>NW_028152190.1:0-390000 GCF_964638095.1 Poromitra crassiceps
GTGCGGTATTCAGCCTCTCTGGTGTCAATACTCTGATTTTGGGAAAAAAAAAAAAAATCCAAAATCAGACAGAGTGTTGAGACCAGAGAGGCTAAGACCGCATTGACTCAGTGCGGTATTCAGCCTCTCTGGTGTCAATACTCTGATTTTGGGAAAAAAAAAAAAAAAATCCAAAATCAGACAGAGTGTTGACACCAGAGACGCTAAAACTGCATTGAATCAGTGTGCTATACAGCCTCTCTGGTGTCAAGTCTGATTTTGGGAAAAAAAAAAAAATCCAAAATCAGACAGAGTGTTGAGACCAGAGAGGCTAAGACCGCATTGACTCAGTGCGGTATTCAGCCTCTCTGGTGTCAATATGCTGATTTTGGGAAAAAAAAAAAAAAATCCAAAATCAGACAGAGTGTTGACACCAGAGAGGCTAAAACTGCATTGAATCAGTCTGCTATACAGCCTCTCTGGTGTCAAGTCTGATTTTGGGAAAAAAAAAAAAATCCAAAATCAGACAGAGTGTTGAGACCAGAGAGGCTAAGACTGCATTGACTCAGTGCGGTATTCAGCCTCTCTGGTCTCAAGTCTGATTTTAGGAAGAAAAAAAAAATCCAAAAGTAGACAGAGTGTTGAGACCAGAGAGGCTAAGACCGCATTGACTCAGTGCGGTATTCAGCCTCTCTGGTGTCAATACTCTGATTTTGGGAAAGAAAAAAAAAAATCCAAAATCAGACAGAGTGTTGAGACCAGAGAGGCTAAGACTGCATTGACTCAGTGCGGTATTCAGCCTCTCTGGTGTCAATACTCTGATTTTTGGGGGGGGGGAAAAAAAATCCAAAATCAGACAGAGTGTTGAGACCAGAGAGGCTAAGACTGCATTGACTCAGTGCGGTATTCAGCCACTCTGGTGTCAAGTCTGATTTTGGGAAAAAAAAAATCCAAAATCAGACAGAGTGTTGAGACCAGAGAGGCTAAGACCGCATTGACTCAGTGCGGTATTCAGCCTCTCTGGTGTCAATCCTCTGTCTGATTTTGGAAGAAAGAAAAAAAATCCAAAATCAGACAGTGTTGAGACCAGAGAGGCATTGACTCAGTGCGGTATTCAGCCTCTCTGGTGTCAATACTCTGTCTGATTTGGGGAGATTTTTTTTTTTTTTCCAAAATCAGACAGAGTGTTGAGACCAGAGAGGCTAAGACCGCATTGACTCAGTGCAGTATTCAGCCTCTCTGGTGTCAAGACTGATTTTGGGAAGAAAAAAAAAATCAAAAATCAGACAGAGTGTTGAGACCAGAGAGCCTAAGACCGCATTGACTCAGTGCGGTATTCAGCCTCTCTGGTGTCAATACTCTGATTTTGGGAAAAAAAAAAAAAAATCCAAAATCAGACAGAGTGTTGAGACCAGAGAGGCTAAGACCGCATTGAATCAGTGTGCTATACAGCCTCTCTGGTGTCAAGTCTGATTTTGGGAAAAAAAAAAAAATCCAAAATCAGACAGAGTGTTGAGACCAGAGAGGCTAAGACCGCATTGACTCAGTGCGGTATTCAGCCTCTCTGGTGTCAATACTCTGTCTGATTTTGGGAAAAAAAAAATCCAAAATCAGACAGAGTGTTGAGACCAGAGAGGCTAAGACCGCATTGACTCAGTGCGGTATTCAGCCTCTCTGGTGTCAATCCTCTGTCTGATTTTGGAAGAAAGAAAAAAAATCCAAAATCAGACAGTGTTGAGACAAGAGCGGCATTGACTCAGTGCGGTATTCAGCCTCTCTGGTGTCAATACTCTGTCTGATTTGGGGAGATTTTTTTTTTTTCCAAAATCAGACAGAGTGTTGAGACCAGAGAGGCTAAGACCGCATTGACTCAGTGCAGTATTCAGCCTCTCTGGTGTCAAGACTGATTTTGGGAAGAAAAAAAAAATCAAAAATCAGACAGAGTGTTGAGACCAGAGAGCCTAAGACCGCATTGACTCAGTGCGGTATTCAGCCTCTCTGGTGTCAATACTCTGATTTTATGAAAAAAAAAAAAAATCCAAAATAAGACAGAGTGTTGAGACCAGAGAGGCTAAAACCGCATTGACTCAGTGTGCTATACAGCCTCTCTGGTGTCAATACTCTGTCTGATTTTGGGGGAAAAAAAAAAATCCAAAATCAGACAGAGTGTTGAGACCAGAGAGGCTAAGACCGCATTGACTCAGTGCGGTATTCAGCCTCTCTGGTGTCAAGTCTGATTTTGGGAAAAAAAAAAAATCCAAAATCAGACAGAGTGTTGAGACCAGAGAGGCTAAGACCGCATTGACTCAGTGCGGTATTCAGCCTCTCTGGTGTCAATACTCTGATTTTTTGGGGGAAAAAAAAAATCCAAAATCAGACAGAGTGTTGAGACCAGAGAGGCTAAGACTGCATTGACTCAGTGCGGTATTCAGCCTCTCTGGTGTCAAGTCTGATTTTGGGAAAAAAAAAAAAATCCAAAATCAGACAGAGTGTTGAGACCAGAGAGGCTAAGACCGCATTGACTCAGTGCGGTATTCAGCCTCTCTGGTGTCAAGTCTGATTTTGGGAAGAAAAAAAAAAATCCAAAATCAGACAGAGTGTTGAGACCAGAGAGGCTAAGACCGCATTGACTCAGTGTGCTATACAGCCTCTCTGGTCTCAAGTCTGATTTTAGGAAGAAAAAAAAAATCCAAAAGTAGACAGAGTGTTGAGACCAGAGAGGCTAAGACCGCATTGACTCAGTGCGGTATTCAGCCTCTCTGGTGTCAATACTCTGATTTTTTGGGGGAAAAAAAAAATCCAAAATCAGACAGAGTGTTGAGACCAGAGAGGCTAAGACTGCATTGACTCAGTGCGGTATTCAGCCTCTCTGGTGTCAAGTCTGATTTTGGGAAAAAAAAAAAAATCCAAAATCAGACAGAGTGTTGAGACCAGAGAGGCTAAGACCGCATTGACTCAGTGCGGTATTCAGCCTCTCTGGTGTCAAGTCTGATTTTGGGAAGAAAAAAAAAAAATCCAAAATCAGACAGTGTTGAGACCAGAGAGGCTAAGACCGCATTGACTCAGTGCGGTATTCAGCCTCTCTGGTGTCAAGACTGATTTTGGGAAGAAAAAAAAAATCAAAAATCAGACAGAGTGTTGAGACCAGAGAGCCTAAGACCGCATTGACTCAGTGCGGTATTCAGCCTCTCTGGTGTCAATACTCTGATTTTGGGGAAAAAAAAAAAAAATCCAAAATCAGACAGAGTGTTGAGACCAGAGAGGCTAAGACCGCATTGACTCAGTGCGGTATTCAGCCTCTCTGGTGTCAATACTCTGATTTTGGGAAAAAAAAAAAAAAAATCCAAAATCAGACAGAGTGTTGACACCAGAGACGCTAAAACTGCATTGAATCAGTGTGCTATACAGCCTCTCTGGTGTCAAGTCTGATTTTGGGAAAAAAAAAAAAATCCAAAATCAGACAGAGTGTTGAGACCAGAGAGGCTAAGACCGCATTGACTCAGTGCGGTATTCAGCCTCTCTGGTGTCAATACTCTGATTTTGGGAAAGAAAAAAAAAATCCAAAATCAGACAGATTGTTGAGACCATAGAGCCTAAGACCGCATTGACTCAGTGCGGTATTCAGCCTCTCTGGTGTCAATACTCTGATTTTGGGGGAAAAAAAAAAAAAATCCAAAATCAGACAGAGTGTTGACACCAGAGAGGCTAAAACTGCATTGAATCAGTGTGCTATACAGCCTCTCTGGTGTCAATACTCTGTCTGATTTTGGGAAAAAAAAAATCCAAAATCAGACAGAGTGTTGAGACCAGAGAGGCTAAGACCGCATTGACTCAGTGTGCTATACAGCCTCTCTGGTGTCAATACTCTGTCTGATTTTGGGAGATTTTTTTTATTTTTTCCAAAATCAGACAGAGTGTTGAGACCAGAGAGGCTAAGACCGCATTGACTCAGTGCGGTATTCAGCCTCTCTGGTGTCAATCCTCTGTCTGATTTTGGAAGAAAGAAAAAAAATCCAAAATCAGACAGTGTTGAGACAAGAGCGGCATTGACTCAGTGCGGTATTCAGCCTCTCTGGTGTCAATACTCTGTCTGATTTGGGGAGATTTTTTTTTTTTTCCAAAATCAGACAGAGTGTTGAGACCAGAGAGGCTAAGACCGCATTGACTCAGTGCAGTATTCAGCCTCTCTGGTGTCAAGACTGATTTTGGGAAGAAAAAAAAAATCAAAAATCAGACAGAGTGTTGAGACCAGAGAGCCTAAGACCGCATTGACTCAGTGCGGTATTCAGCCTCTCTGGTGTCAATACTCTGATTTTGGGAAAAAAAAAAAAAATCCAAAATAAGACAGAGTGTTGAGACCAGAGAGGCTAAAACCGCATTGACTCAGTGTGCTATACAGCCTCTCTGGTGTCAATACTCTGTCTGATTTTGGGGGAAAAAAAAAATCCAAAATCAGACAGAGTGTTGAGACCAGAGAGGCTAAGACCGCATTGACTCAGTGCGGTATTCAGCCTCTCTGGTGTCAATACTCTGATTTTTTGGGGGAAAAAAAAATCCAAAATCAGACAGAGTGTTGAGACCAGAGAGGCTAAGACTGCATTGACTCAGTGCGGTATTCAGCCTCTCTGGTGTCAAGTCTGATTTTGGGGGAAAAAAAAAAATCCAAAATCAGACAGAGTGTTGAGACCAGAGAGGCTAAGACCGCATTGACTCAGTGCGGTATTCAGCCTCTCTGGTGTCAAGTCTGATTTTGGGAAGAAAAAAAAAAAATCCAAAATCAGACAGAGTGTTGAGACCAGAGAGGCTAAGACCGCATTGACTCAGTGCGGTATTCAGCCTCTCTGGTGTCAAGTCTGATTTTGGGAAGAAAAAAAAAAAATCCAAAATCAGACAGAGTGTTGAGACCAGAGAGGCTAAGACCGCATTGACTCAGTGTGCTATACAGCCTCTCTGGTCTCAAGTCTGATTTTAGGAAGAAAAAAAAAATCCAAAAGTAGACAGAGTGTTGAGACCAGAGAGGCTAAGACCGCATTGACTCAGTGCGGTATTCAGCCTCTCTGGTGTCAATACTCTGATTTTTTGGGGGGAAAAAAAAATCCAAAATCAGACAGAGTGTTGAGACCAGAGAGGCTAAGACTGCATTGACTCAGTGCGGTATTCAGCCTCTCTGGTGTCAAGTCTGATTTTGGGAAAAAAAAAAAAATCCAAAATCAGACAGAGTGTTGAGACCAGAGAGGCTAAGACCGCATTGACTCAGTGCAGTATTCAGCCTCTCTGGTGTCAAGTCTGATTTTGGGAAGAAAAAAAAAAAATCCAAAATCAGACAGAGTGTTGAGACCAGAGAGGCTAAGACCGCATTGACTCAGTGCGGTATTCAGCCTCTCTGGTGTCAAGTCTGATTTTGGGAAGAAAAAAAAAAAATCCAAAATCAGACAGAGTGTTGAGACCAGAGAGGCTAAGACCGCATTGACTCAGTGTGCTATACAGCCTCTCTGGTGTCAATACTCTGTCTGATTTTGGGAGATTTTTTTTATTTTTTCCAAAATCAGACAGAGTGTTTAGACCAGAGAGGCTAAGACCGCATTGACTCAGTGCGGTATTCAGCCTCTCTGGTGTCAATCCTCTGTCTGATTTTGGAAGAAAGAAAAAAAATCCAAAATCAGACAGTGTTGAGACCAGAGAAGCATTGACTCAGTGCGGTATTCAGCCTCTCTGGTGTCAATACTCTGTCTGATTTGGGGAGATTTTTTTTTTTTTTTTCCAAAATCAGACAGTGTTGAGACCAGAGAGGCTAAGACTGCATTGACTCAGTGCAGTATTCAGCCTCTCTGGTGTCAAGACTGATTTTGGGAAGAAAAAAAAAATCAAAAATCAGACAGAGTGTTGAGACCAGAGAGCCTAAGACCGCATTGACTCAGTGCGGTATTCAGCCTCTCTGGTGTCAATACTCTGATTTTGGGAAAAAAAAAAAAAAAAATCCAAAATCAGACAGAGTGTTGAGACCAGAGAGGCTAAGACCGCATTGACTCAGTGCGGGATTCAGCCTCTCTGGTGTCAATACTCTGATTTTGGGAAAAAAAAAAAAAAAAATCCAAAATCAGACAGAGTGTTGACACCAGAGAGGCTAAAACTGCATTGAATCAGTGTGCTATACAGCCTCTCTGGTGTCAAGTCTGATTTTGGGAAAAAAAAAAAAATCCAAAATCAGACAGAGTGTTGAGACCAGAGAGGCTAAGACCGCATTGACTCAGTGCGGTATTCAGCCTCTCTGGTGTCAATACTCTGATTTTGGGAAAGAAAAAAAAAAAATCCAAAATCAGACAGATTGTTGAGACCAGAGAGCCTAAGACCGCATTGACTCAGTGCGGTATTCAGCCTCTCTGGTGTCAATACTCTGATTTTGGGGAAAAAAAAAAAAAAAAACCAAAATCAGACAGAGTGTTGACACCAGAGAGGCTAAAACTGCATTGAATCAGTGTGCTATACAGCCTCTCTGGTGTCAATACTCTGTCTGATTTTGGGAAAAAAAAATCCAAAATCAGACAGAGTGTTGAGACCAGAGAGGCTAAGACCGCATTGACTCAGTGCGGTATTCAGCCTCTCTGGTGTCAAGTCTAATTTTGGGAAGAAAAAAAAAAATCCAAAATCAGACAGAGTGTTGAGACCAGAGAGGCTAAGACCGCATTGACTCAGTGTGCTATACAGCCTCTCTGGTGTCAATACTCTGTCTGATTTTGGGAGATTTTTTTTATTTTTTCCAAAATCAGACAGAGTGTTGAGACCAGAGAGGCTAAGACCGCATTGACTCAGTGCGGTATTCAGCCTCTCTGGTGTCAATCCTCTGTCTGATTTTGGAAGAAAGAAAAAAAATCCAAAATCAGACAGTGTTGAGACCAGAGAGGCATTGACTCAGTGCGGTATTCAGCCTCTCTGGTGTCAATACTCTGTCTGATTTGGGGAGATTTTTTTTTTTTTTCCAAAATCAGACAGAGTGTTGAGACCAGAGAGGCTAAGACCGCATTGACTCAGTGCAGTATTCAGCCTCTCTGGTGTCAAGACTGATTTTGGGAAGAAAAAAAAAATCAAAAATCAGACAGAGTGTTGAGACCAGAGAGCCTAAGACCGCATTGACTCAGTGCGGTATTCAGCCTCTCTGGTGTCAAGTCTGATTTTGGGAAAAAAAAAAAAAATCCAAAATCAGACAGAGTGTTGAGACCAGAGAGGCTAAGACCGCATTGACTCAGTGCGGTATTCAGCCTCTCTGGTGTCAAGTCTGATTTTGAGAAAAAAAAAAAAAACCAAAATCAGACAGAGTGTTGAGACCAGAGAGGCTAAGACCGCATTGACTCAGTGCGGTATTCAGCCTCTCTGGTGTCAATACTCTGATTTTGGGAAAGAAAAAAAAAAAGTCCAAAATCAGACAGATTGTTGAGACCAGAGAGGCTAAGACCGCATTGACTCAGTGCGTTATTCAGCCTCTCTGGTGTCAATACTCTGATTTTGGGGGAAAACAAAAAAAAATTCAAAATCAGACAGAGTGTTGACACCAGAGAGGCTAAAACTGCATTGAATCAGTGTGCTATACAGCCTCTCTGGTGTCAATACTCTGTCTGATTTTGGGGAAAAAAAAATCCAAAATCAGACAGAGTGTTGAGACCAGAGAGGCTAAAACCGCATTGACTCAGTGTGCTATACAGCCTCTCTGGTGTCAATACTCTGTCTGATTTGGGGAGATTTTTTTTTTTTTTTCCAAAATCAGACAGAGTGTTGAGACCAGAGAGGCTAAAACCGCATTGACTCAGTGTGCTATACAGCCTCTCTGGTGTCAATACTCTGTCTGATTTGGGGAGATTTTTTTTTTTTTTTCCAAAATCAGACAGAGTGTTGAGACCAGAGAGGCTAAGACCGCATTGACTCAGTGCAGTATTCAGCCTCTCTGGTGTCAAGACTGATTTTGGGAAGAAAAAAAAAAATCCAAAATCAGACAGAGTGTTGAGACCAGAGAGGCTAAGACCGCATTGACTCAGTGCGGTATTCAGCCTCTCTGGTGTCAATACTCTGATTTTGGGAAAGAAAAAAAAAAATCCAAAATCAGACAGAGTGTTGAGACCAGAGAGGCTAAGACCGCATTGACTCAGTGCGGTATTCAGCCTCTCTGGTGTCAATACTCTGATTTTTTAGGGGAAAAAAAAATCCAAAATCAGACAGAGAGTTGAGACCAGAGAGGCTAAGACTGCATTGACTCAGTGCGGTATTCAGCCTCTCTGGTGTCAAGTCTGATTTTGGGAAAAAAAAAAAAATCCAAAATCAGACAGAGTGTTGAGACCAGAGAGGCTAAGACCGCATTGACTCAGTGCGGTATTCAGCCTCTCTGGTGTCAAGTCTGATTTTGGGAAGAAAAAAAAAAAATCCAAAATCAGACAGAGTGTTGAGACCAGAGAGGCTAAGACCGCATTGACTCAGTGCGGTATTCAGCCTCTCTGGTGTCAATACTCTGATTTTGGGAAAAAAAAAAAAAAAATCCAAAATCAGACAGAGTGTTGACACCAGAGAGGCTAAAACTGCATTGAATCAGTGTGCTATACAGCCTCTCTGGTGTCAAGTCTGATTTTGGGGAAAAAAAAAAATCCAAAATCAGACAGAGTGTTGAGACCAGAGAGGCTAAGACTGCATTGACTCAGTGCGGTATTCAGCCTCTCTGGTGTCAAGTCTGATTTTGGGAAGAAAAAAAAAATCCAAAAGTAGACAGAGTGTTGAGACCAGAGAGGCTAAGACCGCATTGACTCAGTGCGGTATTCAGCCTCTCTGGTGTCAATACTCTGATTTTGGGAAAGAAAAAAAAAAATCCAAAATCAGACAGAGTGTTGAGACCAGAGAGGCTAAGACTGCATTGACTCAGTGCGGTATTCAGCCTCTCTGGTGTCAAGTCTGATTTTGGGAAAAAAAAAAATCCAAAATCAGACAGAGTGTTGAGACCAGAGAGGCTAAGACCGCATTGACTCAGTGCGGTATTCAGCCTCTCTGGTGTCAATACTCTGATTTTTTGGGGGAAAAAAAAAATCCAAAATCAGACAGAGTGTTGAGACCAGAGAGGCTAAGACTGCATTGACTCAGTGCGGTATTCAGCCTCTCTGGTGTCAAGTCTGATTTTGGGAAAAAAAAAAAAATCCAAAATCAGACAGAGTGTTGAGACCAGAGAGGCTAAGACCGCATTGACTCAGTGCGGTATTCAGCCTCTCTGGTGTCAAGTCTGATTTTGGGA
The DNA here is from genome assembly GCF_964638095.1 of Poromitra crassiceps. Lineage (NCBI taxonomy): Eukaryota > Metazoa > Chordata > Actinopteri > Beryciformes > Melamphaidae > Poromitra > Poromitra crassiceps. Next base: position 9,242 of record NW_028152190.1, read on the forward strand.
AGAAAAAAAAAAATCCAAAATCAGACAGAGTGTTGAGACCAGAGAGGCTAAGACCGCATTGACTCAGTGCGGTATTCAGCCTCTCTGGTGTCAAGTCTGATTTTGGGAAGAAAAAAAAAAATCCAAAATCAGACAGAGTGTTGAGACCAGAGAGGCTAAGACCGCATTGACTCAGTGTGCTATACAGCCTCTCTGGTGTCAATACTCTGTCTGATTTTGGGAGATTTTTTTTATTTTTTCCAAAATCAGACAGAGTGTTGAGACCAGAGAGGCTAAGACCGCATTGACTCAGTGCGGTATTCAGCCTCTCTGGTGTCAATCCTCTGTCTGATTTTGGAAGAAAGAAAAAAAATCCAAAATCAGACAGTGTTGAGACCAGAGAAGCATTGACTCAGTGCGGTATTCAGCCTCTCTGGTGTCAAGTCTGATTTTGGGAAGAAAAAAAAAAAATCCAAAATCAGACAGAGTGTTGAGACCAGAGAGGCTAAGACCGCATTGACTCAGTGCGGTATTCAGCCTCTCTGGTGTCAAGTCTGATTTTGGGAAGAAAAAAAAAAATCCAAAATCAGACAGAGTGTTGAGACCAGAGAGGCTAAGACCGCATTGACTCAGTGCGGTATTCAGCCTCTCTGGTGTCAAGACTGATTTTGGGAAGAAAAAAAAAATCAAAAATCAGACAGAGTGTTGAGACCAGAGAGCCTAAGACCGCATTGACTCAGTGCGGTATTCAGCCTCTCTGGTGTCAATACTCTGATTTTGGGGAAAAAAAAAAAAAATCCAAAATCAGACAGAGTGTTGAGACCAGAGAGGCTAAGACCGCATTGACTCAGTGCGGTATTCAGCCTCTCTGGTGTCAATACTCTGATTTTGGGAAAAAAAAAAAAAAAATCCAAAATCAGACAGAGTGTTGACACCAGAGACGCTAAAACTGCATTGAATCAGTGTGCTATACAGCCTCTCTGGTGTCAAGTCTGATTTTGGGAAAAAAAAAAAAATCCAAAATCAGACAGAGTGTTGAGACCAGAGAGGCTAAGACCGCATTGACTCAGTGCGGTATTCAGCCTCTCTGGTGTCAATACTCTGATTTTGGGAAAGAAAAAAAAAATCCAAAATCAGACAGATTGTTGAGACCATAGAGCCTAAGACCGCATTGACTCAGTGCGGTATTCAGCCTCTCTGGTGTCAATACTCTGATTTTGGGGAAAAAAAAAAAAAAAATCCAAAATCAGACAGAGTGTTGACACCAGAGAGGCTAAAACTGCATTGAATCAGTGTGCTATACAGCCTCTCTGGTGTCAATACTCTGTCTGATTTTGGGAAAAAAAAAATCCAAAATCAGACAGAGTGTTGAGACCAGAGAGGCTAAGACCGCATTGACTCAGTGTGCTATACAGCCTCTCTGGTGTCAATACTCTGTCTGATTTTGGGAGATTTTTTTTATTTTTTCCAAAATCAGACAGAGTGTTGAGACCAGAGAGGCTAAGACCGCATTGACTCAGTGCGGTATTCAGCCTCTCTGGTGTCAATCCTCTGTCTGATTTTGGAAGAAAGAAAAAAAATCCAAAATCAGACAGTGTTGAGACAAGAGCGGCATTGACTCAGTGCGGTATTCAGCCTCTCTGGTGTCAATACTCTGTCTGATTTGGGGAGATTTTTTTTTTTTTCCAAAATCAGACAGAGTGTTGAGACCAGAGAGGCTAAGACCGCATTGACTCAGTGCAGTATTCAGCCTCTCTGGTGTCAAGACTGATTTTGGGAAGAAAAAAAAAATCAAAAATCAGACAGAGTGTTGAGACCAGAGAGCCTAAGACCGCATTGACTCAGTGCGGTATTCAGCCTCTCTGGTGTCAATACTCTGATTTTGGGAAAAAAAAAAAAAATCCAAAATAAGACAGAGTGTTGAGACCAGAGAGGCTAAAACCGCATTGACTCAGTGTGCTATACAGCCTCTCTGGTGTCAATACTCTGTCTGATTTTGGGGGAAAAAAAAAAATCCAAAATCAGACAGAGTGTTGAGACCAGAGAGGCTAAGACCGCATTGACTCAGTGCGGTATTCAGCCTCTCTGGTGTCAAGTCTGATTTTGGGAAAAAAAAAAAATCCAAAATCAGACAGAGTGTTGAGACCAGAGAGGCTAAGACCGCATTGACTCAGTGCGGTATTCAGCCTCTCTGGTGTCAATACTCTGATTTTTTGGGGGAAAAAAAAAATCCAAAATCAGACAGAGTGTTGAGACCAGAGAGGCTAAGACTGCATTGACTCAGTGCGGTATTCAGCCTCTCTGGTGTCAAGTCTGATTTTGGGGAAAAAAAAAAAATCCAAAATCAGACAGAGTGTTGAGACCAGAGAGGCTAAGACCGCATTGACTCAGTGCGGTATTCAGCCTCTCTGGTGTCAAGTCTGATTTTGGGAAGAAAAAAAAAAAATCCAAAATCAGACAGAGTGTTGAGACCAGAGAGGCTAAGACCGCATTGACTCAGTGCGGTATTCAGCCTCTCTGGTGTCAAGTCTGATTTTGGGAAGAAAAAAAAAAAATCCAAAATCAGACAGAGTGTTGAGACCAGAGAGGCTAAGACCGCATTGACTCAGTGTGCTATACAGCCTCTCTGGTCTCAAGTCTGATTTTAGGAAGAAAAAAAAAATCCAAAAGTAGACAGAGTGTTGAGACCAGAGAGGCTAAGACCGCATTGACTCAGTGCGGTATTCAGCCTCTCTGGTGTCAATACTCTGATTTTTTGGGGGGGAAAAAAAATCCAAAATCAGACAGAGTGTTGAGACCAGAGAGGCTAAGACTGCATTGACTCAGTGCGGTATTCAGCCTCTCTGGTGTCAAGTCTGATTTTGGGAAAAAAAAAAAAATCCAAAATCAGACAGAGTGTTGAGACCAGAGAGGCTAAGACTGCATTGACTCAGTGCAGTATTCAGCCTCTCTGGTGTCAAGTCTGATTTTGGGAAGAAAAAAAAAAAATCCAAAATCAGACAGAGTGTTGAGACCAGAGAGGCTAAGACCGCATTGACTCAGTGCGGTATTCAGCCTCTCTGGTGTCAAGTCTGATTTTGGGAAGAAAAAAAAAAAATCCAAAATCAGACAGAGTGTTGAGACCAGAGAGGCTAAGACCGCATTGACTCAGTGTGCTATACAGCCTCTCTGGTGTCAATACTCTGTCTGATTTTGGGAGATTTTTTTTATTTTTTCCAAAATCAGACAGAGTGTTGAGACCAGAGAGGCTAAGACCGCATTGACTCAGTGCGGTATTCAGCCTCTCTGGTGTCAATCCTCTGTCTGATTTTGGAAGAAAGAAAAAAAATCCAAAATCAGACAGTGTTGAGACCAGAGAAGCATTGACTCAGTGCGGTATTCAGCCTCTCTGGTGTCAATACTCTGTCTGATTTGGGGAGATTTTTTTTTTTTTTTTCCAAAATCAGACAGTGTTGAGACCAGAGAGGCTAAGACCGCATTGACTCAGTGCAGTATTCAGCCTCTCTGGTGTCAAGACTGATTTTGGGAAGAAAAAAAAAATCAAAAATCAGACAGAGTGTTGAGACCAGAGAGCCTAAGACCGCATTGACTCAGTGCGGTATTCAGCCTCTCTGGTGTCAATACTCTGATTTTGGGAAAAAATAAAAAAAAAATCCAAAATCAGACAGAGTGTTGAGACCAGAGAGGCTAAGACCGCATTGACTCAGTGCGGGATTCAGCCTCTCTGGTGTCAATACTCTGATTTTGGGAAAAAAAAAAAAAAAAATCCAAAATCAGACAGAGTGTTGACACCAGAGAGGCTAAAACTGCATTGAATCAGTGTGCTATACAGCCTCTCTGGTGTCAAGTCTGATTTTGGGAAAAAAAAAAAATCCAAAATCAGACAGAGTGTTGAGACCAGAGAGGCTAAGACCGCATTGACTCAGTGCGGTATTCAGCCTCTCTGGTGTCAATACTCTGATTTTGGGAAAAAAAAAAAAAAAAAATCCAAAATCAGACAGAGTGTTGAGACCAGAGAGGCTAAGACCGCATTGACTCAGTGCGGGATTCAGCCTCTCTGGTGTCAATACTCTGATTTTGGGAAAAAAAAAAAAAAAAATCCAAAATCAGACAGAGTGTTGACACCAGAGAGGCTAAAACTGCATTGAATCAGTGTGCTATACAGCCTCTCTGGTGTCAAGTCTGATTTTGGGAAAAAAAAAAAAATCCAAAATCAGACAGAGTGTTGAGACCAGAGAGGCTAAGACCGCATTGACTCAGTGCGGTATTCAGCCTCTCTGGTGTCAATCCTCTGTCTGATTTTGGAAGAAAGAAAAAAAATCCAAAATCAGACAGTGTTGAGACAAGAGCGGCATTGACTCAGTGCGGTATTCAGCCTCTCTGGTGTCAATACTCTGTCTGATTTGGGGAGATTTTTTTTTTTTTCCAAAATCAGACAGAGTGTTGAGACCAGAGAGGCTAAGACCGCATTGACTCAGTGCAGTATTCAGCCTCTCTGGTGTCAAGACTGATTTTGGGAAGAAAAAAAAAATCAAAAATCAGACAGAGTGTTGAGACCAGAGAGCCTAAGACCGCATTGACTCAGTGCGGTATTCAGCCTCTCTGGTGTCAATACTCTGATTTTATGAAAAAAAAAAAAAATCCAAAATAAGACAGAGTGTTGAGACCAGAGAGGCTAAAACCGCATTGACTCAGTGTGCTATACAGCCTCTCTGGTGTCAATACTCTGTCTGATTTTGGGGGAAAAAAAAAAATCCAAAATCAGACAGAGTGTTGAGACCAGAGAGGCTAAGACCGCATTGACTCAGTGCGGTATTCAGCCTCTCTGGTGTCAAGTCTGATTTTGGGAAAAAAAAAAAATCCAAAATCAGACAGAGTGTTGAGACCAGAGAGGCTAAGACCGCATTGACTCAGTGCGGTATTCAGCCTCTCTGGTGTCAATACTCTGATTTTTTGGGGGAAAAAAAAAATCCAAAATCAGACAGAGTGTTGAGACCAGAGAGGCTAAGACTGCATTGACTCAGTGCGGTATTCAGCCTCTCTGGTGTCAAGTCTGATTTTGGGAAAAAAAAAAAAATCCAAAATCAGACAGAGTGTTGAGACCAGAGAGGCTAAGACCACATTGACTCAGTGCGGTATTCAGCCTCTCTGGTGTCAAGTCTGATTTTGGGACGAAAAAAAAAAAATCCAAAATCAGACAGAGTGTTGAGACCAGAGAGGCTAAGACCGCATTGACTCAGTGCGGTATTCAGCCTCTCTGGTGTCAAGTCTGATTTTGGGAAGAAAAAAAAAAATCCAAAATCAGACAGAGTGTTGAGACCAGAGAGGCTAAGACCGCATTGACTCAGTGTGCTATACAGCCTCTCTGGTCTCAAGTCTGATTTTAGGAAGAAAAAAAAAATCCAAAAGTAGACAGAGTGTTGAGACCAGAGAGGCTAAGACCGCATTGACTCAGTGCGGTATTCAGCCTCTCTGGTGTCAATACTCTGATTTTTTGGGGGAAAAAAAAAATCCAAAATCAGACAGAGTGTTGAGACCAGAGAGGCTAAGACTGCATTGACTCAGTGCGGTATTCAGCCTCTCTGGTGTCAAGTCTGATTTTGGGAAAAAAAAAAAAATCCAAAATCAGACAGAGTGTTGAGACCAGAGAGGCTAAGACCGCATTGACTCAGTGCGGTATTCAGCCTCTCTGGTGTCAAGTCTGATTTTGGGAAGAAAAAAAAAAAATCCAAAATCAGACAGAGTGTTGAGACCAGAGAGGCTAAGACCGCATTGACTCAGTGCGGTATTCAGCCTCTCTGGTGTCAAGTCTGATTTTGGGAAGAAAAAAAAAAAATCCAAAATCAGACAGAGTGTTGAGACCAGAGAGGCTAAGACCGCATTGACTCAGTGCGGTATTCAGCCTCTCTGGTGTCAAGACTGATTTTGGGAAGAAAAAAAAAATCAAAAATCAGACAGAGTGTTGAGACCAGAGAGCCTAAGACCGCATTGACTCAGTGCGGTATTCAGCCTCTCTGGTGTCAATACTCTGATTTTGGGGAAAAAAAAAAAAAATCCAAAATCAGACAGAGTGTTGAGACCAGAGAGGCTAAGACCGCATTGACTCAGTGCGGTATTCAGCCTCTCTGGTGTCAATACTCTGATTTTGGGAAAAAAAAAAAAAAAATCCAAAATCAGACAGAGTGTTGACACCAGAGACGCTAAAACTGCATTGAATCAGTGTGCTATACAGCCTCTCTGGTGTCAAGTCTGATTTTGGGAAAAAAAAAAAAATCCAAAATCAGACAGAGTGTTGAGACCAGAGAGGCTAAGACCGCATTGACTCAGTGCGGTATTCAGCCTCTCTGGTGTCAATACTCTGATTTTGGGAAAGAAAAAAAAAATCCAAAATCAGACAGATTGTTGAGACCATAGAGCCTAAGACCGCATTGACTCAGTGCGGTATTCAGCCTCTCTGGTGTCAATACTCTGATTTTGGGGGGGAAAAAAAAAAATCCAAAATCAGACAGAGTGTTGACACCAGAGAGGCTAAAACTGCATTGAATCAGTGTGCTATACAGCCTCTCTGGTGTCAATACTCTGTCTGATTTTGGGAAAAAAAAAATCCAAAATCAGACAGAGTGTTGAGACCAGAGAGGCTAAGACCGCATTGACTCAGTGTGCTATACAGCCTCTCTGGTGTCAATACTCTGTCTGATTTTGGGAGATTTTTTTTATTTTTTCCAAAATCAGACAGAGTGTTGAGACCAGAGAGGCTAAGACCGCATTGACTCAGTGCGGTATTCAGCCTCTCTGGTGTCAATCCTCTGTCTGATTTTGGAAGAAAGAAAAAAAATCCAAAATCAGACAGTGTTGAGACAAGAGCGGCATTGACTCAGTGCGGTATTCAGCCTCTCTGGTGTCAATACTCTGTCTGATTTGGGGAGATTTTTTTTTTTTTCCAAAATCAGACAGAGTGTTGAGACCAGAGAGGCTAAGACCGCATTGACTCAGTGCAGTATTCAGCCTCTCTGGTGTCAAGACTGATTTTGGGAAGAAAAAAAAAATCAAAAATCAGACAGAGTGTTGAGACCAGAGAGCCTAAGACCGCATTGACTCAGTGCGGTATTCAGCCTCTCTGGTGTCAATACTCTGATTTTGGGAAAAAAAAAAAAAATCCAAAATAAGACAGAGTGTTGAGACCAGAGAGGCTAAAACCGCATTGACTCAGTGTGCTATACAGCCTCTCTGGTGTCAATACTCTGTCTGATTTTGGGGGAAAAAAAAAATCCAAAATCAGACAGAGTGTTGAGACCAGAGAGGCTAAGACCGCATTGACTCAGTGCGGTATTCAGCCTCTCTGGTGTCAAGTCTGATTTTGGGAAAAAAAAAAAATCCAAAATCAGACAGAGTGTTGAGACCAGAGAGGCTAAGACCGCATTGACTCAGTGCGGTATTCAGCCTCTCTGGTGTCAATACTCTGATTTTTTGGGGGAAAAAAAAAATCCAAAATCAGACAGAGTGTTGAGACCAGAGAGGCTAAGACTGCATTGACTCAGTGCGGTATTCAGCCTCTCTGGTGTCAAGTCTGATTTTGGGGGAAAAAAAAAAATCCAAAATCAGACAGAGTGTTGAGACCAGAGAGGCTAAGACCGCATTGACTCAGTGCGGTATTCAGCCTCTCTGGTGTCAAGTCTGATTTTGGGAAGAAAAAAAAAAAATCCAAAATCAGACAGAGTGTTGAGACCAGAGAGGCTAAGACCGCATTGACTCAGTGCGGTATTCAGCCTCTCTGGTGTCAAGTCTGATTTTGGGAAGAAAAAAAAAAAATCCAAAATCAGACAGAGTGTTGAGACCAGAGAGGCTAAGACCGCATTGACTCAGTGTGCTATACAGCCTCTCTGGTCTCAAGTCTGATTTTAGGAAGAAAAAAAAAATCCAAAAGTAGACAGAGTGTTGAGACCAGAGAGGCTAAGACCGCATTGACTCAGTGCGGTATTCAGCCTCTCTGGTGTCAATACTCTGATTTTTTTGGGGGAAAAAAAAATCCAAAATCAGACAGAGTGTTGAGACCAGAGAGGCTAAGACTGCATTGACTCAGTGCGGTATTCAGCCTCTCTGGTGTCAAGTCTGATTTTGGGAAGAAAAAAAAAATCCAAAATCAGACAGAGTGTTGAGACCAGAGAGGCTAAGACCGCATTGACTCAGTGCAGTATTCAGCCTCTCTGGTGTCAAGTCTGATTTTGGGAAGAAAAAAAAAAAATCCAAAATCAGACAGAGTGTTGAGACCAGAGAGGCTAAGACCGCATTGACTCAGTGCGGTATTCAGCCTCTCTGGTGTCAAGTCTGATTTTGGGAAGAAAAAAAAAAAATCCAAAATCAGACAGAGTGTTGAGACCAGAGAGGCTAAGACCGCATTGACTCAGTGTGCTATACAGCCTCTCTGGTGTCAATACTCTGTCTGATTTTGGGAGATTTTTTTTATTTTTTCCAAAATCAGACAGAGTGTTTAGACCAGAGAGGCTAAGACCGCATTGACTCAGTGCGGTATTCAGCCTCTCTGGTGTCAATCCTCTGTCTGATTTTGGAAGAAAGAAAAAAAATCCAAAATCAGACAGTGTTGAGACCAGAGAAGCATTGACTCAGTGCGGTATTCAGCCTCTCTGGTGTCAATACTCTGTCTGATTTGGGGAGATTTTTTTTTTTTTTTTCCAAAATCAGACAGTGTTGAGACCAGAGAGGCTAAGACCGCATTGACTCAGTGCAGTATTCAGCCTCTCTGGTGTCAAGACTGATTTTGGGAAGAAAAAAAAAATCAAAAATCAGACAGAGTGTTGAGACCAGAGAGCCTAAGACCGCATTGACTCAGTGCGGTATTCAGCCTCTCTGGTGTCAATACTCTGATTTTGGGAAAAAAAAAAAAAAAAATCCAAAATCAGACAGAGTGTTGAGACCAGAGAGGCTAAGACCGCATTGACTCAGTGCGGGATTCAGCCTCTCTGGTGTCAATACTCTGATTTTGGGAAAAAAAAAAAAAAAAATCCAAAATCAGACAGAGTGTTGACACCAGAGAGGCTAAAACTGCATTGAATCAGTGTGCTATACAGCCTCTCTGGTGTCAAGTCTGATTTTGGGAAAAAAAAAAAAATCCAAAATCAGACAGAGTGTTGAGACCAGAGAGGCTAAGACCGCATTGACTCAGTGCGGTATTCAGCCTCTCTGGTGTCAATACTCTGATTTTGGGAAAGAAAAAAAAAAAATCCAAAATCAGACAGATTGTTGAGACCAGAGAGCCTAAGACCGCATTGACTCAGTGCGGTATTCAGCCTCTCTGGTGTCAATACTCTGATTTTGGGGAAAAAAAAAAAAAAAACCAAAATCAGACAGAGTGTTGACACCAGAGAGGCTAAAACTGCATTGAATCAGTGTGCTATACAGCCTCTCTGGTGTCAATACTCTGTCTGATTTTGGGAAAAAAAAATCCAAAATCAGACAGAGTGTTGAGACCAGAGAGGCTAAGACCGCATTGACTCAGTGCGGTATTCAGCCTCTCTGGTGTCAAGTCTAATTTTGGGAAGAAAAAAAAAAATCCAAAATCAGACAGAGTGTTGAGACCAGAGAGGCTAAGACCGCATTGACTCAGTGTGCTATACAGCCTCTCTGGTGTCAATACTCTGTCTGATTTTGGGAGATTTTTTTTATTTTTTCCAAAATCAGACAGAGTGTTGAGACCAGAGAGGCTAAGACCGCATTGACTCAGTGCGGTATTCAGCCTCTCTGGTGTCAATCCTCTGTCTGATTTTGGAAGAAAGAAAAAAAATCCAAAATCAGACAGTGTTGAGACCAGAGAGGCATTGACTCAGTGCGGTATTCAGCCTCTCTGGTGTCAATACTCTGTCTGATTTGGGGAGATTTTTTTTTTTTTTCCAAAATCAGACAGAGTGTTGAGACCAGAGAGGCTAAGACCGCATTGACTCAGTGCAGTATTCAGCCTCTCTGGTGTCAAGACTGATTTTGGGAAGAAAAAAAAAATCAAAAATCAGACAGAGTGTTGAGACCAGAGAGCCTAAGACCGCATTGACTCAGTGCGGTATTCAGCCTCTCTGGTGTCAAGTCTGATTTTGGGAAAAAAAAAAAAAATCCAAAATCAGACAGAGTGTTGAGACCAGAGAGGCTAAGACCGCATTGACTCAGTGCGGTATTCAGCCTCTCTGGTGTCAAGTCTGATTTTGAGAAAAAAAAAAAAAACCAAAATCAGACAGAGTGTTGAGACCAGAGAGGCTAAGACCGCATTGACTCAGTGCGGTATTCAGCCTCTCTGGTGTCAATACTCTGATTTTGGGAAAGAAAAAAAAAAAGTCCAAAATCAGACAGATTGTTGAGACCAGAGAGGCTAAGACCGCATTGACTCAGTGCGTTATTCAGCCTCTCTGGTGTCAATACTCTGATTTTGGGGGAAAACAAAAAAAAATTCAAAATCAGACAGAGTGTTGACACCAGAGAGGCTAAAACTGCATTGAATCAGTGTGCTATACAGCCTCTCTGGTGTCAATACTCTGTCTGATTTTGGGGAAAAAAAAATCCAAAATCAGACAGAGTGTTGAGACCAGAGAGGCTAAAACCGCATTGACTCAGTGTGCTATACAGCCTCTCTGGTGTCAATACTCTGTCTGATTTGGGGAGATTTTTTTTTTTTTTTCCAAAATCAGACAGAGTGTTGAGACCAGAGAGGCTAAAACCGCATTGACTCAGTGTGCTATACAGCCTCTCTGGTGTCAATACTCTGTCTGATTTGGGGAGATTTTTTTTTTTTTTTCCAAAATCAGACAGAGTGTTGAGACCAGAGAGGCTAAGACCGCATTGACTCAGTGCAGTATTCAGCCTCTCTGGTGTCAAGACTGATTTTGGGAAGAAAAAAAAAAATCCAAAATCAGACAGAGTGTTGAGACCAGAGAGGCTAAGACCGCATTGACTCAGTGCGGTATTCAGCCTCTCTGGTGTCAATACTCTGATTTTGGGAAAGAAAAAAAAAAATCCAAAATCAGACAGAGTGTTGAGACCAGAGAGGCTAAGACCGCATTGACTCAGTGCGGTATTCAGCCTCTCTGGTGTCAATACTCTGATTTTTTAGGGGAAAAAAAAATCCAAAATCAGACAGAGTGTTGAGACCAGAGAGGCTAAGACTGCATTGACTCAGTGCGGTATTCAGCCTCTCTGGTGTCAAGTCTGATTTTGGGAAAAAAAAAAAAATCCAAAATCAGACAGAGTGTTGAGACCAGAGAGGCTAAGACCGCATTGACTCAGTGCGGTATTCAGCCTCTCTGGTGTCAAGTCTGATTTTGGGAAGAAAAAAAAAAAATCCAAAATCAGACAGAGTGTTGAGACCAGAGAGGCTAAGACCGCATTGACTCAGTGCGGTATTCAGCCTCTCTGGTGTCAATACTCTGATTTTGGGAAAAAAAAAAAAAAAATCCAAAATCAGACAGAGTGTTGACACCAGAGAGGCTAAAACTGCATTGAATCAGTGTGCTATACAGCCTCTCTGGTGTCAAGTCTGATTTTGGGGAAAAAAAAATATCCAAAATCAGACAGAGTGTTGAGACCAGAGAGGCTAAGACTGCATTGACTCAGTGCGGTATTCAGCCTCTCTGGTGTCAAGTCTGATTTTGGGAAGAAAAAAAAAATCCAAAAGTAGACAGAGTGTTGAGACCAGAGAGGCTAAGACCGCATTGACTCAGTGCGGTATTCAGCCTCTCTGGTGTCAATACTCTGATTTTGGGAAAGAAAAAAAAAAATCCAAAATCAGACAGAGTGTTGAGACCAGAGAGGCTAAGACTGCATTGACTCAGTGCGGTATTCAGCCTCTCTGGTGTCAAGTCTGATTTTGGGAAAAAAAAAAAATCCAAAATCAGACAGAGTGTTGAGACCAGAGAGGCTAAGACCGCATTGACTCAGTGCGGTATTCAGCCTCTCTGGTGTCAATACTCTGATTTTTTGGGGGAAAAAAAAAATCCAAAATCAGACAGAGTGTTGAGACCAGAGAGGCTAAGACTGCATTGACTCAGTGCGGTATTCAGCCTCTCTGGTGTCAAGTCTGATTTTGGGAAAAAAAAAAAAATCCAAAATCAGACAGAGTGTTGAGACCAGAGAGGCTAAGACCGCATTGACTCAGTGCGGTATTCAGCCTCTCTGGTGTCAAGTCTGATTTTGGGAAGAAAAAAAAAAATCCAAAATCAGACAGAGTGTTGAGACCAGAGAGGCTAAGACCGCATTGACTCAGTGCGGTATTCAGCCTCTCTGGTGTCAAGTCTGATTTTGGGAAGAAAAAAAAAAATCCAAAATCAGACAGAGTGTTGAGACCAGAGAGGCTAAGACCGCATTGACTCAGTGTGCTATACAGCCTCTCTGGTGTCAATACTCTGTCTGATTTTGGGAGATTTTTTTTATTTTTTCCAAAATCAGACAGAGTGTTGAGACCAGAGAGGCTAAGACCGCATTGACTCAGTGCGGTATTCAGCCTCTCTGGTGTCAATCCTCTGTCTGATTTTGGAAGAAAGAAAAAAAATCCAAAATCAGACAGTGTTGAGACCAGAGAAGCATTGACTCAGTGCGGTATTCAGCCTCTCTGGTGTCAAGTCTGATTTTGGGAAGAAAAAAAAAAAATCCAAAATCAGACAGAGTGTTGAGACCAGAGAGGCTAAGACCGCATTGACTCAGTGCGGTATTCAGCCTCTCTGGTGTCAAGTCTGATTTTGGGAAGAAAAAAAAAAAATCCAAAATCAGACAGAGTGTTGAGACCAGAGAGGCTAAGACCGCATTGACTCAGTGCGGTATTCAGCCTCTCTGGTGTCAAGACTGATTTTGGGAAGAAAAAAAAAATCAAAAATCAGACAGAGTGTTGAGACCAGAGAGCCTAAGACCGCATTGACTCAGTGCGGTATTCAGCCTCTCTGGTGTCAATACTCTGATTTTGGGGAAAAAAAAAAAAAATCCAAAATCAGACAGAGTGTTGAGACCAGAGAGGCTAAGACCGCATTGACTCAGTGCGGTATTCAGCCTCTCTGGTGTCAATACTCTGATTTTGGGAAAAAAAAAAAAAAAATCCAAAATCAGACAGAGTGTTGACACCAGAGACGCTAAAACTGCATTGAATCAGTGTGCTATACAGCCTCTCTGGTGTCAAGTCTGATTTTGGGAAAAAAAAAAAAATCCAAAATCAGACAGAGTGTTGAGACCAGAGAGGCTAAGACCGCATTGACTCAGTGCGGTATTCAGCCTCTCTGGTGTCAATACTCTGATTTTGGGAAAGAAAAAAAAAATCCAAAATCAGACAGATTGTTGAGACCATAGAGCCTAAGACCGCATTGACTCAGTGCGGTATTCAGCCTCTCTGGTGTCAATACTCTGATTTTGGGGAAAAAAAAAAAAAAATCCAAAATCAGACAGAGTGTTGACACCAGAGAGGCTAAAACTGCATTGAATCAGTGTGCTATACAGCCTCTCTGGTGTCAATACTCTGTCTGATTTTGGGAAAAAAAAAATCCAAAATCAGACAGAGTGTTGAGACCAGAGAGGCTAAGACCGCATTGACTCAGTGTGCTATACAGCCTCTCTGGTGTCAATACTCTGTCTGATTTTGGGAGATTTTTTTTATTTTTTCCAAAATCAGACAGAGTGTTGAGACCAGAGAGGCTAAGACCGCATTGACTCAGTGCGGTATTCAGCCTCTCTGGTGTCAATCCTCTGTCTGATTTTGGAAGAAAGAAAAAAAATCCAAAATCAGACAGTGTTGAGACAAGAGCGGCATTGACTCAGTGCGGTATTCAGCCTCTCTGGTGTCAATACTCTGTCTGATTTGGGGAGATTTTTTTTTTTTTCCAAAATCAGACAGAGTGTTGAGACCAGAGAGGCTAAGACCGCATTGACTCAGTGCAGTATTCAGCCTCTCTGGTGTCAAGACTGATTTTGGGAAGAAAAAAAAAATCAAAAATCAGACAGAGTGTTGAGACCAGAGAGCCTAAGACCGCATTGACTCAGTGCGGTATTCAGCCTCTCTGGTGTCAATACTCTGATTTTGGGAAAAAAAAAAAAAATCCAAAATAAGACAGAGTGTTGAGACCAGAGAGGCTAAAACCGCATTGACTCAGTGTGCTATACAGCCTCTCTGGTGTCAATACTCTGTCTGATTTTGGGGGGAAAAAAAAAATCCAAAATCAGACAGAGTGTTGAGACCAGAGAGGCTAAGACCGCATTGACTCAGTGCGGTATTCAGCCTCTCTGGTGTCAAGTCTGATTTTGGGAAAAAAAAAAAATCCAAAATCAGACAGAGTGTTGAGACCAGAGAGGCTAAGACCGCATTGACTCAGTGCGGTATTCAGCCTCTCTGGTGTCAATACTCTGATTTTTTGGGGGAAAAAAAAAATCCAAAATCAGACAGAGTGTTGAGACCAGAGAGGCTAAGACTGCATTGACTCAGTGCGGTATTCAGCCTCTCTGGTGTCAAGTCTGATTTTGGGGAAAAAAAAAAAATCCAAAATCAGACAGAGTGTTGAGACCAGAGAGGCTAAGACCGCATTGACTCAGTGCGGTATTCAGCCTCTCTGGTGTCAAGTCTGATTTTGGGAAGAAAAAAAAAAAATCCAAAATCAGACAGAGTGTTGAGACCAGAGAGGCTAAGACCGCATTGACTCAGTGCGGTATTCAGCCTCTCTGGTGTCAAGTCTGATTTTGGGAAGAAAAAAAAAAAATCCAAAATCAGACAGAGTGTTGAGACCAGAGAGGCTAAGACCGCATTGACTCAGTGTGCTATACAGCCTCTCTGGTCTCAAGTCTGATTTTAGGAAGAAAAAAAAAATCCAAAAGTAGACAGAGTGTTGAGACCAGAGAGGCTAAGACCGCATTGACTCAGTGCGGTATTCAGCCTCTCTGGTGTCAATACTCTGATTTTTTGGGGGGGAAAAAAAATCCAAAATCAGACAGAGTGTTGAGACCAGAGAGGCTAAGACTGCATTGACTCAGTGCGGTATTCAGCCTCTCTGGTGTCAAGTCTGATTTTGGGAAAAAAAAAAAAATCCAAAATCAGACAGAGTGTTGAGACCAGAGAGGCTAAGACCGCATTGACTCAGTGCAGTATTCAGCCTCTCTGGTGTCAAGTCTGATTTTGGGAAGAAAAAAAAAAAATCCAAAATCAGACAGAGTGTTGAGACCAGAGAGGCTAAGACCGCATTGACTCAGTGCGGTATTCAGCCTCTCTGGTGTCAAGTCTGATTTTGGGAAGAAAAAAAAAAAATCCAAAATCAGACAGAGTGTTGAGACCAGAGAGGCTAAGACCGCATTGACTCAGTGTGCTATACAGCCTCTCTGGTGTCAATACTCTGTCTGATTTTGGGAGATTTTTTTTATTTTTTCCAAAATCAGACAGAGTGTTGAGACCAGAGAGGCTAAGACCGCATTGACTCAGTGCGGTATTCAGCCTCTCTGGTGTCAATCCTCTGTCTGATTTTGGAAGAAAGAAAAAAAATCCAAAATCAGACAGTGTTGAGACCAGAGAAGCATTGACTCAGTGCGGTATTCAGCCTCTCTGGTGTCAATACTCTGTCTGATTTGGGGAGATTTTTTTTTTTTTTTTCCAAAATCAGACAGTGTTGAGACCAGAGAGGCTAAGACCGCATTGACTCAGTGCAGTATTCAGCCTCTCTGGTGTCAAGACTGATTTTGGGAAGAAAAAAAAAATCAAAAATCAGACAGAGTGTTGAGACCAGAGAGCCTAAGACCGCATTGACTCAGTGCGGTATTCAGCCTCTCTGGTGTCAATACTCTGATTTTGGGAAAAAAAAAAAAAAAAATCCAAAATCAGACAGAGTGTTGAGACCAGAGAGGCTAAGACCGCATTGACTCAGTGCGGGATTCAGCCTCTCTGGTGTCAATACTCTGATTTTGGGAAAAAAAAAAAAAAAAATCCAAAATCAGACAGAGTGTTGACACCAGAGACGCTAAAACTGCATTGAATCAGTGTGCTATACAGCCTCTCTGGTGTCAAGTCTGATTTTGGGAAAAAAAAAAAAATCCAAAATCAGACAGAGTGTTGAGACCAGAGAGGCTAAGACCGCATTGACTCAGTGCGGTATTCAGCCTCTCTGGTGTCAATACTCTGATTTTGGGAAAGAAAAAAAAAAAATCCAAAATCAGACAGATTGTTGAGACCAGAGAGCCTAAGACCGCATTGACTCAGTGCGGTATTCAGCCTCTCTGGTGTCAATACTCTGATTTTGGGGAAAAAAAAAAAAAAAAACCAAAATCAGACAGAGTGTTGACACCAGAGAGGCTAAAACTGCATTGAATCAGTGTGCTATACAGCCTCTCTGGTGTCAATACTCTGTCTGATTTTGGGAAAAAAAAATCCAAAATCAGACAGAGTGTTGAGACCAGAGAGGCTAAGACCGCATTGACTCAGTGCGGTATTCAGCCTCTCTGGTGTCAAGTCTAATTTTGGGAAAAAAAAAAAAATCCAAAATCAGACAGAGTGTTGAGACCAGAGAGGCTAAGACCGCATTGACTCAGTGTGCTATACAGCCTCTCTGGTGTCAATACTCTGTCTGATTTTGGGAGATTTTTTTTATTTTTTCCAAAATCAGACAGAGTGTTGAGACCAGAGAGGCTAAGACCGCATTGACTCAGTGCGGTATTCAGCCTCTCTGGTGTCAATCCTCTGTCTGATTTTGGAAGAAAGAAAAAAAATCCAAAATCAGACAGTGTTGAGACCAGAGAGGCATTGACTCAGTGCGGTATTCAGCCTCTCTGGTGTCAATACTCTGTCTGATTTGGGGAGATTTTTTTTTTTTTTCCAAAATCAGACAGAGTGTTGAGACCAGAGAGGCTAAGACCGCATTGACTCAGTGCAGTATTCAGCCTCTCTGGTGTCAAGACTGATTTTGGGAAGAAAAAAAAAATCAAAAATCAGACAGAGTGTTGAGACCAGAGAGCCTAAGACCGCATTGACTCAGTGCGGTATTCAGCCTCTCTGGTGTCAAGTCTGATTTTGGGAAAAAAAAAAAAATCCAAAATCAGACAGAGTGTTGAGACCAGAGAGGCTAAGACCGCATTGACTCAGTGCGGTATTCAGCCTCTCTGGTGTCAAGTCTGATTTTGAGAAAAAAAAAAAAAAAAAAAATCAGACAGAGTGTTGAGACCAGAGAGGCTAAGACCGCATTGACTCAGTGCGGTATTCAGCCTCTCTGGTGTCAATACTCTGATTTTGGGAAAGAAAAAAAAAAAGTCCAAAATCAGACAGATTGTTGAGACCAGAGAGGCTAAGACCGCATTGACTCAGTGCGTTATTCAGCCTCTCTGGTGTCAATACTCTGATTTTGGGGGAAAACAAAAAAAAATTCAAAATCAGACAGAGTGTTGACACCAGAGAGGCTAAAACTGCATTGAATCAGTGTGCTATACAGCCTCTCTGGTGTCAATACTCTGTCTGATTTTGGGGAAAAAAAAATCCAAAATCAGACAGAGTGTTGAGACCAGAGAGGCTAAAACCGCATTGACTCAGTGTGCTATACAGCCTCTCTGGTGTCAATACTCTGTCTGATTTGGGGAGATTTTTTTTTTTTTTTCCAAAATCAGACAGAGTGTTGAGACCAGAGAGGCTAAAACCGCATTGACTCAGTGTGCTATACAGCCTCTCTGGTGTCAATACTCTGTCTGATTTGGGGAGATTTTTTTTTTTTTTTCCAAAATCAGACAGAGTGTTGAGACCAGAGAGGCTAAGACCGCATTGACTCAGTGCAGTATTCAGCCTCTCTGGTGTCAAGACTGATTTTGGGAAGAAAAAAAAAAATCCAAAATCAGACAGAGTGTTGAGACCAGAGAGGCTAAGACCGCATTGACTCAGTGCGGTATTCAGCCTCTCTGGTGTCAATACTCTGATTTTGGGAAAGAAAAAAAAAAATCCAAAATCAGACAGAGTGTTGAGACCAGAGAGGCTAAGACCGCATTGACTCAGTGCGGTATTCAGCCTCTCTGGTGTCAATACTCTGATTTTTTAGGGGGGAAAAAAAATCCAAAATCAGACAGAGTGTTGAGACCAGAGAGGCTAAGACTGCATTGACTCAGTGCGGTATTCAGCCTCTCTGGTGTCAAGTCTGATTTTGGGAAAAAAAAAAAATCCAAAATCAGACAGAGTGTTGAGACCAGAGAGGCTAAGACCGCATTGACTCAGTGCGGTATTCAGCCTCTCTGGTGTCAAGTCTGATTTTGGGAAGAAAAAAAAAAAATCCAAAATCAGACAGAGTGTTGAGACCAGAGAGGCTAAGACCGCATTGACTCAGTGCGGTATTCAGCCTCTCTGGTGTCAATACTCTGATTTTGGGAAAAAAAAAAAAAAAATCCAAAATCAGACAGAGTGTTGACACCAGAGAGGCTAAAACTGCATTGAATCAGTGTGCTATACAGCCTCTCTGGTGTCAAGTCTGATTTTGGGGGAAAAAAAAAATCCAAAATCAGACAGAGTGTTGAGACCAGAGAGGCTAAGACTGCATTGACTCAGTGCGGTATTCAGCCTCTCTGGTGTCAAGTCTGATTTTGGGAAGAAAAAAAAAATCCAAAAGTAGACAGAGTGTTGAGACCAGAGAGGCTAAGACCGCATTGACTCAGTGCGGTATTCAGCCTCTCTGGTGTCAATACTCTGATTTTGGGAAAGAAAAAAAAAAATCCAAAATCAGACAGAGTGTTGAGACCAGAGAGGCTAAGACTGCATTGACTCAGTGCGGTATTCAGCCTCTCTGGTGTCAAGTCTGATTTTGGGAAAAAAAAAAAATCCAAAATCAGACAGAGTGTTGAGACCAGAGAGGCTAAGACCGCATTGACTCAGTGCGGTATTCAGCCTCTCTGGTGTCAATACTCTGATTTTTTTGGGGAAAAAAAAAATCCAAAATCAGACAGAGTGTTGAGACCAGAGAGGCTAAGACTGCATTGACTCAGTGCGGTATTCAGCCTCTCTGGTGTCAAGTCTGATTTTGGGAAAAAAAAAAAAATCCAAAATCAGACAGAGTGTTGAGACCAGAGAGGCTAAGACCGCATTGACTCAGTGCGGTATTCAGCCTCTCTGGTGTCAAGTCTGATTTTGGGAAGAAAAAAAAAAATCCAAAATCAGACAGAGTGTTGAGACCAGAGAGGCTAAGACCGCATTGACTCAGTGCGGTATTCAGCCTCTCTGGTGTCAAGTCTGATTTTGGGAAGAAAAAAAAAAATCCAAAATCAGACAGAGTGTTGAGACCAGAGAGGCTAAGACCGCATTGACTCAGTGTGCTATACAGCCTCTCTGGTGTCAATACTCTGTCTGATTTTGGGAGATTTTTTTTATTTTTTCCAAAATCAGACAGAGTGTTGAGACCAGAGAGGCTAAGACCGCATTGACTCAGTGCGGTATTCAGCCTCTCTGGTGTCAATCCTCTGTCTGATTTTGGAAGAAAGAAAAAAAATCCAAAATCAGACAGTGTTGAGACCAGAGAAGCATTGACTCAGTGCGGTATTCAGCGTCTCTGGTGTCAATACTCTGTCTGATTTGGGGAGATTTTTTTTTTTTTTTCCAAAATCAGACAGTG
The DNA here is from genome assembly GCF_964638095.1 of Poromitra crassiceps. Taxonomy (NCBI): domain Eukaryota; kingdom Metazoa; phylum Chordata; class Actinopteri; order Beryciformes; family Melamphaidae; genus Poromitra; species Poromitra crassiceps. The sequence continues at coordinate 28,804 of NW_028152190.1, forward strand.
TTGAGACCAGAGAGGCTAAGACCGCATTGACTCAGTGCAGTATTCAGCCTCTCTGGTGTCAAGACTGATTTTGGGAAGAAAAAAAAAATCAAAAATCAGACAGAGTGTTGAGACCAGAGAGCCTAAGACCGCATTGACTCAGTGCGGTATTCAGCCTCTCTGGTGTCAATACTCTGATTTTGGGAAAAAAAAAAAAAAATCAAAAATCAGACAGAGTGTTGACACCAGAGAGGCTAAAACTGCATTGAATCAGAGTGCTATACAGCCTCTCTGGTGTCAAGTCTGATTTTGGGAAAAAAAAAAAAATCCAAAATCAGACAGAGTGTTGAGACCAGAGAGGCTAAGACCGCATTGACTCAGTGCGGTATTCAGCCTCTCTGGTGTCAAGTCTGATTTTGGGAAGAAAAAAAAAATCCAAAATCAGACAGAGTGTTGAGACCAGAGAGGCTAAGACCGCATTGACTCAGTGCGGTATTCAGCCTCTCTGGTGTCAAGTCTGATTTTGGGAAGAAAAAAAAAAATCCAAAATCAGACAGAGTGTTGAGACCAGAGAGGCTAAGACCGCATTGACTCAGTGCGGTATTCAGCCTCTCTGGTGTCAAGTCTGATTTTGGGAAGAAAAAAAAAAAATCCAAAATCAGACAGAGTGTTGAGACCAGAGAGGCTAAGACCGCATTGACTCAGTGTGCTATACAGCCTCTCTGGTGTCAATACTCTGTCTGATTTTGGGAGATTTTTTTTATTTTTTCCAAAATCAGACAGAGTGTTGAGACCAGAGAGGCTAAGACCGCATTGACTCAGTGCGGTATTCAGCCTCTCTGGTGTCAATCCTCTGTCTGATTTTGGAAGAAAGAAAAAAAATCCAAAATCAGACAGTGTTGAGACCAGAGAAGCATTGACTCAGTGCGGTATTCAGCCTCTCTGGTGTCAATACTCTGTCTGATTTGGGGAGATTTTTTTTTTTTTTTTCCAAAATCAGACAGAGTGTTGAGACCAGAGAGGCTAAGACCGCATTGACTCAGTGCAGTATTCAGCCTCTCTGGTGTCAAGACTGATTTTGGGAAGAAAAAAAAAATCAAAAATCAGACAGAGTGTTGAGACCAGAGAGCCTAAGACTGCATTGACTCAGTGCGGTATTCAGCCTCTCTGGTGTCAATACTCTGATTTTGGGAAAAAAAAAAAAAAATCCAAAATCAGACAGAGTGTTGAGACCAGAGAGGCTAAGACCGCATTGACTCAGTGCGGTATTCAGCCTCTCTGGTGTCAATACTCTGATTTTCGGAAAAAAGAAAAAAAAAATCCAAAATCAGACAGAGTGTTGACACCAGAGAGGCTAAAACTGCATTGAATCAGTGTGCTATACAGCCTCTCTGGTGTCAATACTCTGTCTGATTTTGGGAAAAAAAAAATCCAAAATCAGACAGAGTGTTGAGACCAGAGAGGCTAAGACTGCATTGACTCAGTGCGGTATTCAGCCTCTCTGGTGTCAAGTCTGATTTTGGGAAAAAAAAAAAAATCCAAAATCAGACAGAGTGTTGAGACCAGAGAGGCTAAGACCGCATTGACTCAGTGCGGTATTCAGCCTCTCTGGTGTCAAGTCTGATTTTGGGAAGAAAAAAAAAAAATCCAAAATCAGACAGAGTGTTGAGACCAGAGAGGCTAAGACCGCATTGACTCAGTGCGGTATTCAGCCTCTCTGGTGTCAAGTCTGATTTTGGGAAGAAAAAAAAAAATCCAAAATCAGACAGAGTGTTGAGACCAGAGAGGCTAAGACCGCATTGACTCAGTGTGCTATACAGCCTCTCTGGTGTCAATACTCTGTCTGATTTTGGGAGATTTTTTTTATTTTTTCCAAAATCAGACAGAGTGTTGAGACCAGAGAGGCTAAGACCGCATTGACTCAGTGCGGTATTCAGCCTCTCTGGTGTCAATCCTCTGTCTGATTTTGGAAGAAAGAAAAAAAATCCAAAATCAGACAGTGTTGAGACCAGAGAAGCATTGACTCAGTGCGGTATTCAGCCTCTCTGGTGTCAATACTCTGTCTGATTTGGGGAGATTTTTTTTTTTTTTTTCCAAAATCAGACAGAGTGTTGAGACCAGAGAGGCTAAGACCGCATTGACTCAGTGCAGTATTCAGCCTCTCTGGTGTCAAGACTGATTTTGGGAAGAAAAAAAAAAATCAAAAATCAGACAGAGTGTTGAGACCAGAGAGCCTAAGACCGCATTGACTCAGTGCGGTATTCAGCCTCTCTGGTGTCAATACTCTGATTTTGGGAAAAAAAAAAAAAAATCCAAAATCAGACAGAGTGTTGAGACCAGAGAGGCTAAGACCGCATTGACTCAGTGCGGTATTCAGCCTCTCTGGTGTCAATACTCTGATTTTGGGAAAAAAAAAAAAAAAATCCAAAATCAGACAGAGTGTTGACACCAGAGAGGCTAAAACTGCATTGAATCAGTGTGCTATACAGCCTCTCTGGTGTCAAGTCTGATTTTGGGAGAAAAAAAAAATCCAAAATCAGACAGTGTTGAGACCAGAGAGGCTAAGACCGCATTGACTCAGTGCGGTATTCAGCCTCTCTGGTGTCAATACTCTGATTTTGGGGAAAAAAAAAAAATCCAAAATCAGACAGAGTGTTGACACCAGAGAGGCTAAAACTGCATTGAATCAGTGTGCTATACAGCCTCTCTGGTGTCAAGTCTGATTTTGGGAAAAAAAAAAAAATCCAAAATCAGACAGAGTGTTGAGACCAGAGAGGCTAAGACCGCATTGACTCAGTGCGGTATTCAGCCTCTCTGGTGTCAAGTCTGATTTTGGGAAGAAAAAAAAAAATCCAAAATCAGACAGAGTGTTGAGACCAGAGAGGCTAAGACCGCATTGACTCAGTGTGCTATACAGCCTCTCTGGTGTCAATACTCTGTCTGATTTTGGGAGATTTTTTTTATTTTTTCCAAAATCAGACAGAGTGTTGAGACCAGAGAGGCTAAGACCGCATTGACTCAGTGCGGTATTCAGCCTCTCTGGTGTCAATCCTCTGTCTGATTTTGGAAGAAAGAAAAAAAATCCAAAATCAGACAGTGTTGAGACCAGAGAAGCATTGACTCAGTGCGGTATTCAGCCTCTCTGGTGTCAATACTCTGTCTGATTTGGGGAGATTTTTTTTTTTTTTTTCCAAAATCAGACAGAGTGTTGAGACCAGAGAGGCTAAGACCGCATTGACTCAGTGCAGTATTCAGCCTCTCTGGTGTCAAGACTGATTTTGGGAAGAAAAAAAAAAATCAAAAATCAGACAGAGTGTTGAGACCAGAGAGCCTAAGACCGCATTGACTCAGTGCGGTATTCAGCCTCTCTGGTGTCAATACTCTGATTTTGGGAAAAAAAAAAAAAAATCCAAAATCAGACAGAGTGTTGAGACCAGAGAGGCTAAGACCGCATTGACTCAGTGCGGTATTCAGCCTCTCTGGTGTCAATACTCTGATTTTGGGAAAAAAAAAAAAAAAATCCAAAATCAGACAGAGTGTTGACACCAGAGAGGCTAAAACTGCATTGAATCAGTGTGCTATACAGCCTCTCTGGTGTCAAGTCTGATTTTGTGAGAAAAAAAAAATCCAAAATCAGACAGTGTTGAGACCAGAGAGGCTAAGACCGCATTGACTCAGTGCGGTATTCAGCCTCTCTGGTGTCAATACTCTGATTTTGGGGGAAAAAAAAAAATCCAAAATCAGACAGAGTGTTGACACCAGAGAGGCTAAAACTGCATTGAATCAGTGTGCTATACAGCCTCTCTGGTGTCAAGTCTGATTTTGGGAAAAAAAAAAAAATCCAAAATCAGACAGAGTGTTGAGACCAGAGAGGCTAAGACCGCATTGACTCAGTGCGGTATTCAGCCTCTCTGGTGTCAATACTCTGATTTTGGGGAAAAAAAAAAAAATCCAAAATCAGACAGAGTGTTGACACCAGAGAGGCTAAAACTGCATTGAATCAGTGTGCTATTCAGCCTCTCTGGTGTCAAGTCTGATTTTGGGAAGAAAAAAAAAAAATCCAAAATCAGACAGAGTGTTGAGACCAGAGAGGCTAAGACCGCATTGACTCAGTGCGGTATTCAGCCTCTCTGGTGTCAAGTCTGATTTTGGGAAGAAAAAAAAAAATCCAAAATCAGACAGAGTGTTGAGACCAGAGAGGCTAAGACCGCATTGACTCAGTGTGCTATACAGCCTCTCTGGTGTCAATACTCTGTCTGATTTTGGGAGATTTTTTTTATTTTTTCCAAAATCAGACAGAGTGTTGAGACCAGAGAGGCTAAGACCGCATTGACTCAGTGCGGTATTCAGCCTCTCTGGTGTCAATCCTCTGTCTGATTTTGGAAGAAAGAAAAAAAATCCAAAATCAGACAGTGTTGAGACCAGAGAAGCATTGACTCAGTGCGGTATTCAGCCTCTCTGGTGTCAATACTCTGTCTGATTTGGGGAGATTTTTTTTTTTTTTTTCCAAAATCAGACAGAGTGTTGAGACCAGAGAGGCTAAGACCGCATTGACTCAGTGCAGTATTCAGCCTCTCTGGTGTCAAGACTGATTTTGGGAAGAAAAAAAAAAATCAAAAATCAGACAGAGTGTTGAGACCAGAGAGCCTAAGACCGCATTGACTCAGTGCGGTATTCAGCCTCTCTGGTGTCAATACTCTGATTTTGGGAAAAAAAAAAAAAAATCCAAAATCAGACAGAGTGTTGAGACCAGAGAGGCTAAGACCGCATTGACTCAGTGCGGTATTCAGCCTCTCTGGTGTCAATACTCTGATTTTGGGAAAAAAAAAAAAAAAATCCAAAATCAGACAGAGTGTTGACACCAGAGAGGCTAAAACTGCATTGAATCAGTGTGCTATACAGCCTCTCTGGTGTCAAGTCTGATTTTGGGAAAAAAAAAATCCAAAATCAGACAGTGTTGAGACCAGAGAGGCTAAGACCGCATTGACTCAGTGCGGTATTCAGCCTCTCTGGTGTCAATACTCTGATTTTGGGGAAAAAAAAAAAATCCAAAATCAGACAGAGTGTTGACACCAGAGAGGCTAAAACTGCATTGAATCAGTGTGCTATACAGCCTCTCTGGTGTCAAGTCTGATTTTGGGAAAAAAAAAAAAATCCAAAATCAGACAGAGTGTTGAGACCAGAGAGGCTAAGACCGCATTGACTCAGTGCGGTATTCAGCCTCTCTGGTGTCAATACTCTGATTTTGGGGGAAAAAAAAAAAATCCAAAATCAGACAGAGTGTTGACACCAGAGAGGCTAAAACTGCATTGAATCAGTGTGCTATACAGCCTCTCTGGTGTCAAGTCTGATTTTGGGAAAAAAAAAAAAATCCAAAATCAGACAGAGTGTTGAGACCAGAGAGGCTAAGACCGCATTGACTCAGTGCGGTATTCAGCCTCTCTGGTGTCAATACTCTGATTTTGGGGGAAAAAAAAAAATAATCCAAAATCAGACAGAGTGTTGACACCAGAGAGGCTAAAACTGCATTGAATCAGTGTGCTATACAGCCTCTCTGGTGTCAATACTCTGTCTGATTTTGGGGAAAAAAAAATCCAAAATCAGACAGAGTGTTGAGACCAGAGAGGCTAAGACCGCATTGACTCAGTGCGGTATTCAGCCTCTCTGGTGTCAATACTCTGATTTTGGGAAAAAAAAAAAAAAATCCAAAATCAGACAGAGTGTTGAGACCAGAGAGGCTAAGACCGCATTGACTCAGTGCGGTATTCAGCCTCTCTGGTGTCAATACTCTGATTTTGGGAAAAAAAAAAAAAAATCCAAAATCAGACAGAGTGTTGACACCAGAGAGGCTAAAACTGCATTGAATCAGTGTGCTATACAGCCTCTCTGGTGTCAAGTCTGATTTTGGGAAGAAAAAAAAAATCCAAAATCAGACAGAGTGTTGAGACCAGAGAGGCTAAGACTGCATTGACTCAGTGCGGTATTCAGCCTCTCTGGTGTCAAGTCTGATTTTGGGAAGAAAAAAAAAATCCAAAAGTAGACAGAGTGTTGAGACCAGAGAGGCTAAGACCGCATTGACTCAGTGCGGTATTCAGCCTCTCTGGTGTCAATACTCTGATTTTGGGAAAGAAAAAAAAAAATCCAAAATCAGACAGAGTGTTGAGACCAGAGAGGCTAAGACTGCATTGACTCAGTGCGGTATTCAGCCTCTCTGGTGTCAAGTCTGATTTTGGGAAGAAAAAAAAAATCCAAAATCAGACAGAGTGTTGAGACCAGAGAGGCTAAGACCGCATTGACTCAGTGCGGTATTCAGCCTCTCTGGTGTCAATACTCTGATTTTGGGGGAAAAAAAAAAAAATCCAAAATCAGACAGAGTGTTGACACCAGAGAGGCTAAAACTGCATTGAATCAGTGTGCTATACAGCCTCTCTGGTGTCAATACTCTGTCTGATTTTGGGAAAAAAAAAATCCAAAATCAGACAGAGTGTTGAGACCAGAGAGGCTAAGACCGCATTGACTCAGTGCGGTATTCAGCCTCTCTGGTGTCAATACTCTGATTTTGGGAAAAAAAAAAAAAATCCAAAATCAGACAGAGTGTTGAGACCAGAGAGGCTAAGACCGCATTGACTCAGTGCGGTATTCAGCCTCTCTGGTGTCAATACTCTGATTTTGGGAAAAAAAAAAAAAAAATCCAAAATCAGACAGAGTGTTGACACCAGAGAGGCTAAAACTGCATTGAATCAGTGTGCTATACAGCCTCTCTGGTGTCAAGTCTGATTTTGGGAAAAAAAAAAAATCCAAAATCAGACAGAGTGTTGAGACCAGAGAGGCTAAGACTGCATTGACTCAGTGCGGTATTCAGCCTCTCTGGTGTCAAGTCTGATTTTGGGAAGAAAAAAAAAATCCAAAAGTAGACAGAGTGTTGAGACCAGAGAGGCTAAGACCGCATTGACTCAGTGCGGTATTCAGCCTCTCTGGTGTCAATACTCTGATTTTGGGAAAGAAAAAAAAAAATCCAAAATCAGACAGAGTGTTGAGACCAGAGAGGCTAAGACTGCATTGACTCAGTGCGGTATTCAGCCTCTCTGGTGTCAAGTCTGATTTTGGGAAGAAAAAAAAAATCCAAAATCAGACAGAGTGTTGAGACCAGAGAGGCTAAGACCGCATTGACTCAGTGCGGTATTCAGCCTCTCTGGTGTCAATACTCTGATTTTTTAGGGGAAAAAAAAAATCCAAAATCAGACAGAGTGTTGAGACCAGAGAGGCTAAGACTGCATTGACTCAGTGCGGTATTCAGCCTCTCTGGTGTCAAGTCTGATTTTGGGAAAAAAAAAAAAATCCAAAATCAGACAGAGTGTTGAGACCAGAGAGGCTAAGACCGCATTGACTCAGTGCGGTATTCAGCCTCTCTGGTGTCAAGTCTGATTTTGGGAAGAAAAAAAAAAAATCCAAAATCAGACAGAGTGTTGAGACCAGAGAGGCTAAGACCGCATTGACTCAGTGCGGTATTCAGCCTCTCTGGTGTCAATACTCTGATTTTGGGAAAAAAAAAAAAAAAATCCAAAATCAGACAGAGTGTTGACACCAGAGAGGCTAAAACTGCATTGAATCAGTGTGCTATACAGCCTCTCTGGTGTCAAGTCTGATTTTGGGAAGAAAAAAAAAATCCAAAATCAGACAGAGTGTTGAGACCAGAGAGGCTAAGACTGCATTGACTCAGTGCGGTATTCAGCCTCTCTGGTGTCAAGTCTGATTTTGGGAAGAAAAAAAAAATCCAAAAGTAGACAGAGTGTTGAGACCAGAGAGGCTAAGACCGCATTGACTCAGTGCGGTATTCAGCCTCTCTGGTGTCAATACTCTGATTTTGGGAAAGAAAAAAAAAAATCCAAAATCAGACAGAGTGTTGAGACCAGAGAGGCTAAGACTGCATTGACTCAGTGCGGTATTCAGCCTCTCTGGTGTCAAGTCTGATTTTGGGAAAAAAAAAAAAATCCAAAATCAGACAGAGTGTTGAGACCAGAGAGGCTAAGACCGCATTGACTCAGTGCGGTATTCAGCCTCTCTGGTGTCAAGTCTGATTTTGGGAAGAAAAAAAAAAAATCCAAAATCAGACAGAGTGTTGAGACCAGAGAGGCTAAGACCGCATTGACTCAGTGCGGTATTCAGCCTCTCTGGTGTCAAGTCTGATTTTGGGAAGAAAAGAAAAAAATCCAAAATCAGACAGAGTGTTGAGACCAGAGAGGCTAAGACCGCATTGACTCAGTGTGCTATACAGCCTCTCTGGTGTCAATACTCTGTCTGATTTTGGGAGATTTTTTTTATTTTTTCCAAAATCAGACAGAGTGTTGAGACCAGAGAGGCTAAGACCGCATTGACTCAGTGCGGTATTCAGCCTCTCTGGTGTCAATCCTCTGTCTGATTTTGGAAGAAAGAAAAAAAATCCAAAATCAGACAGTGTTGAGACCAGAGAAGCATTGACTCAGTGCGGTATTCAGCCTCTCTGGTGTCAATACTCTGTCTGATTTGGGGAGATTTTTTTTTTTTTTTTCCAAAATCAGACAGAGTGTTGAGACCAGAGAGGCTAAGACCGCATTGACTCAGTGCAGTATTCAGCCTCTCTGGTGTCAAGACTGATTTTGGGAAGAAAAAAAAAAATCAAAAATCAGACAGAGTGTTGAGACCAGAGAGCCTAAGACCGCATTGACTCAGTGCGGTATTCAGCCTCTCTGGTGTCAATACTCTGATTTTGGGAAAAAAAAAAAAAAATCCAAAATCAGACAGAGTGTTGAGACCAGAGAGGCTAAGACCGCATTGACTCAGTGCGGTATTCAGCCTCTCTGGTGTCAATACTCTGATTTTCGGGAAAAAAAAAAAAAAATCCAAAATCAGACAGAGTGTTGACACCAGAGAGGCTAAAACTGCATTGAATCAGTGTGCTATACAGCCTCTCTGGTGTCAAGTCTGATTTTGGGAAAAAAAAAAATCCAAAATCAGACAGTGTTGAGACCAGAGAGGCTAAGACCGCATTGACTCAGTGCGGTATTCAGCCTCTCTGGTGTCAATACTCTGATTTTGGGGAAAAAAAAAAAAATCCAAAATCAGACAGAGTGTTGACACCAGAGAGGCTAAAACTGCATTGAATCAGTGTGCTATACAGCCTCTCTGGTGTCAAGTCTGATTTTGGGAAAGAAAAAAAAAATCCAAAATCAGACAGAGTGTTGAGACCAGAGAGGCTAAGACCGCATTGACTCAGTGCGGTATTCAGCCTCTCTGGTGTCAATACTCTGATTTTGGGGGAAAAAAAAAAAATCCAAAATCAGACAGAGTGTTGACACCAGAGAGGCTAAAACTGCATTGAATCAGTGTGCTATACAGCCTCTCTGGTGTCAAGTCTGATTTTGGGAAAAAAAAAAAAATCCAAAATCAGACAGAGTGTTGAGACCAGAGAGGCTAAGACCGCATTGACTCAGTGCGGTATTCAGCCTCTCTGGTGTCAATACTCTGATTTTGGGGAAAAAAAAAAAAAAATCCAAAATCAGACAGAGTGTTGACACCAGAGAGGCTAAAACTGCATTGAATCAGTGTGCTATACAGCCTCTCTGGTGTCAATACTCTGTCTGATTTTGGGAGAAAAAAAAATCCAAAATCAGACAGAGTGTTGAGACCAGAGAGGCTAAGACCGCATTGACTCAGTGCGGTATTCAGCCTCTCTGGTGTCAATACTCTGATTTTGGGAAAAAAAAAAAAAAATCCAAAATCAGACAGAGTGTTGAGACCAGAGAGGCTAAGACCGCATTGACTCAGTGCGGTATTCAGCCTCTCTGGTGTCAATACTCTGATTTTGGGAAAAAAAAAAAAAAATCCAAAATCAGACAGAGTGTTGACACCAGAGAGGCTAAAACTGCATTGAATCAGTGTGCTATACAGCCTCTCTGGTGTCAAGTCTGATTTTGGGAAAAAAAAAAAATCCAAAATCAGACAGAGTGTTGAGACCAGAGAGGCTAAGACTGCATTGACTCAGTGCGGTATTCAGCCTCTCTGGTGTCAAGTCTGATTTTGGGAAGAAAAAAAAAATCCAAAAGTAGACAGAGTGTTGAGACCAGAGAGGCTAAGACCGCATTGACTCAGTGCGGTATTCAGCCTCTCTGGTGTCAATACTCTGATTTTGGGAAAGAAAAAAAAAAATCCAAAATCAGACAGAGTGTTGAGACCAGAGAGGCTAAGACTGCATTGACTCAGTGCGGTATTCAGCCTCTCTGGTGTCAAGTCTGATTTTGGGAAGAAAAAAAAAATCCAAAATCAGACAGAGTGTTGAGACCAGAGAGGCTAAGACCGCATTGACTCAGTGCAGTATTCAGCCTCTCTGGTGTCAATACTCTGATTTTTTAGGGGAAAAAAAAAATCCAAAATCAGACAGAGTGTTGAGACCAGAGAGGCTAAGACTGCATTGACTCAGTGCGGTATTCAGCCTCTCTGGTGTCAAGTCTGATTTTGGGAAAAAAAAAAAAAATCCAAAATCAGACAGAGTGTTGAGACCAGAGAGGCTAAGACCGCATTGACTCAGTGCGGTATTCAGCCTCTCTGGTGTCAAGTCTGATTTTGGGAAGAAAAAAAAAAAATCCAAAATCAGACAGAGTGTTGACACCAGAGAGGCTAAAACTGCATTGAATCAGTGTGCTATACAGCCTCTCTGGTGTCAAGTCTGATTTTGGGAAAAAAAAAAAAATCCAAAATCAGACAGAGTGTTGAGACCAGAGAGGCTAAGACCGCATTGACTCAGTGCGGTATTCAGCCTCTCTGGTGTCAATACTCTGATTTTGGGGGAAAAAAAAAAAATCCAAAATCAGACAGAGTGTTGACACCAGAGAGGCTAAAACTGCATTGAATCAGTGTGCTATACAGCCTCTCTGGTGTCAAGTCTGATTTTGGGAAGAAAAAAAAAAATCCAAAATCAGACAGAGTGTTGAGACCAGAGAGGCTAAGACCGCATTGACTCAGTGCGGTATTCAGCCTCTCTGGTGTCAATACTCTGATTTTGGGGGAAAAAAAAAAAAAATCCAAAATCAGACAGAGTGTTGACACCAGAGAGGCTAAAACTGCATTGAATCAGTGTGCTATACAGCCTCTCTGGTGTCAATACTCTGTCTGATTTTGGGGAAAAAAAAATCCAAAATCAGACAGAGTGTTGAGACCAGAGAGGCTAAGACCGCATTGACTCAGTGCGGTATTCAGCCTCTCTGGTGTCAATACTCTGATTTTGGGAAAAAAAAAAAAAAATCCAAAATCAGACAGAGTGTTGACACCAGAGAGGCTAAAACTGCATTGAATCAGTGTGCTATACAGCCTCTCTGGTGTCAAGTCTGATTTTGGGAAAAAAAAAAAATCCAAAATCAGACAGAGTGTTGAGACCAGAGAGGCTAAGACTGCATTGACTCAGTGCGGTATTCAGCCTCTCTGGTGTCAAGTCTGATTTTGGGAAGAAAAAAAAAATCCAAAAGTAGACAGAGTGTTGAGACCAGAGAGGCTAAGACCGCATTGACTCAGTGCGGTATTCAGCCTCTCTGGTGTCAATACTCTGATTTTGGGAAAGAAAAAAAAAAATCCAAAATCAGACAGAGTGTTGAGACCAGAGAGGCTAAGACTGCATTGACTCAGTGCGGTATTCAGCCTCTCTGGTGTCAAGTCTGATTTTGGGAAGAAAAAAAAAATCCAAAATCAGACAGAGTGTTGAGACCAGAGAGGCTAAGACCGCATTGACTCAGTGCGGTATTCAGCCTCTCTGGTGTCAATACTCTGATTTTTTAGGGGAAAAAAAAAATCCAAAATCAGACAGAGTGTTGAGACCAGAGAGGCTAAGACTGCATTGACTCAGTGCGGTATTCAGCCTCTCTGGTGTCAAGTCTGATTTTGGGAAAAAAAAAAAAATCCAAAATCAGACAGAGTGTTGAGACCAGAGAGGCTAAGACCGCATTGACTCAGTGCGGTATTCAGCCTCTCTGGTGTCAAGTCTGATTTTGGGAAGAAAAAAAAAAAATCCAAAATCAGACAGAGTGTTGAGACCAGAGAGGCTAAGACCGCATTGACTCAGTGCGGTATTCAGCCTCTCTGGTGTCAATACTCTGATTTTGGGAAAAAAAAAAAAAAAATCCAAAATCAGACAGAGTGTTGACACCAGAGAGGCTAAAACTGCATTGAATCAGTGTGCTATACAGCCTCTCTGGTGTCAAGTCTGATTTTGGGAAAAAAAAAAAATCCAAAATCAGACAGAGTGTTGAGACCAGAGAGGCTAAGACTGCATTGACTCAGTGCGGTATTCAGCCTCTCTGGTGTCAAGTCTGATTTTGGGAAGAAAAAAAAAATCCAAAAGTAGACAGAGTGTTGAGACCAGAGAGGCTAAGACCGCATTGACTCAGTGCGATATTCAGCCTCTCTGGTGTCAATACTCTGATTTTGGGAAAGAAAAAAAAAAATCCAAAATCAGACAGAGTGTTGAGACCAGAGAGGCTAAGACTGCATTGACTCAGTGCGGTATTCAGCCTCTCTGGTGTCAAGTCTGATTTTGGGAAAAAAAAAAAATCCAAAATCAGACAGAGTGTTGAGACCAGAGAGGCTAAGACCGCATTGACTCAGTGCGGTATTCAGCCTCTCTGGTGTCAATACTCTGATTTTTTGGGGGAAAAAAAAAATCCAAAATCAGACAGAGTGTTGAGACCAGAGAGGCTAAGACTGCATTGACTCAGTGCGGTATTCAGCCTCTCTGGTGTCAAGTCTGATTTTGGGAAAAAAAAAAAAATCCAAAATCAGACAGAGTGTTGAGACCAGAGAGGCTAAGACCGCATTGACTCAGTGCGGTATTCAGCCTCTCTGGTGTCAAGTCTGATTTTGGGAAGAAAAAAAAAAATCCAAAATCAGACAGAGTGTTGAGACCAGAGAGGCTAAGACCGCATTGACTCAGTGCGGTATTCAGCCTCTCTGGTGTCAAGTCTGATTTTGGGAAGAAAAGAAAAAAATCCAAAATCAGACAGAGTGTTGAGACCAGAGAGGCTAAGACCGCATTGACTCAGTGTGCTATACAGCCTCTCTGGTGTCAATACTCTGTCTGATTTTGGGAGATTTTTTTTATTTTTTCCAAAATCAGACAGAGTGTTGAGACCAGAGAGGCTAAGACCGCATTGACTCAGTGCGGTATTCAGCCTCTCTGGTGTCAATCCTCTGTCTGATTTTGGAAGAAAGAAAAAAAATCCAAAATCAGACAGTGTTGAGACCAGAGAAGCATTGACTCAGTGCGGTATTCAGCCTCTCTGGTGTCAATACTCTGTCTGATTTGGGGAGATTTTTTTTTTTTTTTTCCTAAATCAGACAGAGTGTTGAGACCAGAGAGGCTAAGACCGCATTGACTCAGTGCAGTATTCAGCCTCTCTGGTGTCAAGACTGATTTTGGGAAAAAAAAAAAAATCAAAAATCAGACAGAGTGTTGAGACCAGAGAGCCTAAGACCGCATTGACTCAGTGCAGTATTCAGCCTCTCTGGTGTCAATACTCTGATTTTGGGAAAAAAAAAAAAAAATCCAAAATCAGACAGAGTGTTGAGACCAGAGAGGCTAAGACCGCATTGACTCAGTGCGGTATTCAGCCTCTCTGGTGTCAATACTCTGATTTTCGGGAAAAAAAAAAAAAATCCAAAATCAGACAGAGTGTTGACACCAGAGAGGCTAAAACTGCATTGAATCAGTGTGCTATACAGCCTCTCTGGTGTCAAGTCTGATTTTGGGAAAAAAAAAAATCCCCAAAATCAGACAGTGTTGAGACCAGAGAGGCTAAGACCGCATTGACTCAGTGCGGTATTCAGCCTCTCTGGTGTCAATACTCTGATTTTGGGGAAAAAAAAAAAAATCCAAAATCAGACAGAGTGTTGACACCAGAGAGGCTAAAACTGCATTGAATCAGTGTGCTATACAGCCTCTCTGGTGTCAAGTCTGATTTTGGGAAAAAAAAAAAAATCCAAAATCAGACAGAGTGTTGAGACCAGAGAGGCTAAGACCGCATTGACTCAGTGCGGTATTCAGCCTCTCTGGTGTCAATACTCTGATTTTGGGGAAAAAAAAAAAAATCCAAAATCAGACAGAGTGTTGACACCAGAGAGGCTAAAACTGCATTGAATCAGTGTGCTATACAGCCTCTCTGGTGTCAAGTCTGATTTTGGGAAAAAAAAAAAAATCCAAAATCAGACAGAGTGTTGAGACCAGAGAGGCTAAGACCGCATTGACTCAGTGCGGTATTCAGCCTCTCTGGTGTCAATACTCTGATTTTTGGGGAAAAAAAAAAAAAATCCAAAATCAGACAGAGTGTTGACACCAGAGAGGCTAAAACTGCATTGAATCAGTGTGCTATACAGCCTCTCTGGTGTCAATACTCTGTCTGATTTTGGGAAAAAAAAAATCCAAAATCAGACAGAGTGTTGAGACCAGAGAGGCTAAGACCGCATTGACTCAGTGCGGTATTCAGCCTCTCTGGTGTCAATACTCTGATTTTGGGAAAAAAAAAAAAAAATCCAAAATCAGACAGAGTGTTGAGACCAGAGAGGCTAAGACCGCATTGACTCAGTGCGGTATTCAGCCTCTCTGGTGTCAATACTCTGATTTTGGGAAAAAAAAAAAAAAATCCAAAATCAGACAGAGTGTTGACACCAGAGAGGCTAAAACTGCATTGAATCAGTGTGCTATACAGCCTCTCTGGTGTCAAGTCTGATTTTGGGAAAAAAAAAAAATCCAAAATCAGACAGAGTGTTGAGACCAGAGAGGCTAAGACTGCATTGACTCAGTGCAGTATTCAGCCTCTCTGGTGTCAAGTCTGATTTTGGGAAGAAAAAAAAAATCCAAAAGTAGACAGAGTGTTGAGACCAGAGAGGCTAAGACCGCATTGACTCAGTGCGGTATTCAGCCTCTCTGGTGTCAATACTCTGATTTTGGGAAAGAAAAAAAAAAATCCAAAATCAGACAGAGTGTTGAGACCAGAGAGGCTAAGACTGCATTGACTCAGTGCGGTATTCAGCCTCTCTGGTGTCAAGTCTGATTTTGGGAAGAAAAAAAAAATCCAAAATCAGACAGAGTGTTGAGACCAGAGAGGCTAAGACCGCATTGACTC
The DNA here is from genome assembly GCF_964638095.1 of Poromitra crassiceps. Taxonomy (NCBI): domain Eukaryota; kingdom Metazoa; phylum Chordata; class Actinopteri; order Beryciformes; family Melamphaidae; genus Poromitra; species Poromitra crassiceps. Next base: position 43,926 of record NW_028152190.1, read on the forward strand.
AGTGCAGTATTCAGCCTCTCTGGTGTCAATACTCTGATTTTTTAGGGGAAAAAAAAAATCCAAAATCAGACAGAGTGTTGAGACCAGAGAGGCTAAGACTGCATTGACTCAGTGCGGTATTCAGCCTCTCTGGTGTCAAGTCTGATTTTGGGAAAAAAAAAAAAATCCAAAATCAGACAGAGTGTTGAGACCAGAGAGGCTAAGACCGCATTGACTCAGTGCGGTATTCAGCCTCTCTGGTGTCAAGTCTGATTTTGGGAAGAAAAAAAAAAAATCCAAAATCAGACAGAGTGTTGAGACCAGAGAGGCTAAGACCGCATTGACTCAGTGCGGTATTCAGCCTCTCTGGTGTCAATACTCTGATTTTGGGAAAAAAAGAAAAAAAAATCCAAAATCAGACAGAGTGTTGACACCAGAGAGGCTAAAACTGCATTGAATCAGTGTGCTATACAGCCTCTCTGGTGTCAAGTCTGATTTTGGGAAAAAAAAAAAATCCAAAATCAGACAGAGTGTTGAGACCAGAGAGGCTAAGACTGCATTGACTCAGTGCGGTATTCAGCCTCTCTGGTGTCAAGTCTGATTTTGGGAAGAAAAAAAAAATCCAAAAGTAGACAGAGTGTTGAGACCAGAGAGGCTAAGACCGCATTGACTCAGTGCGGTATTCAGCCTCTCTGGTGTCAATACTCTGATTTTGGGAAAGAAAAAAAAAAATCCAAAATCAGACAGAGTGTTGAGACCAGAGAGGCTAAGACTGCATTGACTCAGTGCGGTATTCAGCCTCTCTGGTGTCAAGTCTGATTTTGGGAAAAAAAAAAATCCAAAATCAGACAGAGTGTTGAGACCAGAGAGGCTAAGACCGCATTGACTCAGTGCGGTATTCAGCCTCTCTGGTGTCAATACTCTGATTTTTTGGGGGGAAAAAAAAATCCAAAATCAGACAGAGTGTTGAGACCAGAGAGGCTAAGACTGCATTGACTCAGTGCGGTATTCAGCCTCTCTGGTGTCAAGTCTGATTTTGGGAAAAAAAAAAAAATCCAAAATCAGACAGAGTGTTGAGACCAGAGAGGCTAAGACCGCATTGACTCAGTGCGGTATTCAGCCTCTCTGGTGTCAAGTCTGATTTTGGGAAGAAAAAAAAAAAATCCAAAATCAGACAGAGTGTTGAGACCAGAGAGGCTAAGACCGCATTGACTCAGTGCGGTATTCAGCCTCTCTGGTGTCAAGTCTGATTTTGGGAAGAAAAAAAAAAAATCCAAAATCAGACAGAGTGTTGAGACCAGAGAGGCTAAGACCGCATTGACTCAGTGTGCTATACAGCCTCTCTGGTGTCAATACTCTGTCTGATTTTGGGAGATTTTTTTTATTTTTTCCAAAATCAGACAGAGTGTTGAGACCAGAGAGGCTAAGACCGCATTGACTCAGTGCGGTATTCAGCCTCTCTGGTGTCAATCCTCTGTCTGATTTTGGAAGAAAGAAAAAAAATCCAAAATCAGACAGTGTTGAGACCAGAGAAGCATTGACTCAGTGCGGTATTCAGCCTCTCTGGTGTCAATACTCTGTCTGATTTGGGGAGATTTTTTTTTTTTTTTTCCAAAATCAGACAGAGTGTTGAGACCAGAGAGGCTAAGACCGCATTGACTCAGTGCAGTATTCAGCCTCTCTGGTGTCAAGACTGATTTTGGGAAGAAAAAAAAAAATCAAAAATCAGACAGAGTGTTGAGACCAGAGAGCCTAAGACCGCATTGACTCAGTGCGGTATTCAGCCTCTCTGGTGTCAATACTCTGATTTTGGGAAAAAAAAAAAAAAATCCAAAATCAGACAGAGTGTTGAGACCAGAGAGGCTAAGACCGCATTGACTCAGTGCGGTATTCAGCCTCTCTGGTGTCAATACTCTGATTTTCGGAAAAAAAAAAAAAAAATCCAAAATCAGACAGAGTGTTGACACCAGAGAGGCTAAAACTGCATTGAATCAGTGTGCTATACAGCCTCTCTGGTGTCAAGTCTGATTTTGGGAAAAAAAAAAATCCAAAATCAGACAGTGTTGAGACCAGAGAGGCTAAGACCGCATTGACTCAGTGCGGTATTCAGCCTCTCTGGTGTCAATACTCTGATTTTGGGGAAAAAAAAAAAAATCCAAAATCAGACAGAGTGTTGACACCAGAGAGGCTAAAACTGCATTGAATCAGTGTGCTATACAGCCTCTCTGGTGTCAAGTCTGATTTTGGGAAAAAAAAAAAAATCCAAAATCAGACAGAGTGTTGAGACCAGAGAGGCTAAGACCGCATTGACTCAGTGCGGTATTCAGCCTCTCTGGTGTCAATACTCTGATTTTGGGGAAAAAAAAAAAAATCCAAAATCAGACAGAGTGTTGACACCAGAGAGGCTAAAACTGCATTGAATCAGTGTGCTATACAGCCTCTCTGGTGTCAAGTCTGATTTTGGGAAAAAAAAAAAAATCCAAAATCAGACAGAGTGTTGAGACCAGAGAGGCTAAGACCGCATTGACTCAGTGCGGTATTCAGCCTCTCTGGTGTCAATACTCTGATTTTGGGAAAAAAAAAAAAAAATCCAAAATCAGACAGAGTGTTGAGACCAGAGAGGCTAAGACCGCATTGACTCAGTGCGGTATTCAGCCTCTCTGGTGTCAATACTCTGATTTTGGGAAAAAAAAAAAAAAATCCAAAATCAGACAGAGTGTTGACACCAGAGAGGCTAAAACTGCATTGAATCAGTGTGCTATACAGCCTCTCTGGTGTCAAGTCTGATTTTGGGAAAAAAAAAAAATCCAAAATCAGACAGAGTGTTGAGACCAGAGAGGCTAAGACTGCATTGACTCAGTGCGGTATTCAGCCTCTCTGGTGTCAAGTCTGATTTTGGGAAGAAAAAAAAAAATCCAAAAGTAGACAGAGTGTTGAGACCAGAGAGGCTAAGACCGCATTGACTCAGTGCGGTATTCAGCCTCTCTGGTGTCAATACTCTGATTTTGGGAAAGAAAAAAAAAAATCCAAAATCAGACAGAGTGTTGAGACCAGAGAGGCTAAGACTGCATTGACTCAGTGCGGTATTCAGCCTCTCTGGTGTCAAGTCTGATTTTGGGAAGAAAAAAAAAATCCAAAATCAGACAGAGTGTTGAGACCAGAGAGGCTAAGACCGCATTGACTCAGTGCGGTATTCAGCCTCTCTGGTGTCAATACTCTGATTTTTTAGGGGGAAAAAAAAATCCAAAATCAGACAGAGTGTTGAGACCAGAGAGGCTAAGACTGCATTGACTCAGTGCGGTATTCAGCCTCTCTGGTGTCAAGTCTGATTTTGGGAAAAAAAAAAAATCCAAAATCAGACAGAGTGTTGAGACCAGAGAGGCTAAGACCCCATTGACTCAGTGCGGTATTCAGCCTCTCTGGTGTCAAGTCTGATTTTGGGAAGAAAAAAAAAAAATCCAAAATCAGACAGAGTGTTGAGACCAGAGAGGCTAAGACTGCATTGACTCAGTGCGGTATTCAGCCTCTCTGGTGTCAATACTCTGATTTTGGGAAAAAAAAATCAAAAATCAAAAATCAGACAGAGTGTTGACACCAGAGAGGCTAAAACTGCATTGAATCAGTGTGCTATACAGCCTCTCTGGTGTCAAGTCTGATTTTGGGGAAAAAAAAAAATCAAAAATCAGACAGAGTGTTGAGACCAGAGAGGCTAAGACTGCATTGACTCAGTGCGGTATTCAGCCTCTCTGGTGTCAAGTCTGATTTTGGGAAGAAAAAAAAATCCAAAAGTAGACAGAGTGTTGAGACCAGAGAGGCTAAGACCGCATTGACTCAGTGCGGTATTCAGCCTCTCTGGTGTCAATACTCTGATTTTGGGAAAGAAAAAAAAAAATCCAAAATCAGACAGAGTGTTGAGACCAGAGAGGCTAAGACTGCATTGACTCAGTGCGGTATTCAGCCTCTCTGGTGTCAAGTCTGATTTTGGGAAAAAAAAAAAATCCAAAATCAGACAGAGTGTTGAGACCAGAGAGGCTAAGACCGCATTGACTCAGTGCGGTATTCAGCCTCTCTGGTGTCAATACTCTGATTTTTTGGGGGGAAAAAAAAATCCAAAATCAGACAGAGTGTTGAGACCAGAGAGGCTAAGACTGCATTGACTCAGTGCGGTATTCAGCCTCTCTGGTGTCAAGTCTGATTTTGGGAAAAAAAAAAAAATCCAAAATCAGACAGAGTGTTGAGACCAGAGAGGCTAAGACCGCATTGACTCAGTGCGGTATTCAGCCTCTCTGGTGTCAAGTCTGATTTTGGGAAGAAAAAAAAAAAATCCAAAATCAGACAGAGTGTTGAGACCAGAGAGGCTAAGACCGCATTGACTCAGTGCGGTATTCAGCCTCTCTGGTGTCAAGTCTGATTTTGGGAAGAAAAAAAAAAAATCCAAAATCAGACAGAGTGTTGAGACCATAGAGGCTAAGACCGCATTGACTCAGTGTGCTATACAGCCTCTCTGGTGTCAATACTCTGTCTGATTTTGGGAGATTTTTTTTATTTTTTCCAAAATCAGACAGAGTGTTGAGACCAGAGAGGCTAAGACCGCATTGACTCAGTGCGGTATTCAGCCTCTCTGGTGTCAATCCTCTGTCTGATTTTGGAAGAAAGAAAAAAAATCCAAAATCAGACAGTGTTGAGACCAGAGAAGCATTGACTCAGTGCGGTATTCAGCCTCTCTGGTGTCAATACTGATTTTGGGAAGAAAAAAAAAAATCAAAAATCAGACAGAGTGTTGAGACCAGAGAGCCTAAGACCGCATTGACTCAGTGCGGTATTCAGCCTATCTGGTGTCAATACTCTGATTTTGGGAAAAAAAAAAAAAAATCCAAAATCAGACAGAGTGTTGAGACCAGAGAGGCTAAGACCGCATTGACTCAGTGCAGTATTCAGCCTCTCTGGTGTCAAGACTGATTTTGGGAAGAAAAAAAAAAATCAAAAATCAGACAGAGTGTTGAGACCAGAGAGCCTAAGACCGCATTGACTCAGTGCGGTATTCAGCCTCTCTGGTGTCAATACTCTGATTTTGGGAAAAAAAAAAAAAAATCCAAAATCAGACAGAGTGTTGAGACCAGAGAGGCTAAGACCGCATTGACTCAGTGCGGTATTCAGCCTCTCTGGTGTCAATACTCTGATTTTCGGAAAAAAAAAAAAAAAATCCAAAATCAGACAGAGTGTTGACACCAGAGAGGCTAAAACTGCATTGAATCAGTGTGCTATACAGCCTCTCTGGTGTCAAGTCTGATTTTGGGGAAAAAAAAAATCCAAAATCAGACAGTGTTGAGACCAGAGAGGCTAAGACCGCATTGACTCAGTGCGGTATTCAGCCTCTCTGGTGTCAATACTCTGATTTTGGGGGAAAAAAAAAAAATCCAAAATCAGACAGAGTGTTGACACCAGAGAGGCTAAAACTGCATTGAATCAGTGTGCTATACAGCCTCTCTGGTGTCAAGTCTGATTTTGGGAAAAAAAAAAAAATCCAAAATCAGACAGAGTGTTGAGACCAGAGAGGCTAAGACCGCATTGACTCAGTGCGGTATTCAGCCTCTCTGGTGTCAATACTCTGATTTTGGGGAAGAAAAAAAAAAATCCAAAATCAGACAGAGTGTTGACACCAGAGAGGCTAAAACTGCATTGAATCAGTGTGCTATACAGCCTCTCTGGTGTCAAGTCTGATTTTGGGAAAAAAAAAAAAATCCAAAATCAGACAGAGTGTTGAGACCAGAGAGGCTAAGACCGCATTGACTCAGTGCGGTATTCAGCCTCTCTGGTGTCAATACTCTGATTTTGGGAAAAAAAAAAAAAAATCCAAAATCAGACAGAGTGTTGAGACCAGAGAGGCTAAGACCGCATTGACTCAGTGCGGTATTCAGCCTCTCTGGTGTCAATACTCTGATTTTGGGAAAAAAAAAAAAAAATCCAAAATCAGACAGAGTGTTGACACCAGAGAGGCTAAAACTGCATTGAATCAGTGTGCTATACAGCCTCTCTGGTGTCAAGTCTGATTTTGGGAAAAAAAAAAAATCCAAAATCAGACAGAGTGTTGAGACCAGAGAGGCTAAGACTGCATTGACTCAGTGCGGTATTCAGCCTCTCTGGTGTCAAGTCTGATTTTGGGAAGAAAAAAAAAATCCAAAAGTAGACAGAGTGTTGAGACCAGAGAGGCTAAGACCGCATTGACTCAGTGCGGTATTCAGCCTCTCTGGTGTCAATACTCTGATTTTGGGAAAGAAAAAAAAAAATCCAAAATCAGACAGAGTGTTGAGACCAGAGAGGCTAAGACTGCATTGACTCAGTGCGGTATTCAGCCTCTCTGGTGTCAAGTCTGATTTTGGGAAGAAAAAAAAAATCCAAAATCAGACAGAGTGTTGAGACCAGAGAGGCTAAGACCGCATTGACTCAGTGCGGTATTCAGCCTCTCTGGTGTCAATACTCTGATTTTTTAGGGGGAAAAAAAAATCCAAAATCAGACAGAGTGTTGAGACCAGAGAGGCTAAGACTGCATTGACTCAGTGCGGTATTCAGCCTCTCTGGTGTCAAGTCTGATTTTGGGGAAAAAAAAAAATCCAAAATCAGACAGAGTGTTGAGACCAGAGAGGCTAAGACCCCATTGACTCAGTGCGGTATTCAGCCTCTCTGGTGTCAAGTCTGATTTTGGGAAGAAAAAAAAAAAATCCAAAATCAGACAGAGTGTTGAGACCAGAGAGGCTAAGACTGCATTGACTCAGTGCGGTATTCAGCCTCTCTGGTGTCAATACTCTGATTTTGGGAAAAAAAAATCAAAAATCAAAAATCAGACAGAGTGTTGACACCAGAGAGGCTAAAACTGCATTGAATCAGTGTGCTATACAGCCTCTCTGGTGTCAAGTCTGATTTTGGGAAAAAAAAAAAATCAAAAATCAGACAGAGTGTTGAGACCAGAGAGGCTAAGACTGCATTGACTCAGTGCGGTATTCAGCCTCTCTGGTGTCAAGTCTGATTTTGGGAAGAAAAAAAAATCCAAAAGTAGACAGAGTGTTGAGACCAGAGAGGCTAAGACCGCATTGACTCAGTGCGGTATTCAGCCTCTCTGGTGTCAATACTCTGATTTTGGGAAAGAAAAAAAAAAATCCAAAATCAGACAGAGTGTTGAGACCAGAGAGGCTAAGACTGCATTGACTCAGTGCGGTATTCAGCCTCTCTGGTGTCAAGTCTGATTTTGGGAAAAAAAAAAAATCCAAAATCAGACAGAGTGTTGAGACCAGAGAGGCTAAGACCGCATTGACTCAGTGCGGTATTCAGCCTCTCTGGTGTCAATACTCTGATTTTTTTGGGGGAAAAAAAATCCAAAATCAGACAGAGTGTTGAGACCAGAGAGGCTAAGACTGCATTGACTCAGTGCGGTATTCAGCCTCTCTGGTGTCAAGTCTGATTTTGGGAAAAAAAAAAAAATCCAAAATCAGACAGAGTGTTGAGACCAGAGAGGCTAAGACCGCATTGACTCAGTGCGGTATTCAGCCTCTCTGGTGTCAAGTCTGATTTTGGGAAGAAAAAAAAAAAATCCAAAATCAGACAGAGTGTTGAGACCAGAGAGGCTAAGACCGCATTGACTCAGTGCGGTATTCAGCCTCTCTGGTGTCAAGTCTGATTTTGGGAAGAAAAAAAAAAAATCCAAAATCAGACAGAGTGTTGAGACCATAGAGGCTAAGACCGCATTGACTCAGTGTGCTATACAGCCTCTCTGGTGTCAATACTCTGTCTGATTTTGGGAGATTTTTTTTATTTTTTCCAAAATCAGACAGAGTGTTGAGACCAGAGAGGCTAAGACCGCATTGACTCAGTGCGGTATTCAGCCTCTCTGGTGTCAATCCTCTGTCTGATTTTGGAAGAAAGAAAAAAAATCCAAAATCAGACAGTGTTGAGACCAGAGAAGCATTGACTCAGTGCGGTATTCAGCCTCTCTGGTGTCAATACTCTGTCTGATTTGGGGAGATTTTTTTTTTTTTTTTCCAAAATCAGACAGAGTGTTGAGACCAGAGAGGCTAAGACCGCATTGACTCAGTGCAGTATTCAGCCTCTCTGGTGTCAAGACTGATTTTGGGAAGAAAAAAAAAAATCAAAAATCAGACAGAGTGTTGAGACCAGAGAGCCTAAGACCGCATTGACTCAGTGCGGTATTCAGCCTCTCTGGTGTCAATACTCTGATTTTGGGAAAAAAAAAAAAAAATCCAAAATCAGACAGAGTGTTGAGACCAGAGAGGCTAAGACCGCATTGACTCAGTGCGGTATTCAGCCTCTCTGGTGTCAATACTCTGATTTTCGGGAAAAAAAAAAAAAAATCCAAAATCAGACAGAGTGTTGACACCAGAGAGGCTAAAACTGCATTGAATCAGTGTGCTATACAGCCTCTCTGGTGTCAAGTCTGATTTTGGGAAAAAAAAAAATCCAAAATCAGACAGTGTTGAGACCAGAGAGGCTAAGACCGCATTGACTCAGTGCGGTATTCAGCCTCTCTGGTGTCAATACTCTGATTTTGGGGAAAAAAAAAAAAATCCAAAATCAGACAGAGTGTTGACACCAGAGAGGCTAAAACTGCATTGAATCAGTGTGCTATACAGCCTCTCTGGTGTCAAGTCTGATTTTGGGAAAAAAAAAAAAATCCAAAATCAGACAGAGTGTTGAGACCAGAGAGGCTAAGACCGCATTGACTCAGTGCGGTATTCAGCCTCTCTGGTGTCAATACTCTGATTTTGGGGGAAAAAAAAAAAATCCAAAATCAGACAGAGTGTTGACACCAGAGAGGCTAAAACTGCATTGAATCAGTGTGCTATACAGCCTCTCTGGTGTCAAGTCTGATTTTGGGAAAAAAAAAAAAATCCAAAATCAGACAGAGTGTTGAGACCAGAGAGGCTAAGACCGCATTGACTCAGTGCGGTATTCAGCCTCTCTGGTGTCAATACTCTGATTTTGGGGAAAAAAAAAAAAAAATCCAAAATCAGACAGAGTGTTGACACCAGAGAGGCTAAAACTGCATTGAATCAGTGTGCTATACAGCCTCTCTGGTGTCAATACTCTGTCTGATTTTGGGAAGAAAAAAAATCCAAAATCAGACAGAGTGTTGAGACCAGAGAGGCTAAGACCGCATTGACTCAGTGCGGTATTCAGCCTCTCTGGTGTCAATACTCTGATTTTGGGAAAAAAAAAAAAAAATCCAAAATCAGACAGAGTGTTGAGACCAGAGAGGCTAAGACCGCATTGACTCAGTGCGGTATTCAGCCTCTCTGGTGTCAATACTCTGATTTTGGGAAAAAAAAGAAAAAAAATCCAAAATCAGACAGAGTGTTGACACCAGAGAGGCTAAAACTGCATTGAATCAGTGTGCTATACAGCCTCTCTGGTGTCAAGTCTGATTTTGGGAAGAAAAAAAAAATCCAAAATCAGACAGAGTGTTGAGACCAGAGAGGCTAAGACTGCATTGACTCAGTGCGGTATTCAGCCTCTCTGGTGTCAAGTCTGATTTTGGGAAGAAAAAAAAAATCCAAAAGTAGACAGAGTGTTGAGACCAGAGAGGCTAAGACCGCATTGACTCAGTGCGGTATTCAGCCTCTCTGGTGTCAATACTCTGATTTTGGGAAAGAAAAAAAAAAATCCAAAATCAGACAGAGTGTTGAGACCAGAGAGGCTAAGACTGCATTGACTCAGTGCGGTATTCAGCCTCTCTGGTGTCAAGTCTGATTTTGGGAAAAAAAAAAAATCCAAAATCAGACAGAGTGTTGAGACCAGAGAGGCTAAGACCGCATTGACTCAGTGCGGTATTCAGCCTCTCTGGTGTCAATACTCTGATTTTTTAGGGGAAAAAAAAAATCCAAAATCAGACAGAGTGTTGAGACCAGAGAGGCTAAGACTGCATTGACTCAGTGCGGTATTCAGCCTCTCTGGTGTCAAGTCTGATTTTGGGAAAAAAAAAAAAATCCAAAATCAGACAGAGTGTTGAGACCAGAGAGGCTAAGACCGCATTGACTCAGTGCGGTATTCAGCCTCTCTGGTGTCAAGTCTGATTTTGGGAAGAAAAAAAAAAAATCCAAAATCAGACAGAGTGTTGAGACCAGAGAGGCTAAGACCGCATTGACTCAGTGCGGTATTCAGCCTCTCTGGTGTCAATACTCTGATTTTGGGAAAAAAAAGAAAAAAAATCCAAAATCAGACAGAGTGTTGACACCAGAGAGGCTAAAACTGCATTGAATCAGTGTGCTATACAGCCTCTCTGGTGTCAAGTCTGATTTTGGGAAAAAAAAAAAATCCAAAATCAGACAGAGTGTTGAGACCAGAGAGGCTAAGACTGCATTGACTCAGTGCGGTATTCAGCCTCTCTGGTGTCAAGTCTGATTTTGGGAAGAAAAAAAAAATCCAAAAGTAGACAGAGTGTTGAGACCAGAGAGGCTAAGACCGCATTGACTCAGTGCGGTATTCAGCCTCTCTGGTGTCAATACTCTGATTTTGGGAAAGAAAAAAAAAAATCCAAAATCAGACAGAGTGTTGAGACCAGAGAGGCTAAGACTGCATTGACTCAGTGCGGTATTCAGCCTCTCTGGTGTCAAGTCTGATTTTGGGAAAAAAAAAAAATCCAAAATCAGACAGAGTGTTGAGACCAGAGAGGCTAAGACCGCATTGACTCAGTGCGGTATTCAGCCTCTCTGGTGTCAATACTCTGATTTTTTGGGGGAAAAAAAAAATCCAAAATCAGACAGAGTGTTGAGACCAGAGAGGCTAAGACTGCATTGACTCAGTGCGGTATTCAGCCTCTCTGGTGTCAAGTCTGATTTTGGGAAAAAAAAAAAAATCCAAAATCAGACAGAGTGTTGAGACCAGAGAGGCTAAGACCGCATTGACTCAGTGCGGTATTCAGCCTCTCTGGTGTCAAGTCTGATTTTGGGAAGAAAAAAAAAAAATCCAAAATCAGACAGAGTGTTGAGACCAGAGAGGCTAAGACCGCATTGACTCAGTGCGGTATTCAGCCTCTCTGGTGTCAAGTCTGATTTTGGGAAGAAAAAAAAAAATCCAAAATCAGACAGAGTGTTGAGACCAGAGAGGCTAAGACCGCATTGACTCAGTGTGCTATACAGCCTCTCTGGTGTCAATACTCTGTCTGATTTTGGGAGATTTTTTTTTTTTTTTCCAAAATCAGACAGAGTGTTGAGACCAGAGAGGCTAAGACCGCATTGACTCAGTGCGGTATTCAGCCTCTCTGGTGTCAATCCTCTGTCTGATTTTGGAATTAAGAAAAAAAATCCAAAATCAGACAGTGTTGAGACCAGAGAAGCATTGACTCAGTGCGGTATTCAGCGTCTCTGGTGTCAATACTCTGTCTGATTTGGGGAGATTTTTTTTTTTTTTTCCAAAATCAGACAGTGTTGAGACCAGAGAGGCTAAGACCGCATTGACTCAGTGCAGTATTCAGCCTCTCTGGTGTCAAGACTGATTTTGGGAAGAAAAAAAAAAATCAAAAATCAGACAGAGTGTTGAGACCAGAGAGCCTAAGACCGCATTGACTCAGTGCGGTATTCAGCCTCTCTGGTGTCAATACTCTGATTTTTGGAAAAAAAAAAAAAAATCCAAAATCAGACAGAGTGTTGACACCAGAGAGGCTAAAACTGCATTGAATCAGAGTGCTATACAGCCTCTCTGGTGTCAAGTCTGATTTTGGGAAAAAAAAAAAAATCCAAAATCAGACAGAGTGTTGAGACCAGAGAGGCTAAGACCGCATTGACTCAGTGCGGTATTCAGCCTCTCTGGTGTCAATACTCTGATTTTTTGGGGGAAAAAAAAAATCCAAAATCAGACAGAGTGTTGAGACCAGAGAGGCTAAGACTGCATTGACTCAGTGCGGTATTCAGCCTCTCTGGTGTCAAGTCTGATTTTGGGAAAAAAAAAAAATCCAAAATCAGACAGAGTGTTGAGACCAGAGAGGCTAAGACCGCATTGACTCAGTGCGGTATTCAGCCTCTCTGGTGTCAAGTCTGATTTTGGGAAGAAAAAAAAAAAATCCAAAATCAGACAGAGTGTTGAGACCAGAGAGGCTAAGACCGCATTGACTCAGTGCGGTATTCAGCCTCTCTGGTGTCAAGTCTGATTTTGGGAAGAAAAAAAAAAAATCCAAAATCAGACAGAGTGTTGAGACCAGAGAGGCTAAGACCGCATTGACTCAGTGTGCTATACAGCCTCTCTGGTGTCAATACTCTGTCTGATTTTGGGAGATTTTTTTTTTTTTTTCCAAAATCAGACAGAGTGTTGAGACCAGAGAGGCTAAGACCGCATTGACTCAGTGCGGTATTCAGCCTCTCTGGTGTCAATCCTCTGTCTGATTTTGGAAGAAAGAAAAAAAATCCAAAATCAGACAGTGTTGAGACCAGAGAAGCATTGACTCAGTGCGGTATTCAGCCTCTCTGGTGTCAATACTCTGTCTGATTTGGGGAGATTTTTTTTTTTTTTTTCCAAAATCAGACAGAGTGTTGAGACCAGAGAGGCTAAGACCGCATTGACTCAGTGCAGTATTCAGCCTCTCTGGTGTCAAGACTGATTTTGGGAAGAAAAAAAAAATCAAAAATCAGACAGAGTGTTGAGACCAGAGAGCCTAAGACCGCATTGACTCAGTGCGGTATTCAGCCTCTCTGGTGTCAATACTCTGATTTTGGGGAAAAAAAAAAAAAATCCAAAATCAGACAGAGTGTTGAGACCAGAGAGGCTAAGACCGCATTGACTCAGTGCGGTATTCAGCCTCTCTGGTGTCAATACTCTGATTTTCGGAAAAAAGAAAAAAAAAATCCAAAATCAGACAGAGTGTTGACACCAGAGAGGCTAAAACTGCATTGAATCAGTGTGCTATACAGCCTCTCTGGTGTCAAGTCTGATTTTGGGAAAAAAAAAAATCCAAAATCAGACAGTGTTGAGACCAGAGAGGCTAAGACCGCATTGACTCAGTGCGGTATTCAGCCTCTCTGGTGTCAATACTCTGATTTTGGGAAAGAAAAAAAAAAATCCAAAATCAGACAGATTGTTGAGACCAGAGAGCCTAAGACCACATTGACTCAGTGCGGTATTCAGCCTCTCTGGTGTCAATACTCTGATTTTGGGGGGGAAAAAAAAAAATCCAAAATCAGACAGAGTGTTGACACCAGAGAGGCTAAAACTGCATTGAATCAGTGTGCTATACAGCCTCTCTGGTGTCAATACTCTGTCTGATTTTGGGAAAAAAAAAATCCAAAATCAGACAGAGTGTTGAGACCAGAGAGGCTAAGACCGCATTGACTCAGTGCGGTATTCAGCCTCTGGTGTCAATACTCTGATTTTGGGGGAAAAAAAAAAAATCCAAAATCAGACAGAGTGTTGACACCAGAGAGGCTAAAACTGCATTGAATCAGTGTGCTATACAGCCTCTCTGGTGTCAAGTCTGATTTTGGGAAAAAAAAAAATCCAAAATCAGACAGTGTTGAGACCAGAGAGGCTAAGACCGCATTGACTCAGTGCGGTATTCAGCCTCTCTGGTGTCAATACTCTGATTTTGGGAAAGAAAAAAAAAAATCCAAAATCAGACAGATTGTTGAGACCAGAGAGCCTAAGACCACATTGACTCAGTGCGGTATTCAGCCTCTCTGGTGTCAATACTCTGATTTTGGGGGAAAAAAAAAAAAATCCAAAATCAGACAGAGTGTTGACACCAGAGAGGCTAAAACTGCATTGAATCAGTGTGCTATACAGCCTCTCTGGTGTCAATACTCTGTCTGATTTTGGGAAAAAAAAAATCCAAAATCAGACAGAGTGTTGAGACCAGAGAGGCTAAGACCGCATTGACTCAGTGCGGTATTCAGCCTCTGGTGTCAATACTCTGATTTTGGGGGAAAAAAAAAAAATCCAAAATCAGACAGAGTGTTGACACCAGAGAGGCTAAAACTGCATTGAATCAGTGTGCTATACAGCCTCTCTGGTGTCAAGTCTGATTTTGGGAAAAAAAAAAAAATCCAAAATCAGACAGAGTGTTGAGACCAGAGAGGCTAAGACCGCATTGACTCAGTGCGGTATTCAGCCTCTCTGGTGTCAATACTCTGATTTTGGGGAAAAAAAAAAAAAAATCCAAAATCAGACAGAGTGTTGACACCAGAGAGGCTAAAACTGCATTGAATCAGTGTGCTATACAGCCTCTCTGGTGTCAATACTCTGTCTGATTTTGGGAAAAAAAAAATCCAAAATCAGACAGAGTGTTGAGACCAGAGAGGCTAAGACCGCATTGACTCAGTGCGGTATTCAGCCTCTCTGGTGTCAATACTCTGATTTTGGGGGAAAAAAAAAAAATCCAAAATCAGACAGAGTGTTGAGACCAGAGAGGCTAAGACCGCATTGACTCAGTGCGGTATTCAGCCTCTCTGGTGTCAATACTCTGATTTTGGGAAAAAAAAAAAAAAAATCCAAAATCAGACAGAGTGTTGACACCAGAGAGGCTAAAACTGCATTGAATCAGTGTGCTATACAGCCTCTCTGGTGTCAAGTCTGATTTTGGGAAAAAAAAAAAATCCAAAATCAGACAGAGTGTTGAGACCAGAGAGGCTAAGACTGCATTGACTCAGTGCGGTATTCAGCCTCTCTGGTGTCAAGTCTGATTTTGGGAAGAAAAAAAAAATCCAAAAGTAGACAGAGTGTTGAGACCAGAGAGGCTAAGACCGCATTGACTCAGTGCGGTATTCAGCCTCTCTGGTGTCAATACTCTGATTTTGGGAAAGAAAAAAAAATCCAAAATCAGACAGAGTGTTGAGACCAGAGAGGCTAAGACTGCATTGACTCAGTGCGGTATTCAGCCTCTCTGGTGTCAAGTCTGATTTTGGGAAAAAAAAAAAATCCAAAATCAGACAGAGTGTTGAGACCAGAGAGGCTAAGACCGCATTGACTCAGTGCGGTATTCAGCCTCTCTGGTGTCAATACTCTGATTTTTTAGGGGGAAAAAAAAATCCAAAATCAGACAGAGTGTTGAGACCAGAGAGGCTAAGACTGCATTGACTCAGTGCGGTATTCAGCCTCTCTGGTGTCAAGTCTGATTTTGGGAAAAAAAAAAAATCCAAAATCAGACAGAGTGTTGAGACGAGAGAGGCTAAGACCGCATTGACTCAGTGCGGTATTCAGCCTCTCTGGTGTCAAGTCTGATTTTGGGAAGAAAAAAAAAATCCAAAATCAGACAGAGTGTTGAGACCAGAGAGGCTAAGACCGCATTGACTCAGTGCGGTATTCAGCCTCTCTGGTGTCAATACTCTGATTTTGGGAAAAAAAAAAAAAAAAATCCAAAATCAGACAGAGTGTTGAGACCAGAGAGGCTAAGACCGCATTGACTCAGTGTGCTATACAGCCTCTCTGGTGTCAAGTCTGATTTTGGGAAAAAAAAAAAATCCAAAATCAGACAGAGTGTTGAGACCAGAGAGGCTAAGACTGCATTGACTCAGTGCGGTATTCAGCCTCTCTGGTGTCAAGTCTGATTTTGGGAAGAAAAAAAAAATCCAAAAGTAGACAGAGTGTTGAGACCAGAGAGGCTAAGACCGCATTGACTCAGTGCGGTATTCAGCCTCTCTGGTGTCAATACTCTGATTTTGGGAAAGAAAAAAAAAAATCCAAAATCAGACAGAGTGTTGAGACCAGAGAGGCTAAGACTGCATTGACTCAGTGCGGTATTCAGCCTCTCTGGTGTCAAGTCTGATTTTGGGAAAAAAAAAAAATCCAAAATCAGACAGAGTGTTGAGACCAGAGAGGCTAAGACCGCATTGACTCAGTGCGGTATTCAGCCTCTCTGGTGTCAATACTCTGATTTTTTGGGGAAAAAAAAAAATCCAAAATCAGACAGAGTGTTGAGACCAGAGAGGCTAAGACTGCATTGACTCAGTGCGGTATTCAGCCTCTCTGGTGTCAAGTCTGATTTTGGGAAAAAAAAAAAAATCCAAAATCCGACAGAGTGTTGAGACCAGAGAGGCTAAGACCGCATTGACTCAGTGCGGTATTCAGCCTCTCTGGTGTCAAGTCTGATTTTGGGAAGAAAAAAAAAAAATCCAAAATCAGACAGAGTGTTGAGACCAGAGAGGCTAAGACCGCATTGACTCAGTGCGGTATTCAGCCTCTCTGGTGTCAAGTCTGATTTTGGGAAGAAAAAAAAAAAATCCAAAATCAGACAGAGTGTTGAGACCAGAGAGGCTAAGACCGCATTGACTCAGTGTGCTATACAGCCTCTCTGGTGTCAATACTCTGTCTGATTTTGGGAGATTTTTTTTATTTTTTCCAAAATCAGACAGAGTGTTGAGACCAGAGAGGCTAAGACCGCATTGACTCAGTGCGGTATTCAGCCTCTCTGGTGTCAATCCTCTGTCTGATTTTGGAAGAAAGAAAAAAAATCCAAAATCAGACAGTGTTGAGACCAGAGAAGCATTGACTCAGTGCGGTATTCAGCCTCTCTGGTGTCAATACTCTGTCTGATTTGGGGAGATTTTTTTTTTTTTTTCCAAAATCAGACAGTGTTGAGACCAGAGAGGCTAAGACCGCATTGACTCAGTGCAGTATTCAGCCTCTCTGGTGTCAAGACTGATTTTGGGAAGAAAAAAAAAAATCAAAAATCAGACAGAGTGTTGAGACCAGAGAGCCTAAGACCGCATTGACTCAGTGCGGTATTCAGCCTCTCTGGTGTCAATACTCTGATTTTGGGAAAAAAAAAAAAAAATCCAAAATCAGACAGAGTGTTGACACCAGAGAGGCTAAAACTGCATTGAATCAGAGTGCTATACAGCCTCTCTGGTGTCAAGTCTGATTTTGGGAAAAAAAAAAAATCCAAAATCAGACAGAGTGTTGAGACCAGAGAGGCTAAGACCGCATTGACTCAGTGCGGTATTCAGCCTCTCTGGTGTCAATACTCTGATTTTTTTGGGGAAAAAAAAAATCCTAAATCAGACAGAGTGTTGAGACCAGAGAGGCTAAGACTGCATTGACTCAGTGCGGTATTCAGCCTCTCTGGTGTCAAGTCTGATTTTGGGAAAAAAAAAAAAATCCAAAATCAGACAGTGTTGAGACCAGAGAGGCTAAGACCGCATTGACTCAGTGCGGTATTCAGCCTCTCTGGTGTCAAGTCTGATTTTGGGAAGAAAAAAAAAAAATCCAAAATCAGACAGAGTGTTGAGACCAGAGAGGCTAAGACCGCATTGACTCAGTGCGGTATTCAGCCTCTCTGGTGTCAAGTCTGATTTTGGGAAGAAAAAAAAAAAATCCAAAATCAGACAGAGTGTTGAGACCAGAGAGGCTAAGACCGCATTGACTCAGTGCGGTATTCAGCCTCTCTGGTGTCAATACTCTGATTTTGGGAAAGAAAAAAAAAAATCCAAAATCAGACAGAGTGTTGAGACCAGAGAGGCTAAGACTGCATTGACTCAGTGCGGTATTCAGCCTCTCTGGTGTCAAGTCTGATTTTGGGAAAAAAAAAAAATCCAAAATCAGACAGAGTGTTGAGACCAGAGAGGCTAAGACCGCATTGACTCAGTGCGGTATTCAGCCTCTCTGGTGTCAATACTCTGATTTTTTGGGGAAAAAAAAAATCCAAAATCAGACAGAGTGTTGAGACCAGAGAGGCTAAGACTGCATTGACTCAGTGCGGTATTCAGCCTCTCTGGTGTCAAGTCTGATTTTGGGAAAAAAAAAAAAATCCAAAATCAGACAGAGTGTTGAGACCAGAGAGGCTAAGACCGCATTGACTCAGTGCGGTATTCAGCCTCTCTGGTGTCAAGTCTGATTTTGGGAAGAAAAAAAAAAAATCCAAAATCAGACAGAGTGTTGAGACCAGAGAGGCTAAGACCGCATTGACTCAGTGCGGTATTCAGCCTCTCTGGTGTCAAGTCTGATTTTGGGAAGAAAAAAAAAAAATCCAAAATCAGACAGAGTGTTGAGACCAGAGAGGCTAAGACCGCATTGACTCAGTGCGGTATTCAGCCTCTCTGGTGTCAAGTCTGATTTTGGGAAGAAAAAAAAAAAATCCAAAATCAGACAGAGTGTTGAGACCAGAGAGGCTAAGACCGCATTGACTCAGTGTGCTATACAGCCTCTCTGGTGTCAATACTCTGTCTGATTTTGGGAGATTTTTTTTATTTTTTCCAAAATCAGACAGAGTGTTGAGACCAGAGAGGCTAAGACCGCATTGACTCAGTGCGGTATTCAGCCTCTCTGGTGTCAATCCTCTGTCTGATTTTGGAAGAAAGAAAAAAAATCCAAAATCAGACAGTGTTGAGACCAGAGAAGCATTGACTCAGTGCGGTATTCAGCCTCTCTGGTGTCAATACTCTGTCTGATTTGGGGAGATTTTTTTTTTTTTTTCCAAAATCAGACAGTGTTGAGACCAGAGAGGCTAAGACCGCATTGACTCAGTGCAGTATTCAGCCTCTCTGGTGTCAAGACTGATTTTGGGAAGAAAAAAAAAAATCAAAAATCAGACAGAGTGTTGAGACCAGAGAGCCTAAGACCGCATTGACTCAGTGCGGTATTCAGCCTCTCTGGTGTCAATACTCTGATTTTGGGAAAAAAAAAAAAAAATCCAAAATCAGACAGAGTGTTGACACCAGAGAGGCTAAAACTGCATTGAATCAGAGTGCTATACAGCCTCTCTGGTGTCAAGTCTGATTTTGGGAAAAAAAAAAAATCCAAAATCAGACAGAGTGTTGAGACCAGAGAGGCTAAGACCGCATTGACTCAGTGCGGTATTCAGCCTCTCTGGTGTCAATACTCTGATTTTTTTTGGGGAAAAAAAAATCCTAAATCAGACAGAGTGTTGAGACCAGAGAGGCTAAGACTGCATTGACTCAGTGCGGTATTCAGCCTCTCTGGTGTCAAGTCTGATTTTGGGAAAAAAAAAAAAATCCAAAATCAGACAGAGTGTTGAGACCAGAGAGGCTAAGACCGCATTGACTCAGTGCGGTATTCAGCCTCTCTGGTGTCAAGTCTGATTTTGGGAAGAAAAAAAAAAAATCCAAAATCAGACAGAGTGTTGAGACCAGAGAGGCTAAGACCGCATTGACTCAGTGCGGTATTCAGCCTCTCTGGTGTCAAGTCTGATTTTGGGAAGAAAAAAAAAAAATCCAAAATCAGACAGAGTGTTGAGACCAGAGAGGCTAAGACCGCATTGACTCAGTGCGGTATTCAGCCTCTCTGGTGTCAATACTCTGATTTTGGGAAAGAAAAAAAAAAATCCAAAATCAGACAGAGTGTTGAGACCAGAGAGGCTAAGACTGCATTGACTCAGTGCGGTATTCAGCCTCTCTGGTGTCAAGTCTGATTTTGGGAAAAAAAAAAAATCCAAAATCAGACAGAGTGTTGAGACCAGAGAGGCTAAGACTGCATTGACTCAGTGCGGTATTCAGCCTCTCTGGTGTCAATACTCTGATTTTTTGGGGAAAAAAAAAATCCAAAATCAGACAGAGTGTTGAGACCAGAGAGGCTAAGACTGCATTGACTCAGTGCGGTATTCAGCCTCTCTGGTGTCAAGTCTGATTTTGGGAAAAAAAAAAAAATCCAAAATCAGACAGAGTGTTGAGACCAGAGAGGCTAAGACCGCATTGACTCAGTGCGGTATTCAGCCTCTCTGGTGTCAAGTCTGATTTTGGGAAGAAAAAAAAAAAATCCAAAATCAGACAGAGTGTTGAGACCAGAGAGGCTAAGACTGCATTGACTCAGTGCGGTATTCAGCCTCTCTGGTGACAAGTCTGATTTTGGGAAAAAAAAAAAAAATCCAAAATCAGACAGAGTGTTGAGACCAGAGAGGCTAAGACCGCATTGACTCAGTGTGCTATACAGCCTCTCTGGTGTCAATACTCTGTCTGATTTTGGGAGATTTTTTTTATTTTTTCCAAAATCAGACAGAGTGTTGAGACCAGAGAGGCTAAGACCGCATTGACTCAGTGCGGTATTCAGCCTCTCTGGTGTCAATCCTCTGTCTGATTTTGGAAGAAAGAAAAAAAATCCAAAATCAGACAGTGTTGAGACCAGAGAAGCATTGACTCAGTGCGGTATTCAGCGTCTCTGGTGTCAATACTCTGTCTGATTTGGGGAGATTTTTTTTTTTTTTTCCAAAATCAGACAGTGTTGAGACCAGAGAGGCTAAGACCGCATTGACTCAGTGCAGTATTCAGCCTCTCTGGTGTCAAGACTGATTTTGGGAAGAAAAAAAAAAATCAAAAATCAGACAGAGTGTTGAGACCAGAGAGCCTAAGACCGCATTGACTCAGTGCGGTATTCAGCCTCTCTGGTGTCAATACTCTGATTTTGGGAAAAAAAAAAAAAAATCCAAAATCAGACAGAGTGTTGACACCAGAGAGGCTAAAACTGCATTGAATCAGAGTGCTATACAGCCTCTCTGGTGTCAAGTCTGATTTTGGGAAAAAAAAAAAAATCCAAAATCAGACAGAGTGTTGAGACCAGAGAGGCTAAGACCGCATTGACTCAGTGCGGTATTCAGCCTCTCTGGTGTCAATACTCTGATTTTTTGGGGGAAAAAAAAAATCCAAAATCAGACAGAGTGTTGAGACCAGAGAGGCTAAGACTGCATTGACTCAGTGCGGTATTCAGCCTCTCTGGTGTCAAGTCTGATTTTGGGAAAAAAAAAAAATCCAAAATCAGACAGAGTGTTGAGACCAGAGAGGCTAAGACCGCATTGACTCAGTGCGGTATTCAGCCTCTCTGGTGTCAAGTCTGATTTTGGGAAGAAAAAAAAAAAATCCAAAATCAGACAGAGTGTTGAGACCAGAGAGGCTAAGACCGCATTGACTCAGTGCGGTATTCAGCCTCTCTGGTGTCAAGTCTGATTTTGGGAAGAAAAAAAAAAAATCCAAAATCAGACAGAGTGTTGAGACCAGAGAGGCTAAGACCGCATTGACTCAGTGTGCTATACAGCCTCTCTGGTGTCAATACTCTGTCTGATTTTGGGAGATTTTTTTTATTTTTTCCAAAATCAGACAGAGTGTTGAGACCAGAGAGGCTAAGACCGCATTGACTCAGTGCGGTATTCAGCCTCTCTGGTGTCAATCCTCTGTCTGATTTTGGAAGAAAGAAAAAAAATCCAAAATCAGACAGTGTTGAGACCAGAGAAGCATTGACTCAGTGCGGTATTCAGCCTCTCTGGTGTCAATACTCTGTCTGTTTTGTGGAGATTTTTTTTTTTTTTTTCCAAAATCAGACAGAGTGTTGAGACCAGAGAGGCTAAGACCGCATTGACTCAGTGCAGTATTCAGCCTCTCTGGTGTCAAGACTGATTTTGGGAAGAAAAAAAAAATCAAAAATCAGACAGAGTGTTGACACCAGAGAGGCTAAAACTGCATTGAATCAGTGTGCTATACAGCCTCTCTGGTGTCAAGTCTGATTTTGGGGGAAAAAAAAATCCAAAATCAGACAGTGTTGAGACCAGAGAGGCTAAGACCGCATTGACTCAGTGCGGTATTCAGCCTCTCTGGTGTCAATACTCTGATTTTGGGAAAGAAAAAAAAAATCCAAAATCAGACAGATTGTTGAGACCAGAGAGCCTAAGACCACATTGACTCAGTGCGGTATTCAGCCTCTCTGGTGTCAATACTCTGATTTTGGGGGAAAAAAAAAAAAATCCAAAATCAGACAGAGTGTTGACACCAGAGAGGCTAAAACTGCATTGAATCAGTGTGCTATACAGCCTCTCTGGTGTCAATACTCTGTCTGATTTTGGGGAAAAAAAAATCCAAAATCAGACAGAGTGTTGAGACCAGAGAGGCTAAGACCGCATTGACTCAGTGCGGTATTCAGCCTCTGGTGTCAATACTCTGATTTTGGGGAAAAAAAAAAAAATCCAAAATCAGACAGAGTGTTGACACCAGAGAGGCTAAAACTGCATTGAATCAGTGTGCTATACAGCCTCTCTGGTGTCAAGTCTGATTTTGGGAAAAAAAAAAAAATCCAAAATCAGACAGAGTGTTGAGACCAGAGAGGCTAAGACCGCATTGACTCAGTGCGGTATTCAGCCTCTCTGGTGTCAATACTCTGATTTTGGGGAAAAAAAAAAAAAAATCCAAAATCAGACAGAGTGTTGACACCAGAGAGGCTAAAACTGCATTGAATCAGTGTGCTATACAGCCTCTCTGGTGTCAATACTCTGTCTGATTTTGGGAAAAAAAAAATCCAAAATCAGACAGAGTGTTGAGACCAGAGAGGCTAAGACCGCATTGACTCAGTGCGGTATTCAGCCTCTCTGGTGTCAATACTCTGATTTTGGGAAAAAAAAAAAAAATCCAAAATCAGACAGAGTGTTTAGACCAGAGAGGCTAAGACCGCATTGACTCAGTGCGGTATTCAGCCTCTCTGGTGTCAATACTCTGATTTTGGGGGAAAAAAAAAAAAAATCCAAAATCAGACAGAGTGTTGACACCAGAGAGGCTAAAACTGCATTGAATCAGTGTGCTATACAGCCTCTCTGGTGTCAAGTCTGATTTTGGGAAAAAAAAAAATCCAAAATCAGACAGAGTGTTGAGACCAGAGAGGCTAAGACTGCATTGACTCAGTGCGGTATTCAGCCTCTCTGGTGTCAAGTCTGATTTTGGGAAGAAAAAAAAAATCCAAAAGTAGACAGAGTGTTGAGACCAGAGAGGCTAAGACCGCATTGACTCAGTGCGGTATTCAGCCTCTCTGGTGTCAATACTCTGATTTTGGGAAAGAAAAAAAAAATCCAAAATCAGACAGAGTGTTGAGACCAGAGAGGCTAAGACTGCATTGACTCAGTGCGGTATTCAGCCTCTCTGGTGTCAAGTCTGATTTTGGGAAAAAAAAAAAATCCAAAATCAGACAGAGTGTTGAGACCAGAGAGGCTAAGACCGCATTGACTCAGTGCGGTATTCAGCCTCTCTGGTGTCAATACTCTGATTTTTTAGGGGAAAAAAAAAATCCAAAATCAGACAGAGTGTTGAGACCAGAGAGGCTAAGACTGCATTGACTCAGTGCGGTATTCAGCCTCTCTGGTGTCAAGTCTGATTTTGGGGGAAAAAAAAAATCCAAAATCAGACAGAGTGTTGAGACGAGAGAGGCTAAGACCGCATTGACTCAGTGCGGTATTCAGCCTCTCTGGTGTCAAGTCTGATTTTGGGAAGAAAAAAAAAAAATCCAAAATCAGACAGAGTTTGA
This sequence comes from Poromitra crassiceps, assembly GCF_964638095.1. NCBI lineage: Eukaryota > Metazoa > Chordata > Actinopteri > Beryciformes > Melamphaidae > Poromitra > Poromitra crassiceps. The sequence continues at coordinate 67,122 of NW_028152190.1, forward strand.
GACCAGAGAGGCTAAGACCGCATTGACTCAGTGCGGTATTCAGCCTCTCTGGTGTCAATACTCTGATTTTGGGAAAAAAAAAAAAAAAAAATCCAAAATCAGACAGAGTGTTGACACCAGAGAGGCTAAAACTGCATTGAATCAGTGTGCTATACAGCCTCTCTGGTGTCAAGTCTGATTTTGGGAAAAAAAAAAAATCCAAAATCAGACAGAGTGTTGAGACCAGAGAGGCTAAGACTGCATTGACTCAGTGCGGTATTCAGCCTCTCTGGTGTCAAGTCTGATTTTGGGAAGAAAAAAAAAATCCAAAAGTAGACAGAGTGTTGAGACCAGAGAGGCTAAGACCGCATTGACTCAGTGCGGTATTCAGCCTCTCTGGTGTCAATACTCTGATTTTGGGAAAGAAAAAAAAAAATCCAAAATCAGACAGAGTGTTGAGACCAGAGAGGCTAAGACTGCATTGACTCAGTGCGGTATTCAGCCTCTCTGGTGTCAAGTCTGATTTTGGGAAAAAAAAAAAAATCCAAAATCAGACAGAGTGTTGAGACCAGAGAGGCTAAGACCGCATTGACTCAGTGCGGTATTCAGCCTCTCTGGTGTCAAGTCTGATTTTGGGAAGAAAAGAAAAAAAATCCAAAATCAGACAGAGTGTTGAGACCAGAGAGGCTAAGACCGCATTGACTCAGTGCGGTATTCAGCCTCTCTGGTGTCAAGTCTGATTTTGGGAAAAAAAAAAAAAATCCAAAATCAGACAGAGTGTTGAGACCAGAGAGGCTAAGACCGCATTGACTCAGTGTGCTATACAGCCTCTCTGGTGTCAATACTCTGTCTGATTTTGGGAGATTTTTTTTATTTTTTCCAAAATCAGACAGAGTGTTGAGACCAGAGAGGCTAAGACCGCATTGACTCAGTGCGGTATTCAGCCTCTCTGGTGTCAATCCTCTGTCTGATTTTGGAAGAAAGAAAAAAAATCCAAAATCAGACAGTGTTGAGACCAGAGAAGCATTGACTCAGTGCGGTATTCAGCCTCTCTGGTGTCAATACTCTGTCTGATTTGGGGAGATTTTTTTTTTTTTTTCCAAAATCAGACAGTGTTGAGACCAGAGAGGCTAAGACCGCATTGACTCAGTGCAGTATTCAGCCTCTCTGGTGTCAAGACTGATTTTGGGAAGAAAAAAATAAATAAAAAATCAGACAGAGTGTTGAGACCAGAGAGCCTAAGACCGCATTGACTCAGTGCGGTATTCAGCCTCTCTGGTGTCAATACTCTGATTTTGGGAAAAAAAAAAAAAATCCAAAATCAGACAGAGTGTTGACACCAGAGAGGCTAAAACTGCATTGAATCAGAGTGCTATACAGCCTCTCTGGTGTCAAGTCTGATTTTGGGAAAAAAAAAAAATCCAAAATCAGACAGAGTGTTGAGACCAGAGAGGCTAAGACCGCATTGACTCAGTGCGGTATTCAGCCTCTCTGGTGTCAATACTCTGATTTTTTTGGGGAAAAAAAAAATCCTAAATCAGACAGAGTGTTGAGACCAGAGAGGCTAAGACTGCATTGACTCAGTGCGGTATTCAGCCTCTCTGGTGTCAAGTCTGATTTTGGGAAAAAAAAAAAAATCCAAAATCAGACAGAGTGTTGAGACCAGAGAGGCTAAGACCGCATTGACTCAGTGCGGTATTCAGCCTCTCTGGTGTCAAGTCTGATTTTGGGAAGAAAAAAAAAAAATCCAAAATCAGACAGTGTTGAGACCAGAGAGGCTAAGACCGCATTGACTCAGTGCGGTATTCAGCCTCTCTGGTGTCAAGTCTGATTTTGGGAAGAAAAAAAAAAAATCCAAAATCAGACAGAGTGTTGAGACCAGAGAGGCTAAGACCGCATTGACTCAGTGCGGTATTCAGCCTCTCTGGTGTCAATACTCTGATTTTGGGAAAGAAAAAAAAAAATCCAAAATCAGACAGAGTGTTGAGACCAGAGAGGCTAAGACTGCATTGACTCAGTGCGGTATTCAGCCTCTCTGGTGTCAAGTCTGATTTTGGGGGAAAAAAAAAATCCAAAATCAGACAGAGTGTTGAGACCAGAGAGGCTAAGACCGCATTGACTCAGTGTGGTATTCAGCCTCTCTGGTGTCAATACTCTGATTTTTTGGGGAAAAAAAAAATCCAAAATCAGACAGAGTGTTGAGACCAGAGAGGCTAAGACTGCATTGACTCAGTGCGGTATTCAGCCTCTCTGGTGTCAAGTCTGATTTTGGGAAAAAAAAAAAAATCCAAAATCAGACAGAGTGTTGAGACCAGAGAGGCTAAGACCGCATTGACTCAGTGCGGTATTCAGCCTCTCTGGTGTCAAGTCTGATTTTGGGAAGAAAAAAAAAAAATCCAAAATCAGACAGAGTGTTGAGACCAGAGAGGCTAAGACCGCATTGACTCAGTGCGGTATTCAGCCTCTCTGGTGTCAAGTCTGATTTTGGGAAGAAAAAAAAAAAATCCAAAATCAGACAGAGTGTTGAGACCAGAGAGGCTAAGACCGCATTGACTCAGTGTGCTATACAGCCTCTCTGGTGTCAATACTCTGTCTGATTTTGGGAGATTTTTTTTATTTTTTCCAAAATCAGACAGAGTGTTGAGACCAGAGAGGCTAAGACCGCATTGACTCAGTGCGGTATTCAGCCTCTCTGGTGTCAATCCTCTGTCTGATTTTGGAAGAAAGAAAAAAAATCCAAAATCAGACAGTGTTGAGACCAGAGAAGCATTGACTCAGTGCGGTATTCAGCCTCTCTGGTGTCAATACTCTGTCTGATTTGGGGAGATTTTTTTTTTTTTTTTCCAAAATCAGACAGTGTTGAGACCAGAGAGGCTAAGACCGCATTGACTCAGTGCAGTATTCAGCCTCTCTGGTGTCAAGACTGATTTTGGGAAGAAAAAAAAAAATCAAAAATCAGACAGAGTGTTGAGACCAGAGAGCCTAAGACCGCATTGACTCAGTGCGGTATTCAGCCTCTCTGGTGTCAATACTCTGATTTTGGGAAAAAAAAAAAAAATCCAAAATCAGACAGAGTGTTGACACCAGAGAGGCTAAAACTGCATTGAATCAGAGTGCTATACAGCCTCTCTGGTGTCAAGTCTGATTTTGGGGAAAAAAAAAATCCAAAATCAGACAGAGTGTTGAGACCAGAGAGGCTAAGACCGCATTGACTCAGTGCGGTATTCAGCCTCTCTGGTGTCAATACTCTGATTTTTTTGGGGAAAAAAAAAATCCTAAATCAGACAGAGTGTTGAGACCAGAGAGGCTAAGACTGCATTGACTCAGTGCGGTATTCAGCCTCTCTGGTGTCAAGTCTGATTTTGGGAAAAAAAAAAAAATCCAAAATCAGACAGAGTGTTGAGACCAGAGAGGCTAAGACCGCATTGACTCAGTGCGGTATTCAGCCTCTCTGGTGTCAAGTCTGATTTTGGGAAGAAAAAAAAAAAATCCAAAATCAGACAGAGTGTTGAGACCAGAGAGGCTAAGACCGCATTGACTCAGTGCGGTATTCAGCCTCTCTGGTGTCAAGTCTGATTTTGGGAAGAAAAAAAAAAAATCCAAAATCAGACAGAGTGTTGAGACCAGAGAGGCTAAGACCGCATTGACTCAGTGCAGTATTCAGCCTCTCTGGTGTCAATACTCTGATTTTGGGAAAGAAAAAAAAAAATCCAAAATCAGACAGAGTGTTGAGACCAGAGAGGCTAAGACTGCATTGACTCAGTGCGGTATTCAGCCTCTCTGGTGTCAAGTCTGATTTTGGGGAAAAAAAAAAATCCAAAATCAGACAGAGTGTTGAGACCAGAGAGGCTAAGACCGCATTGACTCAGTGCGGTATTCAGCCTCTCTGGTGTCAATCCTCTGTCTGATTTTGGAAGAAAGAAAAAAAATCCAAAATCAGACAGTGTTGAGACCAGAGAAGCATTGACTCAGTGCGGTATTCAGCCTCTCTGGTGTCAATACTCTGTCTGTTTTGTGGAGATTTTTTTTTTTTTTTTCCAAAATCAGACAGAGTGTTGAGACCAGAGAGGCTAAGACCGCATTGACTCAGTGCAGTATTCAGCCTCTCTGGTGTCAAGACTGATTTTGGGAAGAAAAAAAAAATCAAAAATCAGACAGAGTGTTGACACCAGAGAGGCTAAAACTGCATTGAATCAGTGTGCTATACAGCCTCTCTGGTGTCAAGTCTGATTTTGGGGGAAAAAAAAATCCAAAATCAGACAGTGTTGAGACCAGAGAGGCTAAGACCGCATTGACTCAGTGCGGTATTCAGCCTCTCTGGTGTCAATACTCTGATTTTGGGAAAGAAAAAAAAAAATCCAAAATCAGACAGATTGTTGAGACCAGAGAGCCTAAGACCACATTGACTCAGTGCGGTATTCAGCCTCTCTGGTGTCAATACTCTGATTTTGGGGGAAAAAAAAAAAAATCCAAAATCAGACAGAGTGTTGACACCAGAGAGGCTAAAACTGCATTGAATCAGTGTGCTATACAGCCTCTCTGGTGTCAATACTCTGTCTGATTTTGGGGAAAAAAAAATCCAAAATCAGACAGAGTGTTGAGACCAGAGAGGCTAAGACCGCATTGACTCAGTGCGGTATTCAGCCTCTGGTGTCAATACTCTGATTTTGGGGAAAAAAAAAAAAATCCAAAATCAGACAGAGTGTTGACACCAGAGAGGCTAAAACTGCATTGAATCAGTGTGCTATACAGCCTCTCTGGTGTCAAGTCTGATTTTGGGAAAAAAAAAAAAATCCAAAATCAGACAGAGTGTTGAGACCAGAGAGGCTAAGACCGCATTGACTCAGTGCGGTATTCAGCCTCTCTGGTGTCAATACTCTGATTTTGGGGGAAAAAAAAAAAAATCCAAAATCAGACAGAGTGTTGACACCAGAGAGGCTAAAACTGCATTGAATCAGTGTGCTATACAGCCTCTCTGGTGTCAATACTCTGTCTGATTTTGGGAAAAAAAAAATCCAAAATCAGACAGAGTGTTGAGACCAGAGAGGCTAAGACCGCATTGACTCAGTGCGGTATTCAGCCTCTCTGGTGTCAATACTCTGATTTTGGGAAAAAAAAAAAAAATCCAAAATCAGACAGAGTGTTTAGACCAGAGAGGCTAAGACCGCATTGACTCAGTGCGGTATTCAGCCTCTCTGGTGTCAATACTCTGATTTTGGGGAAAAAAAAAAAAAAATCCAAAATCAGACAGAGTGTTGACACCAGAGAGGCTAAAACTGCATTGAATCAGTGTGCTATACAGCCTCTCTGGTGTCAAGTCTGATTTTGGGAAAAAAAAAAATCCAAAATCAGACAGAGTGTTGAGACCAGAGAGGCTAAGACTGCATTGACTCAGTGCGGTATTCAGCCTCTCTGGTGTCAAGTCTGATTTTGGGAAGAAAAAAAAAATCCAAAAGTAGACAGAGTGTTGAGACCAGAGAGGCTAAGACCGCATTGACTCAGTGCGGTATTCAGCCTCTCTGGTGTCAATACTCTGATTTTGGGAAAGAAAAAAAAAATCCAAAATCAGACAGAGTGTTGAGACCAGAGAGGCTAAGACTGCATTGACTCAGTGCGGTATTCAGCCTCTCTGGTGTCAAGTCTGATTTTGGGAAAAAAAAAAAATCCAAAATCAGACAGAGTGTTGAGACCAGAGAGGCTAAGACCGCATTGACTCAGTGCGGTATTCAGCCTCTCTGGTGTCAATACTCTGATTTTTTAGGGGAAAAAAAAAATCCAAAATCAGACAGAGTGTTGAGACCAGAGAGGCTAAGACTGCATTGACTCAGTGCGGTATTCAGCCTCTCTGGTGTCAAGTCTGATTTTGGGGAAAAAAAAAAATCCAAAATCAGACAGAGTGTTGAGACGAGAGAGGCTAAGACCGCATTGACTCAGTGCGGTATTCAGCCTCTCTGGTGTCAAGTCTGATTTTGGGAAGAAAAAAAAAAAATCCAAAATCAGACAGAGTTTGAGACCAGAGAGGCTAAGACCGCATTGACTCAGTGCGGTATTCAGCCTCTCTGGTGTCAATACTCTGATTTTGGGAAAAAAAAAAAAAAAAAATCCAAAATCAGACAGAGTGTTGACACCAGAGAGGCTAAAACTGCATTGAATCAGTGTGCTATACAGCCTCTCTGGTGTCAAGTCTGATTTTGGGAAAAAAAAAAAATCCAAAATCAGACAGAGTGTTGAGACCAGAGAGGCTAAGACTGCATTGACTCAGTGCGGTATTCAGCCTCTCTGGTGTCAAGTCTGATTTTGGGAAGAAAAAAAAAATCCAAAAGTAGACAGAGTGTTGAGACCAGAGAGGCTAAGACCGCATTGACTCAGTGCGGTATTCAGCCTCTCTGGTGTCAATACTCTGATTTTGGGAAAGAAAAAAAAAAATCCAAAATCAGACAGAGTGTTGAGACCAGAGAGGCTAAGACTGCATTGACTCAGTGCGGTATTCAGCCTCTCTGGTGTCAAGTCTGATTTTGGGAAAAAAAAAAAAATCCAAAATCAGACAGAGTGTTGAGACCAGAGAGGCTAAGACCGCATTGACTCAGTGCGGTATTCAGCCTCTCTGGTGTCAAGTCTGATTTTGGGAAGAAAAAAAAAAAATCCAAAATCAGACAGAGTGTTGAGACCAGAGAGGCTAAGACCGCATTGACTCAGTGCGGTATTCAGCCTCTCTGGTGTCAAGTCTGATTTTGGGAAAAAAAAAAAAAATCCAAAATCAGACAGAGTGTTGAGACCAGAGAGGCTAAGACCGCATTGACTCAGTGTGCTATACAGCCTCTCTGGTGTCAATACTCTGTCTGATTTTGGGAGATTTTTTTTATTTTTTCCAAAATCAGACAGAGTGTTGAGACCAGAGAGGCTAAGACCGCATTGACTCAGTGCGGTATTCAGCCTCTCTGGTGTCAATCCTCTGTCTGATTTTGGAAGAAAGAAAAAAAATCCAAAATCAGACAGTGTTGAGACCAGAGAAGCATTGACTCAGTGCGGTATTCAGCCTCTCTGGTGTCAATACTCTGTCTGATTTGGGGAGATTTTTTTTTTTTTTTCCAAAATCAGACAGTGTTGAGACCAGAGAGGCTAAGACCGCATTGACTCAGTGCAGTATTCAGCCTCTCTGGTGTCAAGACTGATTTTGGGAAGAAAAAAATAAAAAAAAAATCAGACAGAGTGTTGAGACCAGAGAGCCTAAGACCGCATTGACTCAGTGCGGTATTCAGCCTCTCTGGTGTCAATACTCTGATTTTGGGAAAAAAAAAAAAAATCCAAAATCAGACAGAGTGTTGACACCAGAGAGGCTAAAACTGCATTGAATCAGAGTGCTATACAGCCTCTCTGGTGTCAAGTCTGATTTTGGGAAAAAAAAAAAATCCAAAATCAGACAGAGTGTTGAGACCAGAGAGGCTAAGACCGCATTGACTCAGTGCGGTATTCAGCCTCTCTGGTGTCAATACTCTGATTTTTTTGGGGAAAAAAAAAATCCTAAATCAGACAGAGTGTTGAGACCAGAGAGGCTAAGACTGCATTGACTCAGTGCGGTATTCAGCCTCTCTGGTGTCAAGTCTGATTTTGGGAAAAAAAAAAAAATCCAAAATCAGACAGAGTGTTGAGACCAGAGAGGCTAAGACCGCATTGACTCAGTGCGGTATTCAGCCTCTCTGGTGTCAAGTCTGATTTTGGGAAGAAAAAAAAAAAATCCAAAATCAGACAGTGTTGAGACCAGAGAGGCTAAGACCGCATTGACTCAGTGCGGTATTCAGCCTCTCTGGTGTCAAGTCTGATTTTGGGAAGAAAAAAAAAAAATCCAAAATCAGACAGAGTGTTGAGACCAGAGAGGCTAAGACCGCATTGACTCAGTGCGGTATTCAGCCTCTCTGGTGTCAATACTCTGATTTTGGGAAAGAAAAAAAAAAATCCAAAATCAGACAGAGTGTTGAGACCAGAGAGGCTAAGACTGCATTGACTCAGTGCGGTATTCAGCCTCTCTGGTGTCAAGTCTGATTTTGGGGGAAAAAAAAAATCCAAAATCAGACAGAGTGTTGAGACCAGAGAGGCTAAGACCGCATTGACTCAGTGTGGTATTCAGCCTCTCTGGTGTCAATACTCTGATTTTTTGGGGAAAAAAAAAATCCAAAATCAGACAGAGTGTTGAGACCAGAGAGGCTAAGACTGCATTGACTCAGTGCGGTATTCAGCCTCTCTGGTGTCAAGTCTGATTTTGGGAAAAAAAAAAAAATCCAAAATCAGACAGAGTGTTGAGACCAGAGAGGCTAAGACCGCATTGACTCAGTGCGGTATTCAGCCTCTCTGGTGTCAAGTCTGATTTTGGGAAGAAAAAAAAAAAATCCAAAATCAGACAGAGTGTTGAGACCAGAGAGGCTAAGACCGCATTGACTCAGTGCGGTATTCAGCCTCTCTGGTGTCAAGTCTGATTTTGGGAAGAAAAAAAAAAATCCAAAATCAGACAGAGTGTTGAGACCAGAGAGGCTAAGACCGCATTGACTCAGTGTGCTATACAGCCTCTCTGGTGTCAATACTCTGTCTGATTTTGGGAGATTTTTTTTATTTTTTCCAAAATCAGACAGAGTGTTGAGACCAGAGAGGCTAAGACCGCATTGACTCAGTGCGGTATTCAGCCTCTCTGGTGTCAATCCTCTGTCTGATTTTGGAAGAAAGAAAAAAAATCCAAAATCAGACAGTGTTGAGACCAGAGAAGCATTGACTCAGTGCGGTATTCAGCCTCTCTGGTGTCAATACTCTGTCTGATTTGGGGAGATTTTTTTTTTTTTTTTCGAAAATCAGACAGTGTTGAGACCAGAGAGGCTAAGACCGCATTGACTCAGTGCAGTATTCAGCCTCTCTGGTGTCAAGACTGATTTTGGGAAGAAAAAAAAAAATCAAAAATCAGACAGAGTGTTGAGACCAGAGAGCCTAAGACCGCATTGACTCAGTGCGGTATTCAGCCTCTCTGGTGTCAATACTCTGATTTTGGGAAAAAAAAAAAAAATCCAAAATCAGACAGAGTGTTGACACCAGAGAGGCTAAAACTGCATTGAATCAGAGTGCTATACAGCCTCTCTGGTGTCAAGTCTGATTTTGGGGAAAAAAAAAAATCCAAAATCAGACAGAGTGTTGAGACCAGAGAGGCTAAGACCGCATTGACTCAGTGCGGTATTCAGCCTCTCTGGTGTCAATACTCTGATTTTTTTGGGGGAAAAAAAAATCCTAAATCAGACAGAGTGTTGAGACCAGAGAGGCTAAGACTGCATTGACTCAGTGCGGTATTCAGCCTCTCTGGTGTCAAGTCTGATTTTGGGAAAAAAAAAAAAATCCAAAATCAGACAGAGTGTTGAGACCAGAGAGGCTAAGACCGCATTGACTCAGTGCGGTATTCAGCCTCTCTGGTGTCAAGTCTGATTTTGGGAAGAAAAAAAAAAAATCCAAAATCAGACAGAGTGTTGAGACCAGAGAGGCTAAGACCGCATTGACTCAGTGCGGTATTCAGCCTCTCTGGTGTCAAGTCTGATTTTGGGAAGAAAAAAAAAAAATCCAAAATCAGACAGAGTGTTGAGACCAGAGAGGCTAAGACCGCATTGACTCAGTGCAGTATTCAGCCTCTCTGGTGTCAATACTCTGATTTTGGGAAAGAAAAAAAAAAATCCAAAATCAGACAGAGTGTTGAGACCAGAGAGGCTAAGACTGCATTGACTCAGTGCGGTATTCAGCCTCTCTGGTGTCAAGTCTGATTTTGGGGAAAAAAAAAAATCCAAAATCAGACAGAGTGTTGAGACCAGAGAGGCTAAGACCGCATTGACTCAGTGCGGTATTCAGCCTCTCTGGTGTCAATACTCTGATTTTTTGGGGAAAAAAAAAATCCAAAATCAGACAGAGTGTTGAGACCAGAGAGGCTAAGACTGCATTGACTCAGTGCGGTATTCAGCCTCTCTGGTGTCAAGTCTGATTTTGGGGGAAAAAAAAAAATCCAAAATCAGACAGAGTGTTGAGACCAGAGAGGCTAAGACCGCATTGACTCAGTGCGGTATTCAGCCTCTCTGGTGTCAAGTCTGATTTTGGGAAGAAAAAAAAAAAATCCAAAATCAGACAGAGTGTTGAGACCAGAGAGGCTAAGACCGCATTGACTCAGTGCGGTATTCAGCCTCTCTGGTGTCAAGTCTGATTTTGGGAAGAAAAAAAAAAAATCCAAAATCAGACAGAGTGTTGAGACCAGAGAGGCTAAGACCGCATTGACTCAGTGTGCTATACAGCCTCTCTGGTGTCAATACTCTGTCTGATTTTGGGAGATTTTTTTTATTTTTTCCAAAATCAGACAGAGTGTTGAGACCAGAGAGGCTAAGACCGCATTGACTCAGTGCGGTATTCAGCCTCTCTGGTGTCAATCCTCTGTCTGATTTTGGAAGAAAGAAAAAAAATCCAAAATCAGACAGTGTTGAGACCAGAGAAGCATTGACTCAGTGCGGTATTCAGCCTCTCTGGTGTCAATACTCTGTCTGATTTGGGGAGATTTTTTTTTTTTTTCCAAAATCAGACAGTGTTGAGACCAGAGAGGCTAAGACCGCATTGACTCAGTGCAGTATTCAGCCTCTCTGGTGTCAAGACTGATTTTGGGAAGAAAAAAAAAAATCAAAAATCAGACAGAGTGTTGAGACCAGAGAGCCTAAGACCGCATTGACTCAGTGCGGTATTCAGCCTCTCTGGTGTCAATACTCAGATTTTGGGAAAAAAAAAAAAAAATCCAAAATCAGACAGAGTGTTGACACCAGAGAGGCTAAAACTGCATTGAATCAGAGTGCTATACAGCCTCTCTGGTGTCAAGTCTGATTTTGGGAAAAAAAAAAAATCCAAAATCAGACAGAGTGTTGAGACCAGAGAGGCTAAGACCGCATTGACTCAGTGCGGTATTCAGCCTCTCTGGTGTCAATACTCTGATTTTTTTGGGGAAAAAAAAAATCCAAAATCAGACAGAGTGTTGAGACCAGAGAGGCTAAGACTGCATTGACTCAGTGCGGTATTCAGCCTCTCTGGTGTCAAGTCTGATTTTGGGAAAAAAAAAAAAATCCAAAATCAGACAGAGTGTTGAGACCAGAGAGGCTAAGACCGCATTGACTCAGTGCGGTATTCAGCCTCTCTGGTGTCAAGTCTGATTTTGGGAAGAAAAAAAAAAAATCCAAAATCAGACAGAGTGTTGAGACCAGAGAGGCTAAGACCGCATTGACTCAGTGCGGTATTCAGCCTCTCTGGTGTCAAGTCTGATTTTGGGAAGAAAAAAAAAAAATCCAAAATCAGACAGAGTGTTGAGACCAGAGAGGCTAAGACCGCATTGACTCAGTGTGCTATACAGCCTCTCTGGTGTCAATACTCTGTCTGATTTTGGGAGATTTTTTTTATTTTTTCCAAAATCAGACAGAGTGTTGAGACCAGAGAGGCTAAGACCGCATTGACTCAGTGCGGTATTCAGCCTCTCTGGTGTCAATCCTCTGTCTGATTTTGGAAGAAAGAAAAAAAATCCAAAATCAGACAGTGTTGAGACCAGAGAAGCATTGACTCAGTGCGGTATTCAGCCTCTCTGGTGTCAATACTCTGTCTGATTTGGGGAGATTTTTTTTTTTTTTTTCCAAAATCAGACAGAGTGTTGAGACCAGAGAGGCTAAGACCGCATTGACTCAGTGCAGTATTCAGCCTCTCTGGTGTCAAGACTGATTTTGGGAAGAAAAAAAAAAATCAAAAATCAGACAGAGTGTTGAGACCAGAGAGCCTAAGACCGCATTGACTCAGTGCGGTATTCAGCCTCTCTGGTGTCAATACTCTGATTTTGGGAAAAAAAAAAAAAAATCCAAAATCAGACAGAGTGTTGAGACCAGAGAGGCTAAGACCGCATTGACTCAGTGCGGTATTCAGCCTCTCTGGTGTCAATACTCTGATTTTCGGAAAAAAAAAAAAAAAATCCAAAATCAGACAGTGTTGACACCAGAGAGGCTAAAACTGCATTGAATCAGTGTGCTATACAGCCTCTCTGGTGTCAAGTCTGATTTTGGGAAAAAAAAAAATCCAAAATCAGACAGTGTTGAGACCAGAGAGGCTAAGACCGCATTGACTCAGTGCGGTATTCAGCCTCTCTGGTGTCAATACTCTGATTTTGGGAAAGAAAAAAAAAAATCCAAAATCAGACAGATTGTTGAGACCAGAGAGCCTAAGACCACATTGACTCAGTGCGGTATTCAGCCTCTCTGGTGTCAATACTCTGATTTTGGGGAAAAAAAAAAAAAAATCCAAAATCAGACAGAGTGTTGACACCAGAGAGGCTAAAACTGCATTGAATCAGTGTGCTATACAGCCTCTCTGGTGTCAATACTCTGTCTGATTTTGGGAAAAAAAAAATCCAAAATCAGACAGAGTGTTGAGACCAGAGAGGCTAAGACCGCATTGACTCAGTGCGGTATTCAGCCTCTCTGGTGTCAATACTCTGATTTTGGGGGGGGAAAAAAAAATCCAAAATCAGACAGAGTGTTGACACCAGAGAGGCTAAAACTGCATTGAATCAGTGTGCTATACAGCCTCTCTGGTGTCAAGTCTGATTTTGGAAAAAAAAAAAAAATCCAAAATCAGACAGAGTGTTGAGACCAGAGAGGCTAAGACCGCATTGACTCAGTGCGGTATTCAGCCTCTCTGGTGTCAATACTCTGATTTTGGGGAAAAAAAAAAAAAAATCCAAAATCAGACAGAGTGTTGACACCAGAGAGGCTAAAACTGCATTGAATCAGTGTGCTATACAGCCTCTCTGGTGTCAATACTCTGTCTGATTTTGGGAAAAAAAAAATCCAAAATCAGACAGAGTGTTGAGACCAGAGAGGCTAAGACCGCATTGACTCAGTGCGGTATTCAGCCTCTCTGGTGTCAATACTCTGATTTTGGGAAAAAAAAAAAAAAATCCAAAATCAGACAGAGTGTTGAGACCAGAGAGGCTAAGACCGCATTGACTCAGTGCGGTATTCAGCCTCTCTGGTGTCAATACTCTGATTTTGGGAAAAAAAAAAAAAAATCCAAAATCAGACAGAGTGTTGACACCAGAGAGGCTAAAACTGCATTGAATCAGTGTGCTATACAGCCTCTCTGGTGTCAAGTCTGATTTTGGGAAAAAAAAAAAATCCAAAATCAGACAGAGTGTTGAGACCAGAGAGGCTAAGACTGCATTGACTCAGTGCGGTATTCAGCCTCTCTGGTGTCAAATCTGATTTTGGGAAGAAAAAAAAAATCCAAAAGTAGACAGAGTGTTGAGACCAGAGAGGCTAAGACCGCATTGACTCAGTGCGGTATTCAGCCTCTCTGGTGTCAATACTCTGATTTTGGGAAAGAAAAAAAAAATCCAAAATCAGACAGAGTGTTGAGACCAGAGAGGCTAAGACTGCATTGACTCAGTGCGGTATTCAGCCTCTCTGGTGTCAAGTCTGATTTTGGGAAAAAAAAAAAATCCAAAATCAGACAGAGTGTTGAGACCAGAGAGGCTAAGACCGCATTGACTCAGTGTGCTATACAGCCTCTCTGGTGTCAATACTCTGTCTGATTTTGGGAGATTTTTTTTATTTTTTCCAAAATCAGACAGAGTGTTGAGACCAGAGAGGCTAAGACCGCATTGACTCAGTGCGGTATTCAGCCTCTCTGGTGTCAATCCTCTGTCTGATTTTGGAAGAAAGAAAAAAAATCCAAAATCAGACAGTGTTGAGACCAGAGAAGCATTGACTCAGTGCGGTATTCAGCCTCTCTGGTGTCAATACTCTGTCTGATTTGGGGAGATTTTTTTTTTTTTTTTCCAAAATCAGACAGAGTGTTGAGACCAGAGAGGCTAAGACCGCATTGACTCAGTGCAGTATTCAGCCTCTCTGGTGTCAAGACTGATTTTGGGAAAAAAAAAAAAATCAAAAATCAGACAGAGTGTTGAGACCAGAGAGCCTAAGACCGCATTGACTCAGTGCGGTATTCAGCCTCTCTGGTGTCAATACTCTGATTTTGGGAAAAAAAAAAAAAAATCCAAAATCAGACAGAGTGTTGAGACCAGAGAGGCTAAGACCGCATTGACTCAGTGCGGTATTCAGCCTCTCTGGTGTCAATACTCTGATTTTCGGAAAAAAAAAAAAAAAATCCAAAATCAGACAGAGTGTTGACACCAGAGAGGCTAAAACTGCATTGAATCAGTGTGCTATACAGCCTCTCTGGTGTCAAGTCTGATTTTGGGAAAAAAAAAAAATCCAAAATCAGACAGTGTTGAGACCAGAGAGGCTAAGACCGCATTGACTCAGTGCGGTATTCAGCCTCTCTGGTGTCAATACTCTGATTTTGGGAAAGAAAAAAAAAAATCCAAAATCAGACAGATTGTTGAGACCAGAGAGCCTAAGACCACATTGACTCAGTGCGGTATTCAGCCTCTCTGGTGTCAATACTCTGATTTTGGGGAAAAAAAAAAAAAAATCCAAAATCAGACAGAGTGTTGACACCAGAGAGGCTAAAACTGCATTGAATCAGTGTGCTATACAGCCTCTCTGGTGTCAATACTCTGTCTGATTTTGGGGAAAAAAAAATCCAAAATCAGACAGAGTGTTGAGACCAGAGAGGCTAAGACCGCATTGACTCAGTGCGGTATTCAGCCTCTCTGGTGTCAATACTCTGATTTTGGGAAAAAAAAAAAAAAATCCAAAATCAGACAGAGTGTTGAGACCAGAGAGGCTAAGACCGCATTGACGCAGTGCGGTATTCAGCCTCTCTGGTGTCAATACTCTGATTTTGGGAAAAAAAAAAAAAAAATCCAAAATCAGACAGAGTGTTGACACCAGAGAGGCTAAAACTGCATTGAATCAGTGTGCTATACAGCCTCTCTGGTGTCAAGTCTGATTTTGGGAAAAAAAAAAAATCCAAAATCAGACAGAGTGTTGAGACCAGAGAGGCTAAGACTGCATTGACTCAGTGCGGTATTCAGCCTCTCTGGTGTCAAGTCTGATTTTGGGAAGAAAAAAAAAATCCAAACGTAGACAGAGTGTTGAGACCAGAGAGGCTAAGACCGCATTGACTCAGTGCGGTATTCAGCCTCTCTGGTGTCAATACTCTGATTTTGGGAAAGAAAAAAAAAATCCAAAATCAGACAGAGTGTTGAGACCAGAGAGGCTAAGACTGCATTGACTCAGTGCGGTATTCAGCCTCTCTGGTGTCAAGTCTGATTTTGGGAAAAAAAAAAAATCCAAAATCAGACAGAGTGTTGAGACCAGAGAGGCTAAGACCGCATTGACTCAGTGTGCTATACAGCCTCTCTGGTGTCAATACTCTGTCTGATTTTGGGAGATTTTTTTTATTTTTTCCAAAATCAGACAGAGTGTTGAGACCAGAGAGGCTAAGACCGCATTGACTCAGTGCGGTATTCAGCCTCTCTGGTGTCAATCCTCTGTCTGATTTTGGAAGAAAGAAAAAAAATCCAAAATCAGACAGTGTTGAGACCAGAGAAGCATTGACTCAGTGCGGTATTCAGCCTCTCTGGTGTCAATACTCTGTCTGATTTGGGGAGATTTTTTTTTTTTTTTTCCAAAATCAGACAGAGTGTTGAGACCAGAGAGGCTAAGACCGCATTGACTCAGTGCAGTATTCAGCCTCTCTGGTGTCAAGACTGATTTTGGGAAGAAAAAAAAAATCAAAAATCAGACAGAGTGTTGAGACCAGAGAGCCTAAGACCGCATTGACTCAGTGCGGTATTCAGCCTCTCTGGTGTCAATACTCTGATTTTGGGAAAAAAAAAAAAAAATCCAAAATCAGACAGAGTGTTGAGACCAGAGAGGCTAAGACCGCATTGACTCAGTGCGGTATTCAGCCTCTCTGGTGTCAATACTCTGATTTTCGGAAAAAAAAAAAAAAAATCCAAAATCAGACAGAGTGTTGACACCAGAGAGGCTAAAACTGCATTGAATCAGTGTGCTATACAGCCTCTCTGGTGTCAAGTCTGATTTTGGGAAAAAAAAAAATCCAAAATCAGACAGTGTTGAGACCAGAGAGGCTAAGACCGCATTGACTCAGTGCGGTATTCAGCCTCTCTGGTGTCAATACTCTGATTTTGGGAAAGAAAAAAAAAAATCCAAAATCAGACAGATTGTTGAGACCAGAGAGCCTAAGACCACATTGACTCAGTGCGGTATTCAGCCTCTCTGGTGTCAATACTCTGATTTTGGGGGGAAAAAAAAAAAAATCCAAAATCAGACAGAGTGTTGACACCAGAGAGGCTAAAACTGCATTGAATCAGTGTGCTATACAGCCTCTCTGGTGTCAATACTCTGTCTGATTTTGGGGAAAAAAAAATCCAAAATCAGACAGAGTGTTGAGACCAGAGAGGCTAAGACCGCATTGACTCAGTGCGGTATTCAGCCTCTCTGGTGTCAATACTCTGATTTTGGGGAAAAAAAAAAAAATCCAAAATCAGACAGAGTGTTGACACCAGAGAGGCTAAAACTGCATTGAATCAGTGTGCTATACAGCCTCTCTGGTGTCAAGTCTGATTTTGGGAAAAAAAAAAAAAATCCAAAATCAGACAGAGTGTTGAGACCAGAGAGGCTATGACCGCATTGACTCAGTGCGGTATTCAGCCTCTCTGGTGTCAATACTCTGATTTTGGGGGAAAAAAAAAAAAAATCCAAAATCAGACAGAGTGTTGACACCAGAGAGGCTAAAACTGCATTGAATCAGTGTGCTATACAGCCTCTCTGGTGTCAATACTCTGTCTGATTTTGGGAAAAAAAAATCCAAAATCAGACAGAGTGTTGAGACCAGAGAGGCTAAGACCGCATTGACTCAGTGCGGTATTCAGCCTCTCTGGTGTCAATACTCTGATTTTGGGAAAAAAAAAAAAAATCCAAAATCAGACAGAGTGTTGAGACCAGAGAGGCTAAGACCGCATTGACTCAGTGCGGTATTCAGCCTCTCTGGTGTCAATACTCTGATTTTGGGAAAAAAAAAAAAAAAATCCAAAATCAGACAGAGTGTTGACACCAGAGAGGCTAAAACTGCATTGAATCAGTGTGCTATACAGCCTCTCTGGTGACAAGTCTGATTTTGGGAAAAAAAAAAAATCCAAAATCAGACAGAGTGTTGAGACCAGAGAGGCTAAGACTGCATTGACTCAGTGCGGTATTCAGCCTCTCTGGTGTCAAGTCTGATTTTGGGAAGAAAAAAAAAATCCAAAAGTAGACAGAGTGTTGAGACCAGAGAGGCTAAGACCGCATTGACTCAGTGCGGTATTCAGCCTCTCTGGTGTCAATACTCTGATTTTGGGAAAGAAAAAAAAAATCCAAAATCAGACAGAGTGTTGAGACCAGAGAGGCTAAGACTGCATTGACTCAGTGCGGTATTCAGCCTCTCTGGTGTCAAGTCTGATTTTGGGAAAAAAAAAAAATCCAAAATCAGACAGAGTGTTGAGACCAGAGAGGCTAAGACCGCATTGACTCAGTGCGGTATTCAGCCTCTCTGGTGTCAATACTCTGATTTTGGGAAAGAAAAAAAAAATCCAAAATCAGACAGAGTGTTGAGACCAGAGAGGCTAAGACTGCATTGACTCAGTGCGGTATTCAGCCTCTCTGGTGTCAAGTCTGATTTTGGGAAAAAAAAAAAATCTAAAATCAGACAGAGTGTTGAGACCAGAGAGGCTAAGACCGCATTGACTCAGTGCGGTATTCAGCCTCTCTGGTGTCAATACTCTGATTTTTTAGGGAAAAAAAAAAATCCAAAATCAGACAGAGTGTTGAGACCAGAGAGGCTAAGACCGCATTGACTCAGTGCGGTATTCAGCCTCTCTGGTGTCAAGTCTGATTTTGGGAAGAAAAAAAAAAAATCCAAAATCAGACAGAGTGTTGAGACCAGAGAGGCTAAGACCGCATTGACTCAGTGCGGTATTCAGCCTCTCTGGTGTCAAGTCTGATTTTGGGAAGAAAAAAAAAAAATCCAAAATCAGACAGAGTGTTGAGACCAGAGAGGCTAAGACCGCATTGACTCAGTGTGCTATACAGCCTCTCTGGTGTCAATACTCTGTCTGATTTTGGGAGATTTTTTTTATTTTTTCCAAAATCAGACAGAGTGTTGAGACCAGAGAGGCTAAGACCGCATTGACTCAGTGCAGTATTCAGCCTCTCTGGTGTCAATCCTCTGTCTGATTTTGGAAGAAAGAAAAAAAATCCAAAATCAGACAGTGTTGAGACCAGAGAAGCATTGACTCAGTGCGGTATTCAGCCTCTCTGGTGTCAATACTCTGATTTTGGGAAAGAAAAAAAAAATCCAAAATCAGACAGAGTGTTGAGACCAGAGAGGCTAAGACTGCATTGACTCAGTGCGGTATTCAGCCTCTCTGGTGTCAAGTCTGATTTTGGGAAAAAAAAAAAATCCAAAATCAGACAGAGTGTTGAGACCAGAGAGGCTAAGACCGCATTGACTCAGTGCGGTATTCAGCCTCTCTGGTGTCAATACTCTGATTTTGGGAAAGAAAAAAAAAATCCAAAATCAGACAGAGTGTTGAGACCAGAGAGGCTAAGACTGCATTGACTCAGTGCGGTATTCAGCCTCTCTGGTGTCAAGTCTGATTTTGGGAAAAAAAAAAAATCTAAAATCAGACAGAGTGTTGAGACCAGAGAGGCTAAGACCGCATTGACTCAGTGCGGTATTCAGCCTCTCTGGTGTCAATACTCTGATTTTTTAGGGAAAAAAAAAAATCCAAAATCAGACAGAGTGTTGAGACCAGAGAGGCTAAGACCGCATTGACTCAGTGCGGTATTCAGCCTCTCTGGTGTCAAGTCTGATTTTGGGAAGAAAAAAAAAAAATCCAAAATCAGACAGAGTGTTGAGACCAGAGAGGCTAAGACCGCATTGACTCAGTGCGGTATTCAGCCTCTCTGGTGTCAAGTCTGATTTTGGGAAGAAAAAAAAAAAATCCAAAATCAGACAGAGTGTTGAGACCAGAGAGGCTAAGACCGCATTGACTCAGTGTGCTATACAGCCTCTCTGGTGTCAATAC
This sequence comes from Poromitra crassiceps, assembly GCF_964638095.1. Classification (NCBI taxonomy): domain Eukaryota; kingdom Metazoa; phylum Chordata; class Actinopteri; order Beryciformes; family Melamphaidae; genus Poromitra; species Poromitra crassiceps. Next base: position 86,185 of record NW_028152190.1, read on the forward strand.
TCTGTCTGATTTTGGGAGATTTTTTTTATTTTTTCCAAAATCAGACAGAGTGTTGAGACCAGAGAGGCTAAGACCGCATTGACTCAGTGCGGTATTCAGCCTCTCTGGTGTCAATCCTCTGTCTGATTTTGGAAGAAAGAAAAAAAATCCAAAATCAGACAGTGTTGAGACCAGAGAAGCATTGACTCAGTGCGGTATTCAGCCTCTCTGGTGTCAATACTCTGTCTGATTTGGGGAGATTTTTTTTTTTTTTTCCAAAATCAGACAGTGTTGAGACCAGAGAGGCTAAGACCGCATTGACTCAGTGCAGTATTCAGCCTCTCTGGTGTCAAGACTGATTTTGGGAAGAAAAAAAAAAATCAAAAATCAGACAGAGTGTTGAGACCAGAGAGCCTAAGACCGCATTGACTCAGTGCGGTATTCAGCCTCTCTGGTGTCAATACTCTGATTTTTGGAAAAAAAAAAAAAAATCAAAAATCAGACAGAGTGTTGACACCAGAGAGGCTAAAACTGCATTGAATCAGAGTGCTATACAGCCTCTCTGGTGTCAAGTCTGATTTTGGGAAGAAAAAAAAAATCCAAAATCAGACAGAGTGTTGAGACCAGAGAGGCTAAGACCGCATTGACTCAGTGCGGTATTCAGCCTCTCTGGTGTCAATACTCTGATTTTTTTGGGGAAAAAAAAAATCCTAAATCAGACAGAGTGTTGAGACCAGAGAGGCTAAGACTGCATTGACTCAGTGCGGTATTCAGCCTCTCTGGTGTCAAGTCTGATTTTGGGAAAAAAAAAAAAATCCAAAATCAGACAGAGTGTTGAGACCAGAGAGGCTAAGACCGCATTGACTCAGTGCGGTATTCAGCCTCTCTGGTGTCAAGTCTGATTTTGGGAAGAAAAAAAAAAAATCCAAAATCAGACAGAGTGTTGAGACCAGAGAGGCTAAGACCGCATTGACTCAGTGCGGTATTCAGCCTCTCTGGTGTCAAGTCTGATTTTGGGAAGAAAAAAAAAAAATCCAAAATCAGACAGAGTGTTGAGACCAGAGAGGCTAAGACCGCATTGACTCAGTGCGGTATTCAGCCTCTCTGGTGTCAATACTCTGATTTTGGGAAAGAAAAAAAAAAATCCAAAATCAGACAGAGTGTTGAGACCAGAGAGGCTAAGACTGCATTGACTCAGTGCGGTATTCAGCCTCTCTGGTGTCAAGTCTGATTTTGGGAAAAAAAAAAAATCCAAAATCAGACAGAGTGTTGAGACCAGAGAGGCTAAGACCGCATTGACTCAGTGTGCTATACAGCCTCTCTGGTGTCAATACTCTGTCTGATTTTGGGAGATTTTTTTTATTTTTTCCAAAATCAGACAGTGTTGAGACCAGAGAGGCTAAGACCGCATTGACTCAGTGCGGTATTCAGCCTCTCTGGTGTCAATCCTCTGTCTGATTTTGGAAGAAAGAAAAAAAATCCAAAATCAGACAGTGTTGAGACCAGAGAAGCATTGACTCAGTGCGGTATTCAGCCTCTCTGGTGTCAATACTCTGTCTGATTTGGGGAGATTTTTTTTTTTTTTCCAAAATCAGACAGTGTTGAGACCAGAGAGGCTAAGACCGCATTGACTCAGTGCAGTATTCAGCCTCTCTGGTGTCAAGACTGATTTTGGGAAGAAAAAAAAAAATCAAAAATCAGACAGAGTGTTGAGACCAGAGAGCCTAAGACCGCATTGACTCAGTGCGGTATTCAGCCTCTCTGGTGTCAATACTCTGATTTTGGGAAAAAAAAAAAAAAATCCAAAATCAGACAGAGTGTTGACACCAGAGAGGCTAAAACTGCATTGAATCAGAGTGCTATACAGCCTCTCTGGTGTCAAGTCTGATTTTGGGAAAAAAAAAAATCCAAAATCAGACAGAGTGTTGAGACCAGAGAGGCTAAGACCGCATTGACTCAGTGCGGTATTCAGCCTCTCTGGTGTCAATACTCTGATTTTTTTGGGGAAAAAAAAATCCAAAATCAGACAGAGTGTTGAGACCAGAGAGGCTAAGACTGCATTGACTCAGTGCGGTATTCAGCCTCTCTGGTGTCAAGTCTGATTTTGGGAAAAAAAAAAAAATCCAAAATCAGACAGAGTGTTGAGACCAGAGAGGCTAAGACCGCATTGACTCAGTGCGGTATTCAGCCTCTCTGGTGTCAAGTCTGATTTTGGGAAGAAAAAAAAAAAATCCAAAATCAGACAGAGTGTTGAGACCAGAGAGGCTAAGACCGCATTGACTCAGTGCGGTATTCAGCCTCTCTGGTGTCAAGTCTGATTTTGGGAAGAAAAAAAAAAAATCCAAAATCAGACAGAGTGTTGAGACCAGAGAGGCTAAGACCGCATTGACTCAGTGTGCTATACAGCCTCTCTGGTGTCAATACTCTGTCTGATTTTGGGAGATTTTTTTTATTTTTTCCAAAATCAGACAGAGTGTTGAGACCAGAGAGGCTAAGACCGCATTGACTCAGTGCGGTATTCAGCCTCTCTGGTGTCAATCCTCTGTCTGATTTTGGAAGAAAGAAAAAAAATCCAAAATCAGACAGTGTTGAGACCAGAGAAGCATTGACTCAGTGCGGTATTCAGCCTCTCTGGTGTCAATACTCTGTCTGATTTGGGGAGATTTTTTTTTTTTTTTTCCAAAATCAGACAGAGTGTTGAGACCAGAGAGGCTAAGACCGCATTGACTCCGTGCAGTATTCAGCCTCTCTGGTGTCAAGACTGATTTTGGGAAGAAAAAAAAAAATCAAAAATCAGACAGAGTGTTGAGACCAGAGAGCCTAAGACCGCATTGACTCAGTGCGGTATTCAGCCTCTCTGGTGTCAATACTCTGATTTTGGGAAAAAAAAAAAAAAATCCAAAATCAGACAGAGTGTTGAGACCAGAGAGGCTAAGACCGCATTGACTCAGTGCGGTATTCAGCCTCTCTGGTGTCAATACTCTGATTTTCGGAAAAAAAAAAAAAAAATCCAAAATCAGACAGAGTGTTGACACCAGAGAGGCTAAAACTGCATTGAATCAGTGTGCTATACAGCCTCTCTGGTGTCAAGTCTGATTTTGGGAAAAAAAAAAATCCAAAATCAGACAGTGTTGAGACCAGAGAGGCTAAGACCGCATTGACTCAGTGCGGTATTCAGCCTCTCTGGTGTCAATACTCTGATTTTGGGAAAGAAAAAAAAAAATCCAAAATCAGACAGATTGTTGAGACCAGAGAGCCTAAGACCACATTGACTCAGTGCGGTATTCAGCCTCTCTGGTGTCAATACTCTGATTTTGGGGGAAAAAAAAAAAAAATCCAAAATCAGACAGAGTGTTGACACCAGAGAGGCTAAAACTGCATTGAATCAGTGTGCTATACAGCCTCTCTGGTGTCAATACTCTGTCTGATTTTGGGAAAAAAAAAATCCAAAATCAGACAGAGTGTTGAGCCCAGAGAGGCTAAGACCGCATTGACTCAGTGCGGTATTCAGCCTCTCTGGTGTCAATACTCTGATTTTGGGGAAAAAAAAAAAAATCCAAAATCAGACAGAGTGTTGACACCAGAGAGGCTAAAACTGCATTGAATCAGTGTGCTATACAGCCTCTCTGGTGTCAAGTCTGATTTTGGGAAAAAAAAAAAAATCCAAAATCAGACAGAGTGTTGAGACCAGAGAGGCTAAGACAGCATTGACTCAGTGCGGTATTCAGCCTCTCTGGTGTCAATACTCTGATTTTGGGGAAAAAAAAAAAAAAATCCAAAATCAGACAGAGTGTTGACACCAGAGAGGCTAAAACTGCATTGAATCAGTGTGCTATACAGCCTCTCTGGTGTCAATACTCTGTCTGATTTTGGGAAAAAAAAAATCCAAAATCAGACAGAGTGTTGAGACCAGAGAGGCTAAGACCGCATTGACTCAGTGCGGTATTCAGCCTCTCTGGTGTCAATACTCTGATTTTGGGGAAAAAAAAAAAAATCCAAAATCAGACAGAGTGTTGAGACCAGAGAGGCTAAGACCGCATTGACTCAGTGCGGTATTCAGCCTCTCTGGTGTCAATACTCTGATTTTGGGAAAAAAAAAAAAAAAATCCAAAATCAGACAGAGTGTTGACACCAGAGAGGCTAAAACTGCATTGAATCAGTGTGCTATACAGCCTCTCTGGTGTCAAGTCTGATTTTGGGAAAAAAAAAAAATCCAAAATCAGACAGAGTGTTGAGACCAGAGAGGCTAAGACCGCATTGACTCAGTGCGGTATTCAGCCTCTCTGGTGTCAATCCTCTGTCTGATTTTGGAAGAAAGAAAAAAAATCCAAAATCAGACAGTGTTGAGACCAGAGAAGCATTGACTCAGTGCGGTATTCAGCCTCTCTGGTGTCAATACTCTGTCTGATTTGGGGAGATTTTTTTTTTTTTTCCAAAATCAGACAGTGTTGAGACCAGAGAGGCTAAGACCGCATTGACTCAGTGCAGTATTCAGCCTCTCTGGTGTCAAGACTGATTTTGGGAAGAAAAAAAAAAATCAAAAATCAGACAGAGTGTTGAGACCAGAGAGCCTAAGACCGCATTGACTCAGTGCGGTATTCAGCCTCTCTGGTGTCAATACTCTGATTTTGGGAAAAAAAAAAAAAAATCCAAAATCAGACAGAGTGTTGACACCAGAGAGGCTAAAACTGCATTGAATCAGAGTGCTATACAGCCTCTCTGGTGTCAAGTCTGATTTTGGGAAAAAAAAAAATCCAAAATCAGACAGAGTGTTGAGACCAGAGAGGCTAAGACCGCATTGACTCAGTGCGGTATTCAGCCTCTCTGGTGTCAATACTCTGATTTTTTTGGGGAAAAAAAAATCCAAAATCAGACAGAGTGTTGAGACCAGAGAGGCTAAGACTGCATTGACTCAGTGCGGTATTCAGCCTCTCTGGTGTCAAGTCTGATTTTGGGAAAAAAAAAAAAATCCAAAATCAGACAGAGTGTTGAGACCAGAGAGGCTAAGACCGCATTGACTCAGTGCGGTATTCAGCCTCTCTGGTGTCAAGTCTGATTTTGGGAAGAAAAAAAAAAATCCAAAATCAGACAGAGTGTTGAGACCAGAGAGGCTAAGACCGCATTGACTCAGTGCGGTATTCAGCCTCTCTGGTGTCAAGTCTGATTTTGGGAAGAAAAAAAAAAAATCCAAAATCAGACAGAGTGTTGAGACCAGAGAGGCTAAGACCGCATTGACTCAGTGTGCTATACAGCCTCTCTGGTGTCAATACTCTGTCTGATTTTGGGAGATTTTTTTTATTTTTTCCAAAATCAGACAGAGTGTTGAGACCAGAGAGGCTAAGACCGCATTGACTCAGTGCGGTATTCAGCCTCTCTGGTGTCAATCCTCTGTCTGATTTTGGAAGAAAGAAAAAAAATCCAAAATCAGACAGTGTTGAGACCAGAGAAGCATTGACTCAGTGCGGTATTCAGCCTCTCTGGTGTCAATACTCTGTCTGATTTGGGGAGATTTTTTTTTTTTTTTTCCAAAATCAGACAGAGTGTTGAGACCAGAGAGGCTAAGACCGCATTGACTCCGTGCAGTATTCAGCCTCTCTGGTGTCAAGACTGATTTTGGGAAGAAAAAAAAAAATCAAAAATCAGACAGAGTGTTGAGACCAGAGAGCCTAAGACCGCATTGACTCAGTGCGGTATTCAGCCTCTCTGGTGTCAATACTCTGATTTTGGGAAAAAAAAAAAAAAATCCAAAATCAGACAGAGTGTTGAGACCAGAGAGGCTAAGACCGCATTGACTCAGTGCGGTATTCAGCCTCTCTGGTGTCAATACTCTGATTTTCGGAAAAAAAAAAAAAAAATCCAAAATCAGACAGAGTGTTGACACCAGAGAGGCTAAAACTGCATTGAATCAGTGTGCTATACAGCCTCTCTGGTGTCAAGTCTGATTTTGGGAAAAAAAAAAATCCAAAATCAGACAGTGTTGAGACCAGAGAGGCTAAGACCGCATTGACTCAGTGCGGTATTCAGCCTCTCTGGTGTCAATACTCTGATTTTGGGAAAGAAAAAAAAAAATCCAAAATCAGACAGATTGTTGAGACCAGAGAGCCTAAGACCACATTGACTCAGTGCGGTATTCAGCCTCTCTGGTGTCAATACTCTGATTTTGGGGGAAAAAAAAAAAAAATCCAAAATCAGACAGAGTGTTGACACCAGAGAGGCTAAAACTGCATTGAATCAGTGTGCTATACAGCCTCTCTGGTGTCAATACTCTGTCTGATTTTGGGAAAAAAAAAATCCAAAATCAGACAGAGTGTTGAGCCCAGAGAGGCTAAGACCGCATTGACTCAGTGCGGTATTCAGCCTCTCTGGTGTCAATACTCTGATTTTGGGGAAAAAAAAAAAAATCCAAAATCAGACAGAGTGTTGACACCAGAGAGGCTAAAACTGCATTGAATCAGTGTGCTATACAGCCTCTCTGGTGTCAAGTCTGATTTTGGGAAAAAAAAAAAAATCCAAAATCAGACAGAGTGTTGAGACCAGAGAGGCTAAGACAGCATTGACTCAGTGCGGTATTCAGCCTCTCTGGTGTCAATACTCTGATTTTGGGGAAAAAAAAAAAAAAATCCAAAATCAGACAGAGTGTTGACACCAGAGAGGCTAAAACTGCATTGAATCAGTGTGCTATACAGCCTCTCTGGTGTCAATACTCTGTCTGATTTTGGGAAAAAAAAAATCCAAAATCAGACAGAGTGTTGAGACCAGAGAGGCTAAGACCGCATTGACTCAGTGCGGTATTCAGCCTCTCTGGTGTCAATACTCTGATTTTGGGGAAAAAAAAAAAAATCCAAAATCAGACAGAGTGTTGAGACCAGAGAGGCTAAGACCGCATTGACTCAGTGCGGTATTCAGCCTCTCTGGTGTCAATACTCTGATTTTGGGAAAAAAAAAAAAAAAATCCAAAATCAGACAGAGTGTTGACACCAGAGAGGCTAAAACTGCATTGAATCAGTGTGCTATACAGCCTCTCTGGTGTCAAGTCTGATTTTGGGAAAAAAAAAAAATCCAAAATCAGACAGAGTGTTGAGACCAGAGAGGCTAAGACCGCATTGACTCAGTGCGGTATTCAGCCTCTCTGGTGTCAATCCTCTGTCTGATTTTGGAAGAAAGAAAAAAAATCCAAAATCAGACAGTGTTGAGACCAGAGAAGCATTGACTCAGTGCGGTATTCAGCCTCTCTGGTGTCAATACTCTGTCTGATTTGGGGAGATTTTTTTTTTTTTTCCAAAATCAGACAGTGTTGAGACCAGAGAGGCTAAGACCGCATTGACTCAGTGCAGTATTCAGCCTCTCTGGTGTCAAGACTGATTTTGGGAAGAAAAAAAAAAATCAAAAATCAGACAGAGTGTTGAGACCAGAGAGCCTAAGACCGCATTGACTCAGTGCGGTATTCAGCCTCTCTGGTGTCAATACTCTGATTTTGGGAAAAAAAAAAAAAAATCCAAAATCAGACAGAGTGTTGACACCAGAGAGGCTAAAACTGCATTGAATCAGAGTGCTATACAGCCTCTCTGGTGTCAAGTCTGATTTTGGGAAAAAAAAAAATCCAAAATCAGACAGAGTGTTGAGACCAGAGAGGCTAAGACCGCATTGACTCAGTGCGGTATTCAGCCTCTCTGGTGTCAATACTCTGATTTTTTTGGGGAAAAAAAAATCCAAAATCAGACAGAGTGTTGAGACCAGAGAGGCTAAGACTGCATTGACTCAGTGCGGTATTCAGCCTCTCTGGTGTCAAGTCTGATTTTGGGAAAAAAAAAAAAATCCAAAATCAGACAGAGTGTTGAGACCAGAGAGGCTAAGACCGCATTGACTCAGTGCGGTATTCAGCCTCTCTGGTGTCAAGTCTGATTTTGGGAAGAAAAAAAAAAATCCAAAATCAGACAGAGTGTTGAGACCAGAGAGGCTAAGACCGCATTGACTCAGTGCGGTATTCAGCCTCTCTGGTGTCAAGTCTGATTTTGGGAAGAAAAAAAAAAAATCCAAAATCAGACAGAGTGTTGAGACCAGAGAGGCTAAGACCGCATTGACTCAGTGTGCTATACAGCCTCTCTGGTGTCAATACTCTGTCTGATTTTGGGAGATTTTTTTTATTTTTTCCAAAATCAGACAGAGTGTTGAGACCAGAGAGGCTAAGACCGCATTGACTCAGTGCGGTATTCAGCCTCTCTGGTGTCAATCCTCTGTCTGATTTTGGAAGAAAGAAAAAAAATCCAAAATCAGACAGTGTTGAGACCAGAGAAGCATTGACTCAGTGCGGTATTCAGCCTCTCTGGTGTCAATACTCTGTCTGATTTGGGGAGATTTTTTTTTTTTTTTTCCAAAATCAGACAGAGTGTTGAGACCAGAGAGGCTAAGACCGCATTGACTCCGTGCAGTATTCAGCCTCTCTGGTGTCAAGACTGATTTTGGGAAGAAAAAAAAAAATCAAAAATCAGACAGAGTGTTGAGACCAGAGAGCCTAAGACCGCATTGACTCAGTGCGGTATTCAGCCTCTCTGGTGTCAATACTCTGATTTTGGGAAAAAAAAAAAAAAATCCAAAATCAGACAGAGTGTTGAGACCAGAGAGGCTAAGACCGCATTGACTCAGTGCGGTATTCAGCCTCTCTGGTGTCAATACTCTGATTTTCGGAAAAAAAAAAAAAAAATCCAAAATCAGACAGAGTGTTGACACCAGAGAGGCTAAAACTGCATTGAATCAGTGTGCTATACAGCCTCTCTGGTGTCAAGTCTGATTTTGGGAAAAAAAAAAATCCAAAATCAGACAGTGTTGAGACCAGAGAGGCTAAGACCGCATTGACTCAGTGCGGTATTCAGCCTCTCTGGTGTCAATACTCTGATTTTGGGAAAGAAAAAAAAAAATCCAAAATCAGACAGATTGTTGAGACCAGAGAGCCTAAGACCACATTGACTCAGTGCGGTATTCAGCCTCTCTGGTGTCAATACTCTGATTTTGGGGGAAAAAAAAAAAAAATCCAAAATCAGACAGAGTGTTGACACCAGAGAGGCTAAAACTGCATTGAATCAGTGTGCTATACAGCCTCTCTGGTGTCAATACTCTGTCTGATTTTGGGAAAAAAAAAATCCAAAATCAGACAGAGTGTTGAGCCCAGAGAGGCTAAGACCGCATTGACTCAGTGCGGTATTCAGCCTCTCTGGTGTCAATACTCTGATTTTGGGGAAAAAAAAAAAAATCCAAAATCAGACAGAGTGTTGACACCAGAGAGGCTAAAACTGCATTGAATCAGTGTGCTATACAGCCTCTCTGGTGTCAAGTCTGATTTTGGGAAAAAAAAAAAAATCCAAAATCAGACAGAGTGTTGAGACCAGAGAGGCTAAGACAGCATTGACTCAGTGCGGTATTCAGCCTCTCTGGTGTCAATACTCTGATTTTGGGGAAAAAAAAAAAAAAATCCAAAATCAGACAGAGTGTTGACACCAGAGAGGCTAAAACTGCATTGAATCAGTGTGCTATACAGCCTCTCTGGTGTCAATACTCTGTCTGATTTTGGAAAAAAAAAAATCCAAAATCAGACAGAGTGTTGAGACCAGAGAGGCTAAGACCGCATTGACTCAGTGCGGTATTCAGCCTCTCTGGTGTCAATACTCTGATTTTGGGGAAAAAAAAAAAAATCCAAAATCAGACAGAGTGTTGAGACCAGAGAGGCTAAGACCGCATTGACTCAGTGCGGTATTCAGCCTCTCTGGTGTCAATACTCTGATTTTGGGAAAAAAAAAAAAAAAATCCAAAATCAGACAGAGTGTTGACACCAGAGAGGCTAAAACTGCATTGAATCAGTGTGCTATACAGCCTCTCTGGTGTCAAGTCTGATTTTGGGAAAAAAAAAAAATCCAAAATCAGACAGAGTGTTGAGACCAGAGAGGCTAAGACTGCATTGACTCAGTGCGGTATTCAGCCTCTCTGGTGTCAAGTCTGATTTTGGGAAGAAAAAAAAAATCCAAAAGTAGACAGAGTGTTGAGACCAGAGAGGCTAAGACCGCATTGACTCAGTGCGGTATTCAGCCTCTCTGGTGTCAATACTCTGATTTTGGGAAAGAAAAAAAAAATCCAAAATCAGACAGAGTGTTGAGACCAGAGAGGCTAAGACTGCATTGACTCAGTGCGGTATTCAGCCTCTCTGGTGTCAAGTCTGATTTTGGGAAAAAAAAAAAATCCAAAATCAGACAGTGTTGAGACCAGAGAAGCATTGACTCAGTGCGGTATTCAGCCTCTCTGGTGTCAATACTCTGTCTGATTTGGGGAGATTTTTTTTTTTTTTTTCCAAAATCAGACAGAGTGTTGAGACCAGAGAGGCTAAGACCGCATTGACTCAGTGCAGTATTCAGCCTCTCTGGTGTCAAGACTGATTTTGGGAAGAAAAAAAAAAATCAAAAATCAGACAGAGTGTTGAGACCAGAGAGCCTAAGACCGCATTGACTCAGTGCGGTATTCAGCCTCTCTGGTGTCAATACTCTGATTTTGGGAAAAAAAAAAAAAATCCAAAATCAGACAGAGTGTTGAGACCAGAGAGGCTAAGACCGCATTGACTCAGTGCGGTATTCAGCCTCTCTGGTGTCAATACTCTGATTTTCGGAAAAAAAAAAAAAAATCCAAAATCAGACAGAGTGTTGACACCAGAGAGGCTAAAACTGCATTGAATCAGTGTGCTATACAGCCTCTCTGGTGTCAAGTCTGATTTTGGGAAAAAAAAAAATCCAAAATCAGACAGTGTTGAGACCAGAGAGGCTAAGACCGCATTGACTCAGTGCGGTATTCAGCCTCTCTGGTGTCAATACTCTGATTTTGGGAAAGAAAAAAAAAAATCCAAAATCAGACAGATTGTTGAGACCAGAGAGCCTAAGACCACATTGACTCAGTGCGGTATTCAGCCTCTCTGGTGTCAATACTCTGATTTTGGGGAAAAAAAAAAAAAAATCCAAAATCAGACAGAGTGTTGACACCAGAGAGGCTAAAACTGCATTGAATCAGTGTGCTATACAGCCTCTCTGGTGTCAATACTCTGTCTGATTTTGGGAGAAAAAAAAATCCAAAATCAGACAGAGTGTTGAGACCAGAGAGGCTAAGACCGCATTGACTCAGTGCGGTATTCAGCCTCTCTGGTGTCAATACTCTGATTTTGGGGAAAAAAAAAAAATCCAAAATCAGACAGAGTGTTGACACCAGAGAGGCTAAAACTGCATTGAATCAGTGTGCTATACAGCCTCTCTGGTGTCAAGTCTGATTTTGGGAAAAAAAAAAAAATCCAAAATCAGACAGAGTGTTGAGACCAGAGAGGCTAAGACCGCATTGACTCAGTGCGGTATTCAGCCTCTCTGGTGTCAATACTCTGATTTTGGGGAAAAAAAAAAAAAAATCCAAAATCAGACAGAGTGTTGACACCAGAGAGGCTAAAACTGCATTGAATCAGTGTGCTATACAGCCTCTCTGGTGTCAATACTCTGTCTGATTTTGGGGAAAAAAAAATCCAAAATCAGACAGAGTGTTGAGACCAGAGAGGCTAAGACCGCATTGACTCAGTGCGGTATTCAGCCTCTCTGGTGTCAATACTCTGATTTTGGGAAAAAAAAAAAAAAATCCAAAATCAGACAGAGTGTTGAGACCAGAGAGGCTAAGACCGCATTGACTCAGTGCGGTATTCAGCCTCTCTGGTGTCAATACTCTGATTTTGGGAAAAAAAAAAAAAAAAAATCCAAAATCAGACAGAGTGTTGACACCAGAGAGGCTAAAACTGCATTGAATCAGTGTGCTATACAGCCTCTCTGGTGTCAAGTCTGATTTTGGGAAAAAAAAAAAATCCAAAATCAGACAGAGTGTTGAGACCAGAGAGGCTAAGACTGCATTGACTCAGTGCGGTATTCAGCCTCTCTGGTGTCAAGTCTGATTTTGGGAAGAAAAAAAAAATCCAAAAGTAGACAGAGTGTTGAGACCAGAGAGGCTAAGACCGCATTGACTCAGTGCGGTATTCAGCCTCTCTGGTGTCAATACTCTGATTTTGGGAAAGAAAAAAAAAATCCAAAATCAGACAGAGTGTTGAGACCAGAGAGGCTAAGACTGCATTGACTCAGTGCGGTATTCAGCCTCTCTGGTGTCAAGTCTGATTTTGGGAAAAAAAAAAAATCCAAAATCAGACAGAGTGTTGAGACCAGAGAGGCTAAGACCGCATTGACTCAGTGTGCTATACAGCCTCTCTGGTGTCAATACTCTGTCTGATTTTGGGAGATTTTTTTTATTTTTTCCAAAATCAGACAGAGTGTTGAGACCAGAGAGGCTAAGACCGCATTGACTCAGTGCGGTATTCAGCCTCTCTGGTGTCAATCCTCTGTCTGATTTTGGAAGAAAGAAAAAAAATCCAAAATCAGACAGTGTTGAGACCAGAGAAGCATTGACTCAGTGCGGTATTCAGCCTCTCTGGTGTCAATACTCTGTCTGATTTGGGGAGATTTTTTTTTTTTTTTTCCAAAATCAGACAGAGTGTTGAGACCAGAGAGGCTAAGACCGCATTGACTCAGTGCAGTATTCAGCCTCTCTGGTGTCAAGACTGATTTTGGGAAGAAAAAAAAAAATCAAAAATCAGACAGAGTGTTGAGACCAGAGAGCCTAAGACCGCATTGACTCAGTGCGGTATTCAGCCTCTCTGGTGTCAATACTCTGATTTTGGGAAAAAAAAAAAAAAATCCAAAATCAGACAGAGTGTTGAGACCAGAGAGGCTAAGACCGCATTGACTCAGTGCGGTATTCAGCCTCTCTGGTGTCAATACTCTGATTTTCGGAAAAAAAAAAAAAAAATCCAAAATCAGACAGAGTGTTGACACCAGAGAGGCTAAAACTGCATTGAATCAGTGTGCTATACAGCCTCTCTGGTGTCAAGTCTGATTTTGGGAAAAAAAAAAATCCAAAATCAGACAGTGTTGAGACCAGAGAGGCTAAGACCGCATTGACTCAGTGCGGTATTCAGCCTCTCTGGTGTCAATACTCTGATTTTGGGAAAGAAAAAAAAAAATCCAAAATCAGACAGATTGTTGAGACCAGAGAGCCTAAGACCACATTGACTCAGTGCGGTATTCAGCCTCTCTGGTGTCAATACTCTGATTTTGGGGAAAAAAAAAAAAAAATCCAAAATCAGACAGAGTGTTGACACCAGAGAGGCTAAAACTGCATTGAATCAGTGTGCTATACAGCCTCTCTGGTGTCAATACTCTGTCTGATTTTGGGAAAAAAAAATCCAAAATCAGACAGAGTGTTGAGACCAGAGAGGCTAAGACCGCATTGACTCAGTGCGGTATTCAGCCTCTCTGGTGTCAATACTCTGATTTTGGGGAAAAAAAAAAAAAAATCCAAAATCAGACAGAGTGTTGAGACCAGAGAGGCTAAGACCGCATTGACTCAGTGCGGTATTCAGCCTCTCTGGTGTCAATACTCTGATTTTGGGAAAAAAAAAAAAAAAATCCAAAATCAGACAGAGTGTTGACACCAGAGAGGCTAAAACTGCATTGAATCAGTGTGCTATACAGCCTCTCTGGTGTCAAGTCTGATTTTGGGAAAAAAAAAAAATCCAAAATCAGACAGAGTGTTGAGACCAGAGAGGCTAAGACTGCATTGACTCAGTGCGGTATTCAGCCTCTCTGGTGTCAAGTCTGATTTTGGGAAGAAAAAAAAAATCCAAAAGTAGACAGAGTGTTGAGACCAGAGAGGCTAAGACCGCATTGACTCAGTGCGGTATTCAGCCTCTCTGGTGTCAATACTCTGATTTTGGGAAAGAAAAAAAAAATCCAAAATCAGACAGAGTGTTGAGACCAGAGAGGCTAAGACTGCATTGACTCAGTGCGGTATTCAGCCTCTCTGGTGTCAAGTCTGATTTTGGGAAAAAAAAAAAATCCAAAATCAGACAGAGTGTTGAGACCAGAGAGGCTAAGACCGCATTGACTCAGTGTGCTATACAGCCTCTCTGGTGTCAATACTCTGTCTGATTTTGGGAGATTTTTTTTATTTTTTCCAAAATCAGACAGAGTGTTGAGACCAGAGAGGCTAAGACCGCATTGACTCAGTGCGGTATTCAGCCTCTCTGGTGTCAATCCTCTGTCTGATTTTGGAAGAAAGAAAAAAAATCCAAAATCAGACAGTGTTGAGACCAGAGAAGCATTGACTCAGTGCGGTATTCAGCCTCTCTGGTGTCAATACTCTGTCTGATTTGGGGAGATTTTTTTTTTTTTTTTCCAAAATCAGACAGAGTGTTGAGACCAGAGAGGCTAAGACCGCATTGACTCAGTGCAGTATTCAGCCTCTCTGGTGTCAAGACTGATTTTGGGAAGAAAAAAAAAAATCAAAAATCAGACAGAGTGTTGAGACCAGAGAGCCTAAGACCGCATTGACTCAGTGCGGTATTCAGCCTCTCTGGTGTCAATACTCTGATTTTGGGAAAAAAAAAAAAAAATCCAAAATCAGACAGAGTGTTGAGACCAGAGAGGCTAAGACCGCATTGACTCAGTGCGGTATTCAGCCTCTCTGGTGTCAATACTCTGATTTTCGGAAAAAAAAAAAAAAAATCCAAAATCAGACAGAGTGTTGACACCAGAGAGGCTAAAACTGCATTGAATCAGTGTGCTATACAGCCTCTCTGGTGTCAAGTCTGATTTTGGGAGAAAAAAAAAATCCAAAATCAGACAGTGTTGAGACCAGAGAGGCTAAGACCGCATTGACTCAGTGCGGTATTCAGCCTCTCTGGTGTCAATACTCTGATTTTGGGAAAGAAAAAAAAAAATCCAAAATCAGACAGATTGTTGAGACCAGAGAGCCTAAGACCACATTGACTCAGTGCGGTATTCAGCCTCTCTGGTGTCAATACTCTGATTTTGGGGAAAAAAAAAAAAAAATCCAAAATCAGACAGAGTGTTGACACCAGAGAGGCTAAAACTGCATTGAATCAGTGTGCTATACAGCCTCTCTGGTGTCAATACTCTGTCTGATTTTGGGAAAAAAAAAATCCAAAATCAGACAGAGTGTTGAGACCAGAGAGGCTAAGACCGCATTGACTCAGTGCGGTATTCAGCCTCTCTGGTGTCAATACTCTGATTTTGGGGGAAAAAAAAAAAATCCAAAATCAGACAGAGTGTTGACACCAGAGAGGCTAAAACTGCATTGAATCAGTGTGCTATACAGCCTCTCTGGTGTCAAGTCTGATTTTGGGAAAAAAAAAAAATCCAAAATCAGACAGAGTGTTGAGACCAGAGAGGCTAAGACCGCATTGACTCAGTGCGGTATTCAGCCTCTCTGGTGTCAATACTCTGATTTTGGGGGGAAAAAAAAAAAAATCCAAAATCAGACAGAGTGTTGACACCAGAGAGGCTAAAACTGCATTGAATCAGTGTGCTATACAGCCTCTCTGGTGTCAATACTCTGTCTGATTTTGGGAAAAAAAAAATCCAAAATCAGACAGAGTGTTGAGACCAGAGAGGCTAAGACCGCATTGACTCAGTGCGGTATTCAGCCTCTCTGGTGTCAATACTCTGATTTTGGGAAAAAAAAAAAAAAATCCAAAATCAGACAGAGTGTTGAGACCAGAGAGGCTAAGACCGCATTGACTCAGTGCGGTATTCAGCCTCTCTGGTGTCAATACTCTGATTTTTTAGGGGAAAAAAAAAATCCAAAATCAGACAGAGTGTTGAGACCAGAGAGGCTAAGACTGCATTGACTCAGTGCGGTATTCAGCCTCTCTGGTGTCAAGTCTGATTTTGGGGGAAAAAAAAAAATCCAAAATCAGACAGAGTGTTGAGACCAGAGAGGCTAAGACCGCATTGACTCAGTGCGGTATTCAGCCTCTCTGGTGTCAAGTCTGATTTTGGGAAGAAAAAAAAAAAATCCAAAATCAGACAGAGTGTTGAGACCAGAGAGGCTAAGACCGCATTGACTCAGTGCGGTATTCAGCCTCTCTGGTGTCAATACTCTGATTTTGGGGGAAAAAAAAAAAAAAAATCCAAAATCAGACAGAGTGTTGACACCAGAGAGGCTAAAACTGCATTGAATCAGTGTGCTATACAGCCTCTCTGGTGTCAAGTCTGATTTTGGGAAAAAAAAAAAATCCAAAATCAGACAGAGTGTTGAGACCAGAGAGGCTAAGACTGCATTGACTCAGTGCGGTATTCAGCCTCTCTGGTGTCAAGTCTGATTTTGGGAAGAAAAAAAAAATCCAAAAGTAGACAGAGTGTTGAGACCAGAGAGGCTAAGACCGCATTGACTCAGTGCGGTATTCAGCCTCTCTGGTGTCAATACTCTGATTTTGGGAAAAAAAAAAAAAAATCCAAAATCAGACAGAGTGTTGACACCAGAGAGGCTAAAACTGCATTGAATCAGAGTGCTATACAGCCTCTCTGGTGTCAAGTCTGATTTTGGGAAAAAAAAAAAATCCAAAATCAGACAGAGTGTTGAGACCAGAGAGGCTAAGACCGCATTGACTCAGTGCGGTATTCAGCCTCTCTGGTGTCAATACTCTGATTTTTTGGGGGGAAAAAAAAATCCAAAATCAGACAGAGTGTTGAGACCAGAGAGGCTAAGACTGCATTGACTCAGTGCGGTATTCAGCCTCTCTGGTGTCAAGTCTGATTTTGGGAAAAAAAAAAAAATCCAAAATCAGACAGAGTGTTGAGACCAGAGAGGCTAAGACCGCATTGACTCAGTGCGGTATTCAGCCTCTCTGGTGTCAAGTCTGATTTTGGGAAGAAAAAAAAAAAATCCAAAATCAGACAGAGTGTTGAGACCAGAGAGGCTAAGACCGCATTGACTCAGTGCGGTATTCAGCCTCTCTGGTGTCAAGTCTGATTTTGGGAAGAAAAAAAAAAAATCCAAAATCAGACAGAGTGTTGAGACCAGAGAGGCTAAGACCGCATTGACTCAGTGTGCTATACAGCCTCTCTGGTGTCAATACTCTGTCTGATTTTGGGAGATTTTTTTTATTTTTTCCAAAATCAGACAGAGTGTTGAGACCAGAGAGGCTAAGACCGCATTGACTCAGTGCGGTATTCAGCCTCTCTGGTGTCAATCCTCTGTCTGATTTTGGAAGAAAGAAAAAAAATCCAAAATCAGACAGTGTTGAGACCAGAGAAGCATTGACTCAGTGCGGTATTCAGCCTCTCTGGTGTCAATACTCTGTCTGATTTGGGGAGATTTTTTTTTTTTTTTTCCAAAATCAGACAGAGTGTTGAGACCAGAGAGGCTAAGACCGCATTGACTCAGTGCAGTATTCAGCCTCTCTGGTGTCAAGACTGATTTTGGGAAGAAAAAAAAAAATCAAAAATCAGACAGAGTGTTGAGACCAGAGAGCCTAAGACCGCATTGACTCAGTGCGGTATTCAGCCTCTCTGGTGTCAATACTCTGATTTTGGGGAAAAAAAAAAAAAATCCAAAATCAGACAGAGTGTTGAGACCAGAGAGGCTAAGACCGCATTGACTCAGTGCGGTATTCAGCCTCTCTGGTGTCAATACTCTGATTTTCGGAAAAAAAAAAAAAAAATCCAAAATCAGACAGAGTGTTGACACCAGAGAGGCTAAAACTGCATTGAATCAGTGTGCTATACAGCCTCTCTGGTGTCAAGTCTGATTTTGGGAAAAAAAAAAATCCAAAATCAGACAGTGTTGAGACCAGAGAGGCTAAGACCGCATTGACTCAGTGCGGTATTCAGCCTCTCTGGTGTCAATACTCTGATTTTGGGAAAGAAAAAAAAAATCCAAAATCAGACAGATTGTTGAGACCAGAGAGCCTAAGACCACATTGACTCAGTGCGGTATTCAGCCTCTCTGGTGTCAATACTCTGATTTTGGGGAAAAAAAAAAAAAAATCCAAAATCAGACAGAGTGTTGACACCAGAGAGGCTAAAACTGCATTGAATCAGTGTGCTATACAGCCTCTCTGGTGTCAATACTCTGTCTGATTTTGGGAAAAAAAAATCCAAAATCAGACAGAGTGTTGAGACCAGAGAGGCTAAGACCGCATTGACTCAGTGCGGTATTCAGCCTCTCTGGTGTCAATACTCTGATTTTGGGGGAAAAAAAAAAAATCCAAAATCAGACAGAGTGTTGACACCAGAGAGGCTAAAACTGCATTGAATCAGTGTGCTATACAGCCTCTCTGGTGTCAAGTCTGATTTTGGGAAAAAAAAAAAAATCCAAAATCAGACAGAGTGTTGAGACCAGAGAGGCTAAGACCGCATTGACTCAGTGCGGTATTCAGCCTCTCTGGTGTCAATACTCTGATTTTGGGGAAAAAAAAAAAAAAATCCAAAATCAGACAGAGTGTTGACACCAGAGAGGCTAAAACTGCATTGAATCAGTGTGCTATACAGCCTCTCTGGTGTCAATACTCTGTCTGATTTTGGGGAAAAAAAAATCCAAAATCAGACAGAGTGTTGAGACCAGAGAGGCTAAGACCGCATTGACTCAGTGCGGTATTCAGCCTCTCTGGTGTCAATACTCTGATTTTGGGAAAATAAAAAAAAAATCCAAAATCAGACAGAGTGTTGAGACCAGAGAGGCTAAGACCGCATTGACTCAGTGCGGTATTCAGCCTCTCTGGTGTCAATACTCTGATTTTGGGAAAAAAAAAAAAAAAAAATCCAAAATCAGACAGAGTGTTGACACCAGAGAGGCTAAAACTGCATTGAATCAGTGTGCTATACAGCCTCTCTGGTGTCAAGTCTGATTTTGGGAAAAAAAAAAATCCAAAATCAGACAGAGTGTTGAGACCAGAGAGGCTAAGACTGCATTGACTCAGTGCGGTATTCAGCCTCTCTGGTGTCAAGTCTGATTTTGGGAAGAAAAAAAAAATCCAAAAGTAGACAGAGTGTTGAGACCAGAGAGGCTAAGACCGCATTGACTCAGTGCGGTATTCAGCCTCTCTGGTGTCAATACTCTGATTTTGGGAAAGAAAAAAAAAAATCCAAAATCAGACAGAGTGTTGAGACCAGAGAGGCTAAGACTGCATTGACTCAGTGCGGTATTCAGCCTCTCTGGTGTCAAGTCTGATTTTGGGAAAAAAAAAAAATCCAAAATCAGACAGAGTGTTGAGACCAGAGAGGCTAAGAGCGCATTGACTCAGTGCGGTATTCAGCCTCTCTGGTGTCAATACTCTGATTTTTTAGGGGAAAAAAAAAATCCAAAATCAGACAGAGTGTTGAGACCAGAGAGGCTAAGACTGCATTGACTCAGTGCGGTATTCAGCCTCTCTGGTGTCAAGTCTGATTTTGGGGAAGAAAAAAAAAATCCAAAATCAGACAGAGTGTTGAGACCAGAGAGGCTAAGACCGCATTGACTCAGTGCGGTATTCAGCCTCTCTGGTGTCAAGTCTGATTTTGGGAAGAAAAAAAAAAAATCCAAAATCAGACAGAGTGTTGAGACCAGAGAGGCTAAGACCGCATTGACTCAGTGCGGTATTCAGCCTCTCTGGTGTCAATACTCTGATTTTGGGGAAAAAAAAAAAAAAAATCCAAAATCAGACAGAGTGTTGACACCAGAGAGGCTAAAACTGCATTGAATCAGTGTGCTATACAGCCTCTCTGGTGTCAAGTCTGATTTTGGGAAAAAAAAAAATCCAAAATCAGACAGAGTGTTGAGACCAGAGAGGCTAAGACTGCATTGACTCAGTGCGGTATTCAGCCTCTCTGGTGTCAAGTCTGATTTTGGGAAGAAAAAAAAAATCCAAAAGTAGACAGAGTGTTGAGACCAGAGAGGCTAAGACCGCATTGACTCAGTGCGGTATTCAGCCTCTCTGGTGTCAATACTCTGATTTTTTAGGGGAAAAAAAAAATCCAAAATCAGACAGAGTGTTGAGACCAGAGAGGCTAAGACTGCATTGACTCAGTGCGGTATTCAGCCTCTCTGGTGTCAAGTCTGATTTTGGGGAAAAAAAAAAAATCCAAAATCAGACAGAGTGTTGAGACCAGAGAGGCTAAGACCGCATTGACTCAGTGCGGTATTCAGCCTCTCTGGTGTCAAGTCTGATTTTGGGAAGAAAAAAAAAAAATCCAAAATCAGACAGAGTGTTGAGACCAGAGAGGCTAAGACCGCATTGACTCAGTGCGGTATTCAGCCTCTCTGGTGTCAATACTCTGATTTTGGGGAAAAAAAAAAAAAAAATCCAAAATCAGACAGAGTGTTGACACCAGAGAGGCTAAAACTGCATTGAATCAGTGTGCTATACAGCCTCTCTGGTGTCAAGTCTGATTTTGGGGGAAAAAAAAAATCCAAAATCAGACAGAGTGTTGAGACCAGAGAGGCTAAGACTGCATTGACTCAGTGCGGTATTCAGCCTCTCTGGTGTCAAGTCTGATTTTGGGAAGAAAAAAAAAATCCAAAAGTAGACAGAGTGTTGAGACCAGAGAGGCTAAGACCGCATTGACTCAGTGCGGTATTCAGCCTCTCTGGTGTCAATACTCTGATTTTGGGAAAAAAAAAAAAAATCCAAAATCAGACAGAGTGTTGACACCAGAGAGGCTAAAACTGCATTGAATCAGAGTGCTATACAGCCTCTCTGGTGTCAAGTCTGATTTTGGGAAAAAAAAAAAATCCAAAATCAGACAGAGTGTTGAGACCAGAGAGGCTAAGACCGCATTGACTCAGTGCGGTATTCAGCCTCTCTGGTGTCAATACTCTGATTTTTTTGGGAAAAAAAAAAATCCAAAATCAGACAGAGTGTTGAGACCAGAGAGGCTAAGACTGCATTGACTCAGTGCGGTATTCAGCCTCTCTGGTGTCAAGTCTGATTTTGGGAAAAAAAAAAAAATCCAAAATCAGACAGAGTGTTGAGACCAGAGAGGCTAAGACCGCATTGACTCAGTGCGGTATTCAGCCTCTCTGGTGTCAAGTCTGATTTTGGGAAGAAAAAAAAAAAATCCAAAATCAGACAGTGTTGAGACCAGAGAGGCTAAGACCGCATTGACTCAGTGCGGTATTCAGCCTCTCTGGTGTCAAGTCTGATTTTGGGAAGAAAAAAAAAAAATCCAAAATCAGACAGAGTGTTGAGACCAGAGAGGCTAAGACCGCATTGACTCAGTGCGGTATTCAGCCTCTCTGGTGTCAATACTCTGATTTTGGGGAAAAAAAATCCAAAATCCAAAATCAGACAGAGTGTTGACACCAGAGAGGCTAAAACTGCATTGAATCAGTGTGCTATACAGCCTCTCTGGTGTCAAGTCTGATTTTGGGTAAAAAAAAAAACCAAAATCAGACAGAGTGTTGAGACCAGAGAGGCTAAGACTGCATTGACTCAGTGCGGTATTCAGCCTCTCTGGTGTCAAGTCTGATTTTGGGAAGAAAAAAAAAATCCAAAAGTAGACAGAGTGTTGAGACCAGAGAGGCTAAGACCGCATTGACTCAGTGCGGTATTCAGCCTCTCTGGTGTCAATACTCTGATTTTTTAGGGGAAAAAAAAAATCCAAAATCAGACAGAGTGTTGAGACCAGAGAGGCTAAGACTGCATTGACTCAGTGCGGTATTCAGCCTCTCTGGTGTCAAGTCTGATTTTGGGGAAAAAAAAAAAATCCAAAATCAGACAGAGTGTTGAGACCAGAGAGGCTAAGACCGCATTGACTCAGTGCGGTATTCAGCCTCTCTGGTGTCAAGTCTGATTTTGGGAAGAAAAAAAAAAAATCCAAAATCAGACAGAGTGTTGAGACCAGAGAGGCTAAGACCGCATTGACTCAGTGCGGTATTCAGCCTCTCTGGTGTCAATACTCTGATTTTGGGGAAAAAAAAAAAAAAAAATCCAAAATCAGACAGAGTGTTGACACCAGAGAGGCTAAAACTGCATTGAATCAGTGTGCTATACAGCCTCTCTGGTGTCAAGTCTGATTTTGGGAAAAAAAAAAAATCCAAAATCAGACAGAGTGTTGAGACCAGAGAGGCTAAGACTGCATTGACTCAGTGCGGTATTCAGCCTCTCTGGTGTCAAGTCTGATTTTGGGAAGAAAAAAAAAATCCAAAAGTAGACAGAGTGTTGAGACCAGAGAGGCTAAGACCGCATTGACTCAGTGCGGTATTCAGCCTCTCTGGTGTCAATACTCTGATTTTGGGAAAAAAAAAAAAAAATCCAAAATCAGACAGAGTGTTGACACCAGAGAGGCTAAAACTGCATTGAATCAGAGTGCTATACAGCCTCTCTGGTGTCAAGTCTGATTTTGGGAAAAAAAAAAAATCCAAAATCAGACAGAGTGTTGAGACCAGAGAGGCTAAGACCGCATTGACTCAGTGCGGTATTCAGCCTCTCTGGTGTCAATACTCTGATTTTTTGGGGGGAAAAAAAAATCCAAAATCAGACAGAGTGTTGAGACCAGAGAGGCTAAGACTGCATTGACTCAGTGCGGTATTCAGCCTCTCTGGTGTCAAGTCTGATTTTGGGAAAAAAAAAAAAATCCAAAATCAGACAGAGTGTTGAGACCAGAGAGGCTAAGACCGCATTGACTCAGTGCGGTATTCAGCCTCTCTGGTGTCAAGTCTGATTTTGGGAAGAAAAAAAAAAAATCCAAAATCAGACAGAGTGTTGAGACCAGAGAGGCTAAGACCGCATTGACTCAGTGCGGTATTCAGCCTCTCTGGTGTCAAGTCTGATTTTGGGAAGAAAAAAAAAAAATCCAAAATCAGACAGAGTGTTGAGACCAGAGAGGCTAAGACCGCATTGACTCAGTGTGCTATACAGCCTCTCTGGTGTCAATACTCTGTCTGATTTTGGGAGATTTTTTTTATTTTTTCCAAAATCAGACAGAGTGTTGAGACCAGAGAGGCTAAGACCGCATTGACTCAGTGCGGTATTCAGCCTCTCTGGTGTCAATCCTCTGTCTGATTTTGGAAGAAAGAAAAAAAATCCAAAATCAGACAGTGTTGAGACCAGAGAAGCATTGACTCAGTGCGGTATTCAGCCTCTCTGGTGTCAATACTCTGTCTGATTTGGGGAGATTTTTTTTTTTTTTTTCCAAAATCAGACAGAGTGTTGAGACCAGAGAGGCTAAGACCGCATTGACTCAGTGCAGTATTCAGCCTCTCTGGTGTCAAGACTGATTTTGGGAAGAAAAAAAAAAATCAAAAATCAGACAGAGTGTTGAGACCAGAGAGCCTAAGACCGCATTGACTCAGTGCGGTATTCAGCCTCTCTGGTGTCAATACTCTGATTTTGGGGAAAAAAAAAAAAAATCCAAAATCAGACAGAGTGTTGAGACCAGAGAGGCTAAGACCGCATTGACTCAGTGCGGTATTCAGCCTCTCTGGTGTCAATACTCTGATTTTCGGAAAAAAAAAAAAAAAATCCAAAATCAGACAGAGTGTTGACACCAGAGAGGCTAAAACTGCATTGAATCAGTGTGCTATACAGCCTCTCTGGTGTCAAGTCTGATTTTGGGAAAAAAAAAAATCCAAAATCAGACAGTGTTGAGACCAGAGAGGCTAAGACCGCATTGACTCAGTGCGGTATTCAGCCTCTCTGGTGTCAATACTCTGATTTTGGGAAAGAAAAAAAAAATCCAAAATCAGACAGATTGTTGAGACCAGAGAGCCTAAGACCACATTGACTCAGTGCGGTATTCAGCCTCTCTGGTGTCAATACTCTGATTTTGGGGAAAAAAAAAAAAAAATCCAAAATCAGACAGAGTGTTGACACCAGAGAGGCTAAAACTGCATTGAATCAGTGTGCTATACAGCCTCTCTGGTGTCAATACTCTGTCTGATTTTGGGAAAAAAAAATCCAAAATCAGACAGAGTGTTGAGACCAGAGAGGCTAAGACCGCATTGACTCAGTGCGGTATTCAGCCTCTCTGGTGTCAATACTCTGATTTTGGGGGGAAAAAAAAAAATCCAAAATCAGACAGAGTGTTGACACCAGAGAGGCTAAAACTGCATTGAATCAGTGTGCTATACAGCCTCTCTGGTGTCAAGTCTGATTTTGGGAAAAAAAAAAAAATCCAAAATCAGACAGAGTGTTGAGACCAGAGAGGCTAAGACCGCATTGACTCAGTGCGGTATTCAGCCTCTCTGGTGTCAATACTCTGATTTTGGGGAAAAAAAAAAAAAAATCCAAAATCAGACAGAGTGTTGACACCAGAGAGGCTAAAACTGCATTGAATCAGTGTGCTATACAGCCTCTCTGGTGTCAATACTCTGTCTGATTTTGGGGAAAAAAAAATCCAAAATCAGACAGAGTGTTGAGACCAGAGAGGCTAAGACCGCATTGACTCAGTGCGGTATTCAGCCTCTCTGGTGTCAATACTCTGATTTTGGGAAAATAAAAAAAAAATCCAAAATCAGACAGAGTGTTGAGACCAGAGAGGCTAAGACCGCATTGACTCAGTGCGGTATTCAGCCTCTCTGGTGTCAATACTCTGATTTTGGGAAAAAAAAAAAAAAAAAATCCAAAATCAGACAGAGTGTTGACACCAGAGAGGCTAAAACTGCATTGAATCAGTGTGCTATACAGCCTCTCTGGTGTCAAGTCTGATTTTGGGAAAAAAAAAAATCCAAAATCAGACAGAGTGTTGAGACCAGAGAGGCTAAGACTGCATTGACTCAGTGCGGTATTCAGCCTCTCTGGTGTCAAGTCTGATTTTGGGAAGAAAAAAAAAATCCAAAAGTAGACAGAGTGTTGAGACCAGAGAGGCTAAGACCGCATTGACTCAGTGCGGTATTCAGCCTCTCTGGTGTCAATACTCTGATTTTGGGAAAGAAAAAAAAAAATCCAAAATCAGACAGAGTGTTGAGACCAGAGAGGCTAAGACTGCATTGACTCAGTGCGGTATTCAGCCTCTCTGGTGTCAAGTCTGATTTTGGGAAAAAAAAAAAATCCAAAATCAGACAGAGTGTTGAGACCAGAGAGGCTAAGAGCGCATTGACTCAGTGCGGTATTCAGCCTCTCTGGTGTCAATACTCTGATTTTTTAGGGGAAAAAAAAAATCCAAAATCAGACAGAGTGTTGAGACCAGAGAGGCTAAGACTGCATTGACTCAGTGCGGTATTCAGCCTCTCTGGTGTCAAGTCTGATTTTGGGGAAGAAAAAAAAAATCCAAAATCAGACAGAGTGTTGAGACCAGAGAGGCTAAGACCGCATTGACTCAGTGCGGTATTCAGCCTCTCTGGTGTCAAGTCTGATTTTGGGAAGAAAAAAAAAAAATCCAAAATCAGACAGAGTGTTGAGACCAGAGAGGCTAAGACCGCATTGACTCAGTGCGGTATTCAGCCTCTCTGGTGTCAATACTCTGATTTTGGGGAAAAAAAAAAAAAAAATCCAAAATCAGACAGAGTGTTGACACCAGAGAGGCTAAAACTGCATTGAATCAGTGTGCTATACAGCCTCTCTGGTGTCAAGTCTGATTTTGGGAAAAAAAAAAATCCAAAATCAGACAGAGTGTTGAGACCAGAGAGGCTAAGACTGCATTGACTCAGTGCGGTATTCAGCCTCTCTGGTGTCAAGTCTGATTTTGGGAAGAAAAAAAAAATCCAAAAGTAGACAGAGTGTTGAGACCAGAGAGGCTAAGACCGCATTGACTCAGTGCGGTATTCAGCCTCTCTGGTGTCAATACTCTGATTTTTTAGGGGAAAAAAAAAATCCAAAATCAGACAGAGTGTTGAGACCAGAGAGGCTAAGACTGCATTGACTCAGTGCGGTATTCAGCCTCTCTGGTGTCAAGTCTGATTTTGGGGAAAAAAAAAAAATCCAAAATCAGACAGAGTGTTGAGACCAGAGAGGCTAAGACCGCATTGACTCAGTGCGGTATTCAGCCTCTCTGGTGTCAAGTCTGATTTTGGGAAGAAAAAAAAAAAATCCAAAATCAGACAGAGTGTTGAGACCAGAGAGGCTAAGACCGCATTGACTCAGTGCGGTATTCAGCCTCTCTGGTGTCAATACTCTGATTTTGGGGAAAAAAAAAAAAAAAATCCAAAATCAGACAGAGTGTTGACACCAGAGAGGCTAAAACTGCATTGAATCAGTGTGCTATACAGCCTCTCTGGTGTCAAGTCTGATTTTGGGGGGAAAAAAAAATCCAAAATCAGACAGAGTGTTGAGACCAGAGAGGCTAAGACTGCATTGACTCAGTGCGGTATTCAGCCTCTCTGGTGTCAAGTCTGATTTTGGGAAGAAAAAAAAAATCCAAAAGTAGACAGAGTGTTGAGACCAGAGAGGCTAAGACCGCATTGACTCAGTGCGGTATTCAGCCTCTCTGGTGTCAATACTCTGATTTTGGGAAAAAAAAAAAAAATCCAAAATCAGACAGAGTGTTGACACCAGAGAGGCTAAAACTGCATTGAATCAGAGTGCTATACAGCCTCTCTGGTGTCAAGTCTGATTTTGGGAAAAAAAAAAAATCCAAAATCAGACAGAGTGTTGAGACCAGAGAGGCTAAGACCGCATTGACTCAGTGCGGTATTCAGCCTCTCTGGTGTCAATACTCTGATTTTTTTGGGAAAAAAAAAAATCCAAAATCAGACAGAGTGTTGAGACCAGAGAGGCTAAGACTGCATTGACTCAGTGCGGTATTCAGCCTCTCTGGTGTCAAGTCTGATTTTGGGAAAAAAAAAAAAATCCAAAATCAGACAGAGTGTTGAGACCAGAGAGGCTAAGACCGCATTGACTCAGTGCGGTATTCAGCCTCTCTGGTGTCAAGTCTGATTTTGGGAAGAAAAAAAAAAAATCCAAAATCAGACAGTGTTGAGACCAGAGAGGCTAAGACCGCATTGACTCAGTGCGGTATTCAGCCTCTCTGGTGTCAAGTCTGATTTTGGGAAGAAAAAAAAAAAATCCAAAATCAGACAGAGTGTTGAGACCAGAGAGGCTAAGACCGCATTGACTCAGTGCGGTATTCAGCCTCTCTGGTGTCAATACTCTGATTTTGGGGAAAAAAAATCCAAAATCCAAAATCAGACAGAGTGTTGACACCAGAGAGGCTAAAACTGCATTGAATCAGTGTGCTATACAGCCTCTCTGGTGTCAAGTCTGATTTTGGGAAAAAAAAAAATCCAAAATCAGACAGAGTGTTGAGACCAGAGAGGCTAAGACTGCATTGACTCAGTGCGGTATTCAGCCTCTCTGGTGTCAAGTCTGATTTTGGGAAGAAAAAAAAAATCCAAAAGTAGACAGAGTGTTGAGACCAGAGAGGCTAAGACCGCATTGACTCAGTGCGGTATTCAGCCTCTCTGGTGTCAATACTCTGATTTTTTAGGGGAAAAAAAAAATCCAAAATCAGACAGAGTGTTGAGACCAGAGAGGCTAAGACTGCATTGACTCAGTGCGGTATTCAGCCTCTCTGGTGTCAAGTCTGATTTTGGGGAAAAAAAAAAAATCCAAAATCAGACAGAGTGTTGAGACCAGAGAGGCTAAGACCGCATTGACTCAGTGCGGTATTCAGCCTCTCTGGTGTCAAGTCTGATTTTGGGAAGAAAAAAAAAAAATCCAAAATCAGACAGAGTGTTGAGACCAGAGAGGCTAAGACCGCATTGACTCAGTGCGGTATTCAGCCTCTCTGGTGTCAATACTCTGATTTTGGGGGAAAAAAAAAAAAAATCCAAAATCAGACAGAGTGTTGACACCAGAGAGGCTAAAACTGCATTGAATCAGTGTGCTATACAGCCTCTCTGGTGTCAAGTCTGATTTTGGGAAAAAAAAAAAATCCAAAATCAGACAGAGTGTTGAGACCAGAGAGGCTAAGACTGCATTGACTCAGTGCGGTATTCAGCCTCTCTGGTGTCAAGTCTGATTTTGGGAAGAAAAAAAAAATCCAAAAGTAGACAGAGTGTTGAGACCAGAGAGGCTAAGACCGCATTGACTCAGTGCGGTATTCAGCCTCTCTGGTGTCAAGTCTGATTTTGGGAAGAAAAAAAAAAAATCCAAAATCAGACAGAGTGTTGAGACCAGAGAGGCTAAGACCGCATTGACTCAGTGTGCTATACAGCCTCTCTGGTGTCAATACTCTGTCTGATTTTGGGAGATTTTTTTTATTTTTTCCAAAATCAGACAGAGTGTTGAGACCAGAGAGGCTAAGACCGCATTGACTCAGTGCGGTATTCAGCCTCTCTGGTGTCAATCCTCTGTCTGATTTTGGAAGAAAGAAAAAAAATCCAAAATCAGACAGTGTTGAGACCAGAGAAGCATTGACTCAGTGCGGTATTCAGCCTCTCTGGTGTCAATACTCTGTCTGATTTGGGGAGATTTTTTTTTTTTTTTTCCAAAATCAGACAGAGTGTTGAGACCAGAGAGGCTAAGACCGCATTGACTCAGTGCAGTATTCAGCCTCTCTGGTGTCAAGACTGATTTTGGGAAGAAAAAAAAAAATCAAAAATCAGACAGAGTGTTGAGACCAGAGAGCCTAAGACCGCATTGACTCAGTGCGGTATTCAGCCTCTCTGGTGTCAATACTCTGATTTTGGGAAAAAAAAAAAAAAATCCAAAATCAGACAGAGTGTTGAGACCAGAGAGGCTAAGACCGCATTGACTCAGTGCGGTATTCAGCCTCTCTGGTGTCAATACTCTGATTTTCGGAAAAAAAAAAAAAAAATCCAAAATCAGACAGAGTGTTGACACCAGAGAGGCTAAAACTGCATTGAATCAGTGTGCTATACAGCCTCTCTGGTGTCAAGTCTGATTTTGGGAAAAAAAAAAATCCAAAATCAGACAGTGTTGAGACCAGAGAGGCTAAGACCGCATTGACTCAGTGCGGTATTCAGCCTCTCTGGTGTCAATACTCTGATTTTGGGAAAGAAAAAAAAAATCCAAAATCAGACAGATTGTTGAGACCAGAGAGCCTAAGACCACATTGACTCAGTGCGGTATTCAGCCTCTCTGGTGTCAATACTCTGATTTTGGGGAAAAAAAAAAAAAAATCCAAAATCAGACAGAGTGTTGACACCAGAGAGGCTAAAACTGCATTGAATCAGTGTGCTATACAGCCTCTCTGGTGTCAATACTCTGTCTGATTTTGGGAAAAAAAAAATCCAAAATCAGACAGAGTGTTGAGACCAGAGAGGCTAAGACCGCATTGACTCAGTGCGGTATTCAGCCTCTCTGGTGTCAATACTCTGATTTTGGGGAAAAAAAAAAAAATCCAAAATCAGACAGAGTGTTGACACCAGAGAGGCTAAAACTGCATTGAATCAGTGTGCTATACAGCCTCTCTGGTGTCAAGTCTGATTTTGGGGAAAAAAAAAAATCCAAAATCAGACAGAGTGTTGAGACCAGAGAGGCTAAGACCGCATTGACTCAGTGCGGTATTCAGCCTCTCTGGTGTCAATACTCTGATTTTGGGGAAAAAAAAAAAAAAAATCCAAAATCAGACAGAGTGTTGACACCAGAGAGGCTAAAACTGCATTGAATCAGTGTGCTATACAGCCTCTCTGGTGTCAATACTCTGTCTGATTTTGGGAGAAAAAAAAATCCAAAATCAGACAGAGTGTTGAGACCAGAGAGGCTAAGACCGCATTGACTCAGTGCGGTATTCAGCCTCTCTGGTGTCAATACTCTGATTTTGGGAAAAAAAAAAAAAAAATCCAAAATCAGACAGAGTGTTGAGACCAGAGAGGCTAAGAGCGCATTGACTCAGTGCGGTATTCAGCCTCTCTGGTGTCAATACTCTGATTTTTTAGGGGAAAAAAAAAATCCAAAATCAGACAGAGTGTTGAGACCAGAGAGGCTAAGACTGCATTGACTCAGTGCGGTATTCAGCCTCTCTGGTGTCAAGTCTGATTTTGGGGAAGAAAAAAAAAATCCAAAATCAGACAGAGTGTTGAGACCAGAGAGGCTAAGACCGCATTGACTCAGTGCGGTATTCAGCCTCTCTGGTGTCAAGTCTGATTTTGGGAAGAAAAAAAAAAAATCCAAAATCAGACAGAGTGTTGAGACCAGAGAGGCTAAGACCGCATTGACTCAGTGCGGTATTCAGCCTCTCTGGTGTCAATACTCTGATTTTGGGGAAAAAAAAAAAAAAATCCAAAATCAGACAGAGTGTTGACACCAGAGAGGCTAAAACTGCATTGAATCAGTGTGCTATACAGCCTCTCTGGTGTCAAGTCTGATTTTGGGAAAAAAAAAAAATCCAAAATCAGACAGAGTGTTGAGACCAGAGAGGCTAAGACTGCATTGACTCAGTGCGGTATTCAGCCTCTCTGGTGTCAAGTCTGATTTTGGGAAGAAAAAAAAAATCCAAAAGTAGACAGAGTGTTGAGACCAGAGAGGCTAAGACCGCATTGACTCAGTGCGGTATTCAGCCTCTCTGGTGTCAATACTCTGATTTTGGGAAAGAAAAAAAAAATCCAAAATCAGACAGAGTGTTGAGACCAGAGAGGCTAAGACTGCATTGACTCAGTGCGGTATTCAGCCTCTCTGGTGTCAAGTCTGATTTTGGGAAAAAAAAAAAATCCAAAATCAGACAGAGTGTTGAGACCAGAGAGGCTAAGACCGCATTGACTCAGTGCGGTATTCAGCCTCTCTGGTGTCAATACTCTGATTTTTTGGGGGAAAAAAAAAATCCAAAATCAGACAGAGTGTTGAGACCAGAGAGGCTAAGACTGCATTGACTCAGTGCGGTATTCAGCCTCTCTGGTGTCAAGTCTGATTTTGGGAAAAAAAAAAAATCCAAAATCAGACAGAGTGTTGAGACCAGAGAGGCTAAGACCGCATTGACTCAGTGCGGTATTCAGCCTCTCTGGTGTCAAGTCTGATTTTGGGAAGAAAAAAAAAAAATCCAAAATCAGACAGAGTGTTGAGACCAGAGAGGCTAAGACCGCATTGACTCAGTGCGGTATTCAGCCTCTCTGGTGTCAAGTCTGATTTTGGGAAGAAAAAAAAAAATCCAAAATCAGACAGTGTTGAGACCAGAGAGGCTAAGACCGCATTGACTCAGTGCGGTATTCAGCCTCTCTGGTGTCAATACTCTGATTTTGGGAAAGAAAAAAAAAAATCCAAAATCAGACAGATTGTTGAGACCAGAGAGCCTAAGACCACATTGACTCAGTGCGGTATTCAGCCTCTCTGGTGTCAATACTCTGATTTTGGGGAAAAAAAAAAAAAAATCCAAAATCAGACAGAGTGTTGACACCAGAGAGGCTAAAACTGCATTGAATCAGTGTGCTATACAGCCTCTCTGGTGTCAATACTCTGTCTGATTTTGGGAAAAAAAAAATCCAAAATCAGACAGAGTGTTGAGACCAGAGAGGCTAAGACCGCATTGACTCAGTGCGGTATTCAGCCTCTCTGGTGTCAATACTCTGATTTTGGGGAAAAAAAAAAAAATCCAAAATCAGACAGAGTGTTGACACCAGAGAGGCTAAAACTGCATTGAATCAGTGTGCTATACAGCCTCTCTGGTGTCAAGTCTGATTTTGGGAAAAAAAAAAAAATCCAAAATCAGACAGAGTGTTGAGACCAGAGAGGCTAAGACCGCATTGACTCAGTGCGGTATTCAGCCTCTCTGGTGTCAATACTCTGATTTTGGGGGAAAAAAAAAAAAAATCCAAAATCAGACAGAGTGTTGACACCAGAGAGGCTAAAACTGCATTGAATCAGTGTGCTATACAGCCTCTCTGGTGTCAATACTCTGTCTGATTTTGGGGAAAAAAAAATCCAAAATCAGACAGAGTGTTGAGACCAGAGAGGCTAAGACCGCATTGACTCAGTGCGGTATTCAGCCTCTCTGGTGTCAATACTCTGATTTTGGGAAAAAAAAAAAAAAATCCAAAATCAGACAGAGTGTTGAGACCAGAGAGGCTAAGACCGCATTGACTCAGTGCGGTATTCAGCCTCTCTGGTGTCAATACTCTGATTTTGGGAAAAAAAAAAAAAAAATCCAAAATCAGACAGAGTGTTGACACCAGAGAGGCTAAAACTGCATTGAATCAGTGTGCTATACAGCCTCTCTGGTGTCAAGTCTGATTTTGGGAAAAAAAAAAATCCAAAATCAGACAGAGTGTTGAGACCAGAGAGGCTAAGACTGCATTGACTCAGTGCGGTATTCAGCCTCTCTGGTGTCAAGTCTGATTTTGGGAAGAAAAAAAAAATCCAAAAGTAGACAGAGTGTTGAGACCAGAGAGGCTAAGACCGCATTGACTCAGTGCGGTATTCAGCCTCTCTGGTGTCAATACTCTGATTTTGGGAAAGAAAAAAAAAAATCCAAAATCAGACAGAGTGTTGAGACCAGAGAGGCTAAGACTGCATTGACTCAGTGCGGTATTCAGCCTCTCTGGTGTCAAGTCTGATTTTGGGAAAAAAAAAAAATCCAAAATCAGACAGAGTGTTGAGACCAGAGAGGCTAAGACCGCATTGACTCAGTGCGGTATTCAGCCTCTCTGGTGTCAATACTCTGATTTTTTGGGGGAAAAAAAAAATCAAAAATCAGACAGAGTGTTGAGACCAGAGAGGCTAAGACTGCATTGACTCAGTGCGGTATTCAGCCTCTCTGGTGTCAAGTCTGATTTTGGGAAAAAAAAAAAAATCCAAAATCAGACAGAGTGTTGAGACCAGAGAGGCTAAGACCGCATTGACTCAGTGCGGTATTCAGCCTCTCTGGTGTCAAGTCTGATTTTGGGAAGAAAAAAAAAAAATCCAAAATCAGACAGAGTGTTGAGACCAGAGAGGCTAAGACCGCATTGACTCAGTGCGGTATTCAGCCTCTCTGGTGTCAAGTCTGATTTTGGGAAGAAAAAAAAAAAATCCAAAATCAGACAGAGTGTTGAGACCAGAGAGGCTAAGACCGCATTGACTCAGTGTGCTATACAGCCTCTCTGGTGTCAATACTCTGTCTGATTTTGGGAGATTTTTTTTATTTTTTCCAAAATCAGACAGTGTTGAGACCAGAGAGGCTAAGACCGCATTGACTCAGTGCGGTATTCAGCCTCTCTGGTGTCAATCCTCTGTCTGATTTTGGAAGAAAGAAAAAAAATCCAAAATCAGACAGTGTTGAGACCAGAGAAGCATTGACTCAGTGCGGTATTCAGCCTCTCTGGTGTCAATACTCTGTCTGATTTGGGGAGATTTTTTTTTTTTTTTCCAAAATCAGACAGTGTTGAGACCAGAGAGGCTAAGACTGCATTGACTCAGTGCAGTATTCAGCCTCTCTGGTGTCAAGTCTGATTTTGGGAAGAAAAAAAAAATCCAAAATCAGACAGAGTGTTGAGACCAGAGAGGCTAAGACCGCATTGACTCAGTGCGGTATTCAGCCTCTCTGGTGTCAATACTCTGATTTTTTGGGGGAAAAAAAAAATCCAAAATCAGACAGAGTGTTGAGACCAGAGAGGCTAAGACTGCATTGACTCAGTGCGGTATTCAGCCTCTCTGGTGTCAAGTCTGATTTTGGGAAAAAAAAAAAAAATCCAAAATCAGACAGAGTGTTGAGACCAGAGAGGCTAAGACCGCATTGACTCAGTGCGGTATTCAGCCTCTCTGGTGTCAAGTCTGATTTTGGGAAGAAAAAAAAAAATCCAAAATCAGACAGAGTGTTGAGACCAGAGAGGCTAAGACCGCATTGACTCAGTGCGGTATTCAGCCTCTCTGGTGTCAATACTCTGATTTTGGGGAAAAAAAAAAAAAAATCCAAAATCAGACAGAGTGTTGACACCAGAGAGGCTAAAACTGCATTGAATCAGTGTGCTATACAGCCTCTCTGGTGTCAAGTCTGATTTTGGGAAAAAAAAAAATCCAAAATCAGACAGAGTGTTGAGACCAGAGAGGCTAAGACTGCATTGACTCAGTGCGGTGTTCAGCCTCTCTGGTGTCAAGTCTGATTTTGGGAAGAAAAAAAAAATCCAAAAGTAGACAGAGTGTTGAGACCAGAGAGGCTAAGACCGCATTGACTCAGTGCGGTATTCAGCCTCTCTGGTGTCAATACTCTGATTTTGGGAAAGAAAAAAAAAATCCAAAATCAGACAGAGTGTTGAGACCAGAGAGGCTAAGACTGCATTGACTCAGTGCGGTATTCAGCCTCTCTGGTGTCAAGTCTGATTTTGGGAAAAAAAAAAAATCCAAAATCAGACAGAGTGTTGAGACCAGAGAGGCTAAGACCGCATTGACTCAGTGCGGTATTCAGCCTCTCTGGTGTCAATACTCTGATTTTTTGGGGGAAAAAAAAAATCCAAAATCAGACAGAGTGTTGAGACCAGAGAGGCTAAGACTGCATTGACTCAGTGCGGTATTCAGCCTCTCTGGTGTCAAGTCTGATTTTGGGAAAAAAAAAAAAATCCAAAATCAGACAGAGTGTTGAGACCAGAGAGGCTAAGACCGCATTGACTCAGTGCGGTATTCAGCCTCTCTGGTGTCAAGTCTGATTTTGGGAAGAAAAAAAAAAAATCCAAAATCAGACAGAGTGTTGAGACCAGAGAGGCTAAGACCGCATTGACTCAGTGCGGTATTCAGCCTCTCTGGTGTCAAGTCTGATTTTGGGAAGAAAAAAAAAAAATCCAAAATCAGACAGAGTGTTGAGACCAGAGAGGCTAAGACTGCATTGACTCAGTGCGGTATTCAGCCTCTCTGGTGTCAAGTCTGATTTTGGGAAAAAAAAAAAAATCCAAAATCAGACAGAGTGTTGAGACCAGAGAGGCTAAGACCGCATTGACTCAGTGCGGTATTCAGCCTCTCTGGTGTCAAGTCTGATTTTGGGAAGAAAAAAAAAAAATCCAAAATCAGACAGAGTGTTGAGACCAGAGAGGCTAAGACCGCATTGACTCAGTGCGGTATTCAGCCTCTCTGGTGTCAAGTCTGATTTTGGGAAGAAAAAAAAAATCCAAAATCAGACAGAGTGTTGAGACCAGAGAGGCTAAGACCGCATTGACTCAGTGCGGTATTCAGCCTCTCTGGTGTCAAGTCTGATTTTGGGAAGAAAAAAAAAAAATCCAAAATCAGACAGAGTGTTGAGACCAGAGAGGCTAAGACCGCATTGACTCAGTGCGGTATTCAGCCTCTCTGGTGTCAAGTCTGATTTTGGGAAGAAAAAAAAAAAATCCAAAATCAGACAGAGTGTTGAGACCAGAGAGGCTAAGACCGCATTGACTCAGTGTGCTATACAGCCTCTCTGGTGTCAATACTCTGTCTGATTTTGGGAGATTTTTTTTATTTTTTCCAAAATCAGACAGAGTGTTGAGACCAGAGAGGCTAAGACCGCATTGACTCAGTGCGGTATTCAGCCTCTCTGGTGTCAATCCTCTGTCTGATTTTGGAAGAAAGAAAAAAAATCCAAAATCAGACAGTGTTGAGACCAGAGAAGCATTGACTCAGTGCGGTATTCAGCCTCTCTGGTGTCAATACTCTGTCTGATTTGGGGAGATTTTTTTTTTTTTTTCCAAAATCAGACAGTGTTGAGACCAGAGAGGCTAAGACCGCATTGACTCAGTGCAGTATTCAGCCTCTCTGGTGTCAAGACTGATTTTGGGAAGAAAAAAAAAAATCAAAAATCAGACAGAGTGTTGAGACCAGAGAGCCTAAGACCGCATTGACTCAGTGCGGTATTCAGCCTCTCTGGTGTCAATACTCTGATTTTGGGAAAAAAAAAAAAAAATCCAAAATCAGACAGAGTGTTGACACCAGAGAGGCTAAAACTGCATTGAATCAGTGTGCTATACAGCCTCTCTGGTGTCAAGTCTGATTTTGGGAAAAAAAAAAAAATCCAAAATCAGACAGAGTGTTGAGACCAGAGAGGCTAAGACCGCATTGACTCAGTGCGGTATTCAGCCTCTCTGGTGTCAATACTCTGATTTTGGGGAAAAAAAAAAAAAATCCAAAATCAGACAGAGTGTTGACACCAGAGAGGCTAAAACTGCATTGACTCAGTGCAGTATTCAGCCTCTCTGGTGTCAAGTCTGATTTTGGGAAAAAAAAAAAAATCCAAAATCAGACAGAGTGTTGAGACCAGAGAGGCTAAGACCGCATTGACTCAGTGCGGTATTCAGCCTCTCTGGTGTCAAGTCTGATTTTGGGAAGAAAAAAAAAAAATCCAAAATCAGACAGAGTGTTGAGACCAGAGAGGCTAAGACCGCATTGACTCAGTGCGGTATTCAGCCTCTCTGGTGTCAAGTCTGATTTTGGGAAGAAAAAAAAAAAATCCAAAATCAGACAGAGTGTTGAGACCAGAGAGGCTAAGACCGCATTGACTCAGTGTGCTATACAGCCTCTCTGGTGTCAATACTCTGTCTGATTTTGGGAGATTTTTTTTATTTTTTCCAAAATCAGACAGTGTTGAGACCAGAGAGGCTAAGACCGCATTGACTCAGTGCGGTATTCAGCCTCTCTGGTGTCAATCCTCTGTCTGATTTTGGAAGAAAGAAAAAAAATCCAAAATCAGACAGTGTTGAGACCAGAGAAGCATTGACTCAGTGCGGTATTCAGCCTCTCTGGTGTCAATACTCTGTCTGATTTGGGGAGATTTTTTTTTTTTTTTCCAAAATCAGACAGTGTTGAGACCAGAGAGGCTAAGACTGCATTGACTCAGTGCAGTATTCAGCCTCTCTGGTGTCAAGTCTGATTTTGGGAAGAAAAAAAAAATCCAAAATCAGACAGAGTGTTGAGACCAGAGAGGCTAAGACCGCATTGACTCAGTGCGGTATTCAGCCTCTCTGGTGTCAATACTCTGATTTTTTGGGGGAAAAAAAAAATCCAAAATCAGACAGAGTGTTGAGACCAGAGAGGCTAAGACTGCATTGACTCAGTGCGGTATTCAGCCTCTCTGGTGTCAAGTCTGATTTTGGGAAAAAAAAAAAAAATCCAAAATCAGACAGAGTGTTGAGACCAGAGAGGCTAAGACCGCATTGACTCAGTGCGGTATTCAGCCTCTCTGGTGTCAAGTCTGATTTTGGGAAGAAAAAAAAAAATCCAAAATCAGACAGAGTGTTGAGACCAGAGAGGCTAAGACCGCATTGACTCAGTGCGGTATTCAGCCTCTCTGGTGTCAATACTCTGATTTTGGGGGAAAAAAAAAAAAAATCCAAAATCAGACAGAGTGTTGACACCAGAGAGGCTAAAACTGCATTGAATCAGTGTGCTATACAGCCTCTCTGGTGTCAAGTCTGATTTTGGGAAAAAAAAAAATCCAAAATCAGACAGAGTGTTGAGACCAGAGAGGCTAAGACTGCATTGACTCAGTGCGGTGTTCAGCCTCTCTGGTGTCAAGTCTGATTTTGGGAAGAAAAAAAAAATCCAAAAGTAGACAGAGTGTTGAGACCAGAGAGGCTAAGACCGCATTGACTCAGTGCGGTATTCAGCCTCTCTGGTGTCAATACTCTGATTTTGGGAAAGAAAAAAAAAATCCAAAATCAGACAGAGTGTTGAGACCAGAGAGGCTAAGACTGCATTGACTCAGTGCGGTATTCAGCCTCTCTGGTGTCAAGTCTGATTTTGGGAAAAAAAAAAAATCCAAAATCAGACAGAGTGTTGAGACCAGAGAGGCTAAGACCGCATTGACTCAGTGCGGTATTCAGCCTCTCTGGTGTCAATACTCTG
The DNA here is from genome assembly GCF_964638095.1 of Poromitra crassiceps. Classification (NCBI taxonomy): domain Eukaryota; kingdom Metazoa; phylum Chordata; class Actinopteri; order Beryciformes; family Melamphaidae; genus Poromitra; species Poromitra crassiceps. The sequence goes on from NW_028152190.1 coordinate 123,671, forward strand.
ATTTTTTGGGGGAAAAAAAAAATCCAAAATCAGACAGAGTGTTGAGACCAGAGAGGCTAAGACTGCATTGACTCAGTGCGGTATTCAGCCTCTCTGGTGTCAAGTCTGATTTTGGGAAAAAAAAAAAAATCCAAAATCAGACAGAGTGTTGAGACCAGAGAGGCTAAGACCGCATTGACTCAGTGCGGTATTCAGCCTCTCTGGTGTCAAGTCTGATTTTGGGAAGAAAAAAAAAAAATCCAAAATCAGACAGAGTGTTGAGACCAGAGAGGCTAAGACCGCATTGACTCAGTGCGGTATTCAGCCTCTCTGGTGTCAAGTCTGATTTTGGGAAGAAAAAAAAAAAATCCAAAATCAGACAGAGTGTTGAGACCAGAGAGGCTAAGACTGCATTGACTCAGTGCGGTATTCAGCCTCTCTGGTGTCAAGTCTGATTTTGGGAAAAAAAAAAAAATCCAAAATCAGACAGAGTGTTGAGACCAGAGAGGCTAAGACCGCATTGACTCAGTGCGGTATTCAGCCTCTCTGGTGTCAAGTCTGATTTTGGGAAGAAAAAAAAAAAATCCAAAATCAGACAGAGTGTTGAGACCAGAGAGGCTAAGACCGCATTGACTCAGTGCGGTATTCAGCCTCTCTGGTGTCAAGTCTGATTTTGGGAAGAAAAAAAAAATCCAAAATCAGACAGAGTGTTGAGACCAGAGAGGCTAAGACCGCATTGACTCAGTGCGGTATTCAGCCTCTCTGGTGTCAAGTCTGATTTTGGGAAGAAAAAAAAAAAATCCAAAATCAGACAGAGTGTTGAGACCAGAGAGGCTAAGACCGCATTGACTCAGTGCGGTATTCAGCCTCTCTGGTGTCAAGTCTGATTTTGGGAAGAAAAAAAAAAAATCCAAAATCAGACAGAGTGTTGAGACCAGAGAGGCTAAGACCGCATTGACTCAGTGTGCTATACAGCCTCTCTGGTGTCAATACTCTGTCTGATTTTGGGAGATTTTTTTTATTTTTTCCAAAATCAGACAGAGTGTTGAGACCAGAGAGGCTAAGACCGCATTGACTCAGTGCGGTATTCAGCCTCTCTGGTGTCAATCCTCTGTCTGATTTTGGAAGAAAGAAAAAAAATCCAAAATCAGACAGTGTTGAGACCAGAGAAGCATTGACTCAGTGCGGTATTCAGCCTCTCTGGTGTCAATACTCTGTCTGATTTGGGGAGATTTTTTTTTTTTTTTCCAAAATCAGACAGTGTTGAGACCAGAGAGGCTAAGACCGCATTGACTCAGTGCAGTATTCAGCCTCTCTGGTGTCAAGACTGATTTTGGGAAGAAAAAAAAAAATCAAAAATCAGACAGAGTGTTGAGACCAGAGAGCCTAAGACCGCATTGACTCAGTGCGGTATTCAGCCTCTCTGGTGTCAATACTCTGATTTTGGGAAAAAAAAAAAAAATCCAAAATCAGACAGAGTGTTGACACCAGAGAGGCTAAAACTGCATTGAATCAGTGTGCTATACAGCCTCTCTGGTGTCAAGTCTGATTTTGGGAAAAAAAAAAAAATCCAAAATCAGACAGAGTGTTGAGACCAGAGAGGCTAAGACCGCATTGACTCAGTGCGGTATTCAGCCTCTCTGGTGTCAATACTCTGATTTTGGGGAAAAAAAAAAAAAATCCAAAATCAGACAGAGTGTTGACACCAGAGAGGCTAAAACTGCATTGACTCAGTGCAGTATTCAGCCTCTCTGGTGTCAAGTCTGATTTTGGGAAGAAAAAAAAAATCCAAAATCAGACAGAGTGTTGAGACCAGAGAGGCTAAGACCGCATTGACTCAGTGCGGTATTCAGCCTCTCTGGTGTCAATACTCTGATTTTTTGGGGGAAAAAAAAAATCCAAAATCAGACAGAGTGTTGAGACCAGAGAGGCTAAGACTGCATTGACTCAGTGCGGTATTCAGCCTCTCTGGTGTCAAGTCTGATTTTGGGAAAAAAAAAAAAAATCCAAAATCAGACAGAGTGTTGAGACCAGAGAGGCTAAGACAGCATTGACTCAGTGCGGTATTCAGCCTCTCTGGTGTCAAGTCTGATTTTGGGAAGAAAAAAAAAAATCCAAAATCAGACAGAGTGTTGAGACCAGAGAGGCTAAGACCGCATTGACTCAGTGCGGTATTCAGCCTCTCTGGTGTCAATACTCTGATTTTGGGGGAAAAAAAAAAAAAATCCAAGATCAGACAGAGTGTTGACACCAGAGAGGCTAAAACTGCATTGAATCAGTGTGCTATACAGCCTCTCTGGTGTCAAGTCTGATTTTGGGAAAAAAAAAAATCCAAAATCAGACAGAGTGTTGAGACCAGAGAGGCTAAGACTGCATTGACTCAGTGCGGTATTCAGCCTCTCTGGTGTCAAGTCTGATTTTGGGAAGAAAAAAAAATCCAAAAGTAGACAGAGTGTTGAGACCAGAGAGGCTAAGACCGCATTGACTCAGTGCGGTATTCAGCCTCTCTGGTGTCAATACTCTGATTTTGGGAAAGAAAAAAAAAATCCAAAATCAGACAGAGTGTTGAGACCAGAGAGGCTAAGACCGCATTGACTCAGTGCGGTATTCAGCCTCTCTGGTGTCAAGTCTGATTTTGGGAAAAAAAAAAAAATCCAAAATCAGACAGAGGTTGAGACCAGAGAGGCTAAGACCGCATTGACTCAGTGCGGTATTCAGCCTCTCTGGTGTCAAGTCTGATTTTGGGAAGAAAAAAAAAAAATCCAAAATCAGACAGAGTGTTGAGACCAGAGAGGCTAAGACTGCATTGACTCAGTGCGGTATTCAGCCTCTCTGGTGTCAAGTCTGATTTTGGGAAAAAAAAAAAAATCCAAAATCAGACAGAGTGTTGAGACCAGAGAGGCTAAGACCGCATTGACTCAGTGCGGTATTCAGCCTCTCTGGTGTCAAGTCTGATTTTGGGAAGAAAAAAAAAAAATCCAAAATCAGACAGAGTGTTGAGACCAGAGAGGCTAAGACCGCATTGACTCAGTGCGGTATTCAGCCTCTCTGGTGTCAAGTCTGATTTTGGGAAGAAAAAAAAAATCCAAAATCAGACAGAGTGTTGAGACCAGAGAGGCTAAGACCGCATTGACTCAGTGCGGTATTCAGCCTCTCTGGTGTCAAGTCTGATTTTGGGAAGAAAAAAAAAAAATCCAAAATCAGACAGAGTGTTGAGACCAGAGAGGCTAAGACCGCATTGACTCAGTGCGGTATTCAGCCTCTCTGGTGTCAAGTCTGATTTTGGGAAGAAAAAAAAAAAATCCAAAATCAGACAGAGTGTTGAGACCAGAGAGGCTAAGACCGCATTGACTCAGTGTGCTATACAGCCTCTCTGGTGTCAATACTCTGTCTGATTTTGGGAGATTTTTTTTCTTTTTTCCAAAATCAGACAGAGTGTTGAGACCAGAGAGGCTAAGACCGCATTGACTCAGTGCGGTATTCAGCCTCTCTGGTGTCAATCCTCTGTCTGATTTTGGAAGAAAGAAAAAAAATCCAAAATCAGACAGTGTTGAGACCAGAGAAGCATTGACTCAGTGCGGTATTCAGCCTCTCTGGTGTCAATACTCTGTCTGATTTGGGGAGATTTTTTTTTTTTTTTCCAAAATCAGACAGTGTTGAGACCAGAGAGGCTAAGACCGCATTGACTCAGTGCAGTATTCAGCCTCTCTGGTGTCAAGACTGATTTTGGGAAGAAAAAAAAAAATCAAAAATCAGACAGAGTGTTGAGACCAGAGAGCCTAAGACCGCATTGACTCAGTGCGGTATTCAGCCTCTCTGGTGTCAATACTCTGATTTTGGGAAAAAAAAAAAAAAATCCAAAATCAGACAGAGTGTTGACACCAGAGAGGCTAAAACTGCATTGAATCAGTGTGCTATACAGCCTCTCTGGTGTCAAGTCTGATTTTGGGAGAAAAAAAAAAATCCAAAATCAGACAGAGTGTTGAGACCAGAGAGGCTAAGACCGCATTGACTCAGTGCGGTATTCAGCCTCTCTGGTGTCAATACTCTGATTTTGGGGAAAAAAAAAAAAAATCCAAAATCAGACAGAGTGTTGACACCAGAGAGGCTAAAACTGCATTGACTCAGTGCAGTATTCAGCCTCTCTGGTGTCAAGTCTGATTTTGGGAAAAAAAAAAAATCCAAAATCAGACAGAGTGTTGAGACCAGAGAGGCTAAGACCGCATTGACTCAGTGCGGTATTCAGCCTCTCTGGTGTCAATACTCTGATTTTTTGGGGGAAAAAAAAAATCCAAAATCAGACAGAGTGTTGAGACCAGAGAGGCTAAGACTGCATTGACTCAGTGCGGTATTCAGCCTCTCTGGTGTCAAGTCTGATTTTGGGAAAAAAAAAAAAAATCCAAAATCAGACAGAGTGTTGAGACCAGAGAGGCTAAGACAGCATTGACTCAGTGCGGTATTCAGCCTCTCTGGTGTCAAGTCTGATTTTGGGAAGAAAAAAAAAAATCCAAAATCAGACAGAGTGTTGAGACCAGAGAGGCTAAGACCGCATTGACTCAGTGCGGTATTCAGCCTCTCTGGTGTCAATACTCTGATTTTGGGGAAAAAAAAAAAAAAATCCAAGATCAGACAGAGTGTTGACACCAGAGAGGCTAAAACTGCATTGAATCAGTGTGCTATACAGCCTCTCTGGTGTCAAGTCTGATTTTGGGAAAAAAAAAAATCCAAAATCAGACAGAGTGTTGAGACCAGAGAGGCTAAGACTGCATTGACTCAGTGCGGTATTCAGCCTCTCTGGTGTCAAGTCTGATTTTGGGAAAAAAAAAAAAATCCAAAATCAGACAGAGTGTTGAGACCAGAGAGGCTAAGACCGCATTGACTCAGTGCGGTATTCAGCCTCTCTGGTGTCAAGTCTGATTTTGGGAAGAAAAAAAAAAAATCCAAAATCAGACAGAGTGTTGAGACCAGAGAGGCTAAGACCGCATTGACTCAGTGCGGTATTCAGCCTCTCTGGTGTCAAGTCTGATTTTGGGAAGAAAAAAAAAAAATCCAAAATCAGACAGAGTGTTGAGACCAGAGAGGCTAAGACCGCATTGACTCAGTGTGCTATACAGCCTCTCTGGTGTCAATACTCTGTCTGATTTTGGGAGATTTTTTTTATTTTTTCCAAAATCAGACAGAGTGTTGAGACCAGAGAGGCTAAGACCGCATTGACTCAGTGCGGTATTCAGCCTCTCTGGTGTCAATCCTCTGTCTGATTTTGGAAGAAAGAAAAAAAATCCAAAATCAGACAGTGTTGAGACCAGAGAAGCATTGACTCAGTGCGGTATTCAGCCTCTCTGGTGTCAATACTCTGTCTGATTTGGGGAGATTTTTTTTTTTTTTTCCAAAATCAGACAGTGTTGAGACCAGAGAGGCTAAGACCGCATTGACTCAGTGCAGTATTCAGCCTCTCTGGTGTCAAGACTGATTTTGGGAAGAAAAAAAAAAATCAAAAATCAGACAGAGTGTTGAGACCAGAGAGCCTAAGACCGCATTGACTCAGTGCGGTATTCAGCCTCTCTGGTGTCAATACTCTGATTTTGGGAAAAAAAAAAAAAAATCCAAAATCAGACAGAGTGTTGACACCAGAGAGGCTAAAACTGCATTGAATCAGTGTGCTATACAGCCTCTCTGGTGTCAAGTCTGATTTTGGGAGAAAAAAAAAAATCCAAAATCAGACAGAGTGTTGAGACCAGAGAGGCTAAGACCGCATTGACTCAGTGCGGTATTCAGCCTCTCTGGTGTCAATACTCTGATTTTGGGGAAAAAAAAAAAAAATCCAAAATCAGACAGAGTGTTGACACCAGAGAGGCTAAAACTGCATTGAATCAGTGTGCTATACAGCCTCTCTGGTGTCAATACTCTGTCTGATTTTGGGAAAAAAAAAATCCAAAATCAGACAGAGTGTTGAGACCAGAGAGGCTAAGACCGCATTGACTCAGTGCGGTATTCAGCCTCTCTGGTGTCAAGTCTGATTTTGGGAAAAAAAAAAAAATCCAAAATCAGACAGAGGTTGAGACCAGAGAGGCTAAGACCGCATTGACTCAGTGCGGTATTCAGCCTCTCTGGTGTCAAGTCTGATTTTGGGAAGAAAAAAAAAAATCCAAAATCAGACAGAGTGTTGAGACCAGAGAGGCTAAGACCGCATTGACTCAGTGCGGTATTCAGCCTCTCTGGTGTCAAGTCTGATTTTGGGAAGAAAAAAAAAAAATCCAAAATCAGACAGAGTGTTGAGACCAGAGAGGCTAAGACCGCATTGACTCAGTGTGCTATACAGCCTCTCTGGTGTCAATACTCTGTCTGATTTTGGGAGATTTTTTTTATTTTTTCCAAAATCAGACAGAGTGTTGAGACCAGAGAGGCTAAGACCGCATTGACTCAGTGCGGTATTCAGCCTCTCTGGTGTCAATCCTCTGTCTGATTTTGGAAGAAAGAAAAAAAATCCAAAATCAGACAGTGTTGAGACCAGAGAAGCATTGACTCAGTGCGGTATTCAGCCTCTCTGGTGTCAATACTCTGTCTGATTTGGGGAGATTTTTTTTTTTTTTTCCAAAATCAGACAGTGTTGAGACCAGAGAGGCTAAGACCGCATTGACTCAGTGCAGTATTCAGCCTCTCTGGTGTCAAGACTGATTTTGGGAAGAAAAAAAAAAATCAAAAATCAGACAGAGTGTTGAGACCAGAGAGCCTAAGACCGCATTGACTCAGTGCGGTATTCAGCCTCTCTGGTGTCAATACTCTGATTTTGGGGAAAAAAAAAAAAAAAATCCAAAATCAGACAGAGTGTTGAGACCAGAGAGGCTAAGACCGCATTGACTCAGTGCGGTATTCAGCCTCTCTGGTGTCAATACTCTGATTTTGGGAAAAAAAAAAAAAAAATCCAAAATCAGACAGAGTGTTGACACCAGAGAGGCTAAAACTGCATTGAATCAGTGTGCTATACAGCCTCTCTAGTGTCAAGTCTGATTTTGGGAAAAAAAAAAAAATCCAAAATCAGACAGAGTGTTGAGACCAGAGAGGCTAAGACCGCATTGACTCAGTGCGGTATTCAGCCTCTCTGGTGTCAATACTCTGATTTTGGGAAAGAAAAAAAAAAAATCCAAAATCAGACAGATTGTTGAGACCAGAGAGCCTAAGACCGCATTGACTCAGTGCGGTATTCAGCCTCTCTGGTGTCAATACTCTGATTTTGGGGGGGAAAAAAAAAAAATCCAAAATCAGACAGAGTGTTGACACCAGAGAGGCTAAAACTGCATTGAATCAGTGTGCTATACAGCCTCTCTGGTGTCAATACTCTGTCTGATTTTGGGGAAAAAAATCCAAAATCAGACAGAGTGTTGAGACCAGAGAGGCTAAGACTGCATTGACTCAGTGCGGTATTCAGCCTCTCTGGTGTCAAGTCTGATTTTGGGAAGAAAAAAAAAATCCAAAATCAGACAGAGTGTTGAGACCAGAGAGGCTAAGACTGCATTGACTCAGTGCGGTATTCAGCCTCTCTGGTGTCAAGTCTGATTTTGGGAAGAAAAAAAAAATCCAAAAGTAGACAGAGTGTTGAGACCAGAGAGGCTAAGACCGCATTGACTCAGTGCGGTATTCAGCCTCTCTGGTGTCAATACTCTGATTTTGGGAAAGAAAAAAAAAAATCCAAAATCAGACAGAGTGTTGAGACCAGAGAGGCTAAGACTGCATTGACTCAGTGCGGTATTCAGCCTCTCTGGTGTCAAGTCTGATTTTGGGAAAAAAAAAAAATCCAAAAGTAGACAGAGTGTTGAGACCAGAGAGGCTAAGACCGCATTGACTCAGTGCGGTATTCAGCCTCTCTGGTGTCAATACTCTGATTTTGGGAAAGAAAAAAAAAAATCCAAAATCAGACAGAGTGTTGAGACCAGAGAGGCTAAGACTGCATTGACTCAGTGCGGTATTCAGCCTCTCTGGTGTCAAGTCTGATTTTGGGAAAAAAAAAAAATCCAAAATCAGACAGAGTGTTGAGACCAGAGAGGCTAAGACCGCATTGACTCAGTGCAGTATTCAGCCTCTCTGGTGTCAATACTCTGATTTTTTTGGGGAAAAAAAAAATCCAAAATCAGACAGAGTGTTGAGACCAGAGAGGCTAAGACTGCATTGACTCAGTGCGGTATTCAGCCTCTCTGGTGTCAAGTCTGATTTTGGGAAAAAAAAAAAAATCCAAAATCAGACAGAGGTTGAGACCAGAGAGGCTAAGACCGCATTGACTCAGTGCGGTATTCAGCCTCTCTGGTGTCAAGTCTGATTTTGGGAAGAAAAAAAAAAAATCCAAAATCAGACAGAGTGTTGAGACCAGAGAGGCTAAGACCGCATTGACTCAGTGCGGTATTCAGCCTCTCTGGTGTCAAGTCTGATTTTGGGAAGAAAAAAAAAAAATCCAAAATCAGACAGAGTGTTGAGACCAGAGAGGCTAAGACCGCATTGACTCAGTGTGCTATACAGCCTCTCTGGTGTCAATACTCTGTCTGATTTTGGGAGATTTTTTTTATTTTTTCCAAAATCAGACAGAGTGTTGAGACCAGAGAGGCTAAGACCGCATTGACTCAGTGCGGTATTCAGCCTCTCTGGTGTCAATCCTCTGTCTGATTTTGGAAGAAAGAAAAAAAATCCAAAATCAGACAGTGTTGAGACCAGAGAAGCATTGACTCAGTGCGGTATTCAGCCTCTCTGGTGTCAATACTCTGTCTGATTTGGGGAGATTTTTTTTTTTTTTTCCAAAATCAGACAGTGTTGAGACCAGAGAGGCTAAGACCGCATTGACTCAGTGCAGTATTCAGCCTCTCTGGTGTCAAGACTGATTTTGGGAAGAAAAAAAAAAATCAAAAATCAGACAGAGTGTTGAGACCAGAGAGCCTAAGACCGCATTGACTCAGTGCGGTATTCAGCCTCTCTGGTGTCAATACTCTGATTTTGGGGGAAAAAAAAAAAAAAATCCAAAATCAGACAGAGTGTTGAGACCAGAGAGGCTAAGACCGCATTGACTCAGTGCGGTATTCAGCCTCTCTGGTGTCAATACTCTGATTTTGGGAAAAAAAAAAAAAAAATCCAAAATCAGACAGAGTGTTGACACCAGAGAGGCTAAAACTGCATTGAATCAGTGTGCTATACAGCCTCTCTAGTGTCAAGTCTGATTTTGGGAAAAAAAAAAAAATCCAAAATCAGACAGAGTGTTGAGACCAGAGAGGCTAAGACCGCATTGACTCAGTGCGGTATTCAGCCTCTCTGGTGTCAATACTCTGATTTTGGGAAAGAAAAAAAAAAAATCCAAAATCAGACAGATTGTTGAGACCAGAGAGCCTAAGACCGCATTGACTCAGTGCGGTATTCAGCCTCTCTGGTGTCAATACTCTGATTTTGGGGGAAAAAAAAAAAAAATCCAAAATCAGACAGAGTGTTGACACCAGAGAGGCTAAAACTGCATTGAATCAGTGTGCTATACAGCCTCTCTGGTGTCAATACTCTGATTTTGGGGGAAAAAAAAAAAAAATCCAAAATCAGACAGAGTGTTGACACCAGAGAGGCTAAGACTGCATTGACTCAGTGCGGTATTCAGCCTCTCTGGTGTCAAGTCTGATTTTGGGAAGAAAAAAAAAATCCAAAATCAGACAGAGTGTTGAGACCAGAGAGGCTAAGACTGCATTGACTCAGTGCGGTATTCAGCCTCTCTGGTGTCAAGTCTGATTTTGGGAAGAAAAAAAAAATCCAAAAGTAGACAGAGTGTTGAGACCAGAGAGGCTAAGACCGCATTGACTCAGTGCGGTATTCAGCCTCTCTGGTGTCAATACTCTGATTTTTTGGGGGAAAAAAAAAATCCAAAATCAGACAGAGTGTTGAGACCAGAGAGGCTAAGACTGCATTGACTCAGTGCGGTATTCAGCCTCTCTGGTGTCAAGTCTGATTTTGGGAAAAAAAAAAAAATCCAAAATCAGACAGAGTGTTGAGACCAGAGAGGCTAAGACCGCATTGACTCAGTGCGGTATTCAGCCTCTCTGGTGTCAAGTCTGATTTTGGGAAAAAAAAAAAAATCCAAAATCAGACAGAGTGTTGAGACCAGAGAGGCTAAGACCGCATTGACTCAGTGCGGTATTCAGCCTCTCTGGTGTCAATACTCTGATTTTGGGGAAAAAAAAAAAAAAATCCAAAATCAGACAGAGTGTTGACACCAGAGAGGCTAAAACTGCATTGAATCAGTGTGCTATACAGCCTCTCTGGTGTCAAGTCTGATTTTGGGGAAAAAAAAAATCCAAAATCAGACAGAGTGTTGAGACCAGAGAGGCTAAGACTGCATTGACTCAGTGCGGTATTCAGCCTCTCTGGTGTCAAGTCTGATTTTGGGAAAAAAAAAAAATCCAAAATCAGACAGAGTGTTGAGACCAGAGAGGCTAAGACTGCATTGACTCAGTGCGGTATTCAGCCTCTCTGGTGTCAAGTCTGATTTTGGGAAAAAAAAAAAAATCCAAAATCAGACAGAGTGTTGAGACCAGAGAGGCTAAGACCGCATTGACTCAGTGCGGTATTCAGCCTCTCTGGTGTCAATACTCTGATTTTGGGAAAAAAAAAAAAAAAATCCAAAATCAGACAGAGTGTTGACACCAGAGAGGCTAAAACTGCATTGAATCAGTGTGCTATACAGCCTCTCTGGTGTCAAGTCTGATTTTGGGAAAAAAAAAAAATCCAAAATCAGACAGAGTGTTGAGACCAGAGAGGCTAAGACTGCATTGACTCAGTGCGGTATTCAGCCTCTCTGGTGTCAAGTCTGATTTTGGGAAAAAAAAAAAATCCAAAATCAGACAGAGTGTTGAGACCAGAGAGGCTAAGACCGCATTGACTCAGTGCGGTATTCAGCCTCTCTGGTGTCAATACTCTGATTTTGGGGAAAAAAAAAAAAATCCAAAATCAGACAGAGTGTTGACACCAGAGAGGCTAAAACTGCATTGAATCAGTGTGCTTTACAGCCTCTCTGGTGTCAAGTCTGATTTTGGGAAAAAAAAAAAAATCCAAAATCAGACAGAGTGTTGAGACCAGAGAGGCTAAGACCGCATTGACTCAGTGCGGTATTCAGCCTCTCTGGTGTCAATACTCTGATTTTGGGGAAAAAAAAAAAAAAATCCAAAATCAGACAGAGTGTTGACACCAGAGAGGCTAAGACTGCATTGACTCAGTGCGGTATTCAGCCTCTCTGGTGTCAAGTCTGATTTTGGGAAAAAAAAAAAAATCCAAAATCAGACAGAGTGTTGAGACCAGAGAGGCTAAGACCGCATTGACTCAGTGCGGTATTCAGCCTCTCTGGTGTCAAGTCTGATTTTGGGAAGAAAAAAAAAAAATCCAAAATCAGACAGAGTGTTGAGACCAGAGAGGCTAAGACCGCATTGACTCAGTGCGGTATTCAGCCTCTCTGGTGTCAATACTCTGATTTTGGGGGAAAAAAAAAAAATCCAAAATCAGACAGAGTGTTGACACCAGAGAGGCTAAAACTGCATTGAATCAGTGTGCTATACAGCCTCTCTGGTGTCAAGTCTGATTTTGGGAAAAAAAAAAAAAATCCAAAATCAGACAGAGTGTTGAGACCAGAGAGGCTAAGACCGCATTGACTCAGTGCGGTATTCAGCCTCTCTGGTGTCAATACTCTGATTTTTGGGAAAAAAAAAAAAAAAATCCAAAATCAGACAGAGTGTTGACACCAGAGAGGCTAAAACTGCATTGAATCAGTGTGCTATACAGCCTCTCTGGTGTCAATACTCTGTCTGATTTTGGGAAAAAAAAAATCCAAAATCAGACAGAGTGTTGAGACCAGAGAGGCTAAGACCGCATTGACTCAGTGCGGTATTCAGCCTCTCTGGTGTCAAGTCTGATTTTGGGAAAAAAAAAAAAATCCAAAATCAGACAGAGTGTTGAGACCAGAGAGGCTAAGACCGCATTGACTCAGTGCGGTATTCAGCCTCTCTGGTGTCAAGTCTGATTTTGGGAAGAAAAAAAAAAAATCCAAAATCAGACAGAGTGTTGAGACCAGAGAGGCTAAGACCGCATTGACTCAGTGCGGTATTCAGCCTCTCTGGTGTCAATACTCTGATTTTGCGAAAAAAAAAAAAAAAATCCAAAATCAGACAGAGTGTTGACACCAGAGAGGCTAAAACTGCATTGAATCAGTGTGCTATACAGCCTCTCTGGTGTCAAGTCTGATTTTGGGAAGAAAAAAAAAATCCAAAATCAGACAGAGTGTTGAGACCAGAGAGGCTAAGACTGCATTGACTCAGTGCGGTATTCAGCCTCTCTGGTGTCAAGTCTGATTTTGGGAAGAAAAAAAAAATCCAAAAGTAGACAGAGTGTTGAGACCAGAGAGGCTAAGACCGCATTGACTCAGTGCGGTATTCAGCCTCTCTGGTGTCAATACTCTGATTTTGGGAAAGAAAAAAAAAAATCCAAAATCAGACAGAGTGTTGAGACCAGAGAGGCTAAGACTGCATTGACTCAGTGCGGTATTCAGCCTCTCTGGTGTCAAGTCTGATTTTGGGGAAGAAAAAAAAATCCAAAATCAGACAGAGTGTTGAGACCAGAGAGGCTAAGACCGCATTGACTCAGTGCGGTATTCAGCCTCTCTGGTGTCAATACTCTGATTTTTTGGGGGGAAAAAAAAATCCAAAATCAGACAGAGTGTTGAGACCAGAGAGGCTAAGACTGCATTGACTCAGTGCGGTATTCAGCCTCTCTGGTGTCAAGTCTGATTTTGGGAAAAAAAAAAAATCCAAAATCAGACAGAGTGTTGAGACCAGAGAGGCTAAGACCGCATTGACTCAGTGTGCTATACAGCCTCTCTGGTGTCAATACTCTGTCTGATTTTGGGAGATTTTTTTTATTTTTTCCAAAATCAGACAGAGTGTTGAGACCAGAGAGGCTAAGACCGCATTGACTCAGTGCGGTATTCAGCCTCTCTGGTGTCAATCCTCTGTCTGATTTTGGAAGAAAGAAAAAAAATCCAAAATCAGACAGTGTTGAGACCAGAGAAGCATTGACTCAGTGCGGTATTCAGCCTCTCTGGTGTCAATACTCTGTCTGATTTGGGGAGATTTTTTTTTTTTTTTCCAAAATCAGACAGTGTTGAGACCAGAGAGGCTAAGACCGCATTGACTCAGTGCAGTATTCAGCCTCTCTGGTGTCAAGACTGATTTTGGGAAGAAAAAAAAAAATCAAAAATCAGACAGAGTGTTGAGACCAGAGAGCCTAAGACCGCATTGACTCAGTGCGGTATTCAGCCTCTCTGGTGTCAATACTCTGATTTTGGGGAAAAAAAAGAAAAAAAAATCCAAAATCAGACAGAGTGTTGAGACCAGAGAGGCTAAGACCGCATTGACTCAGTGCGGTATTCAGCCTCTCTGGTGTCAATACTCTGATTTTGGGGAAAAAAAAAAAAAAAATCCAAAATCAGACAGAGTGTTGACACCAGAGAGGCTAAAACTGCATTGAATCAGTGTGCTATACAGCCTCTCTGGTGTCAAGTCTGATTTTGGGAAAAAAAAAAAATCCAAAATCAGACAGAGTGTTGAGACCAGAGAGGCTAAGACCGCATTGACTCAGTGCGGTATTCAGCCTCTCTGGTGTCAATACTCTGATTTTGGGAAAGAAAAAAAAAAAATCCAAAATCAGACAGATTGTTGAGACCAGAGAGCCTAAGACCGCATTGACTCAGTGCGGTATTCAGCCTCTCTGGTGTCAATACTCTGATTTTGGGGAAAAAAAAAAAAAAATCCAAAATCAGACAGAGTGTTGACACCAGAGAGGCTAAAGCTGCATTGAATCAGTGTGCTATACAGCCTCTCTGGTGTCAATACTCTGTCTGATTTTGGGAAAAAAAAATCCAAAATCAGACAGAGTGTTGAGACCAGAGAGGCTAAGACTGCATTGACTCAGTGCGGTATTCAGCCTCTCTGGTGTCAAGTCTGATTTTGGGAAGAAAAAAAAAATCCAAAATCAGACAGAGTGTTGAGACCAGAGAGGCTAAGACCGCATTGACTCAGTGCGGTATTCAGCCTCTCTGGTGTCAATACTCTGATTTTGGGAAAGAAAAAAAAAAATCCAAAATCAGACAGAGTGTTGAGACCAGAGAGGCTAAGACCGCATTGACTCAGTGCGGTATTCAGCCTCTCTGGTGTCAATACTCTGATTTTTTGGGGGAAAAAAAAAATCCAAAATCAGACAGAGTGTTGAGACCAGAGAGGCTAAGACCGCATTGACTCAGTGTGCTATACAGCCTCTCTGGTGTCAATACTCTGTCTGATTTTGGGAGATTTTTTTTATTTTTTCCAAAATCAGACAGAGTGTTGAGACCAGAGAGGCTAAGACCGCATTGACTCAGTGCGGTATTCAGCCTCTCTGGTGTCAATCCTCTGTCTGATTTTGGAAGAAAGAAAAAAAATCCAAAATCAGACAGTGTTGAGACCAGAGAAGCATTGACTCAGTGCGGTATTCAGCCTCTCTGGTGTCAATACTCTGTCTGATTTGGGGAGATTTTTTTTTTTTTTTCCAAAATCAGACAGTGTTGAGACCAGAGAGGCTAAGACCGCATTGACTCAGTGCAGTATTCAGCCTCTCTGGTGTCAAGACTGATTTTGGGAAGAAAAAAAAAAATCAAAAATCAGACAGAGTGTTGAGACCAGAGAGCCTAAGACCGCATTGACTCAGTGCGGTATTCAGCCTCTCTGGTGTCAATACTCTGATTTTGGGAAAAAAAAAAAAAAAAATCCAAAATCAGACAGAGTGTTGAGACCAGAGAGGCTAAGACCGCATTGACTCAGTGCGGTATTCAGCCTCTCTGGTGTCAATACTCTGATTTTGGGAAAAAAAAAAAAAAAATCCAAAATCAGACAGAGTGTTGACACCAGAGAGGCTAAAACTGCATTGAATCAGTGTGCTATACAGCCTCTCTGGTGTCAAGTCTGATTTTGGGAAAAAAAAAAAAATCCAAAATCAGACAGAGTGTTGAGACCAGAGAGGCTAAGACCGCATTGACTCTGTGCGGTATTCAGCCTCTCTGGTGTCAATACTCTGATTTTGGGAAAGAAAAAAAAAAAATCCAAAATCAGACAGATTGTTGAGACCAGAGAGCCTAAGACCGCATTGACTCAGTGCGGTATTCAGCCTCTCTGGTGTCAATACTCTGATTTTTGGGGAAAAAAAAAAAAAAATCCAAAATCAGACAGAGTGTTGACACCAGAGAGGCTAAAACTGCATTGAATCAGTGTGCTATACAGCCTCTCTGGTGTCAATACTCTGTCTGATTTTGGGAAAAAAAAATCCAAAATCAGACAGAGTGTTGAGACCAGAGAGGCTAAGACTGCATTGACTCAGTGCGGTATTCAGCCTCTCTGGTGTCAAGTCTGATTTTGGGAAAAAAAAAAAAAATCCAAAATCAGACAGAGTGTTGAGACCAGAGAGGCTAAGACCGCATTGACTCAGTGCGGTATTCAGCCTCTCTGGTGTCAAGTCTGATTTTGGGAAGAAAAAAAAAAAATCCAAAATCAGACAGAGTGTTGAGACCAGAGAGGCTAAGACCGCATTGACTCAGTGCGGTATTCAGCCTCTCTGGTGTCAATACTCTGATTTTGGGAAAAATAAAAAAAAAAATCCAAAATCAGACAGAGTGTTGACACCAGAGAGGCTAAAACTGCATTGAATCAGTGTGCTATACAGCCTCTCTGGTGTCAAGTCTGATTTTGGGAAAAAAAAAAATCCAAAATCAGACAGAGTGTTGAGACCAGAGAGGCTAAGACTGCATTGACTCAGTGCGGTATTCAGCCTCTCTGGTGTCAAGTCTGATTTTGGGAAGAAAAAAAAAATCCAAAAGTAGACAGAGTGTTGAGACCAGAGAGGCTAAGACCGCATTGACTCAGTGCGGTATTCAGCCTCTCTGGTGTCAATACTCTGATTTTGGGAAAGAAAAAAAAAATCCAAAATCAGACAGAGTGTTGAGACCAGAGAGGCTAAGACTGCATTGACTCAGTGCGGTATTCAGCCTCTCTGGTGTCAAGTCTGATTTTGGGGAAGAAAAAAAAATCCAAAATCAGACAGAGTGTTGAGACCAGAGAGGCTAAGACCGCATTGACTCAGTGCGGTATTCAGCCTCTCTGGTGTCAATACTCTGATTTTTTTGGGGAAAAAAAAAATCCAAAATCAGACAGAGTGTTGAGACCAGAGAGGCTAAGACTGCATTGACTCAGTGCGGTATTCAGCCTCTCTGGTGTCAAGTCTGATTTTGGGGAAAAAAAAAAAAATCCAAAATCAGACAGAGTGTTGAGACCAGAGAGGCTAAGACCGCATTGACTCAGTGTGCTATACAGCCTCTCTGGTGTCAATACTCTGTCTGATTTTGGGAGATTTTTTTTATTTTTTCCAAAATCGGACAGAGTGTTGAGACCAGAGAGGCTAAGACCGCATTGACTCAGTGCGGTATTCAGCCTCTCTGGTGTCAATCCTCTGTCTGATTTTGGAAGAAAGAAAAAAAATCCAAAATCAGACAGTGTTGAGACCAGAGAAGCATTGACTCAGTGCGGTATTCAGCCTCTCTGGTGTCAATACTCTGTCTGATTTGGGGAGATTTTTTTTTTTTTTTCCAAAATCAGACAGTGTTGAGACCAGAGAGGCTAAGACCGCATTGACTCAGTGCAGTATTCAGCCTCTCTGGTGTCAAGACTGATTTTGGGAAGAAAAAAAAAAATCTAAAATCAGACAGAGTGTTGAGACCAGAGAGCCTAAGACCGCATTGACTCAGTGCGGTATTCAGCCTCTCTGGTGTCAATACTCTGATTTTGGGGAAAAAAAAGAAAAAAAAATCCAAAATCAGACAGAGTGTTGAGACCAGAGAGGCTAAAACTGCATTGAATCAGTGTGCTATACAGCCTCTCTGGTGTCAATACTCTGATTTTGGGAAAAAAAAAAAAAAAATCCAAAATCAGACAGAGTGTTGACACCAGAGAGGCTAAAACTGCATTGAATCAGTGTGCTATACAGCCTCTCTGGTGTCAAGTCTGATTTTGGGAAAAAAAAAAAAATCCAAAATCAGACAGAGTGTTGAGACCAGAGAGGCTAAGACCGCATTGACTCAGTGCGGTATTCAGCCTCTCTGGTGTCAATACTCTGATTTTGGGAAAGAAAAAAAAAAAATCCAAAATCAGACAGATTGTTGAGACCAGAGAGCCTAAGACCGCATTGACTCAGTGCGGTATTCAGCCTCTCTGGTGTCAATACTCTGATTTTGGGGAAAAAAAAAAAAAAATCCAAAATCAGACAGAGTGTTGACACCAGAGAGGCTAAAACTGCATTGAATCAGTGTGCTATACAGCCTCTCTGGTGTCAATACTCTGTCTGATTTTGGGAAAAAAAAATCCAAAATCAGACAGAGTGTTGAGACCAGAGAGGCTAAGACTGCATTGACTCAGTGCGGTATTCAGCCTCTCTGGTGTCAAGTCTGATTTTGGGAAAAAAAAAAAAATCCAAAATCAGACAGAGTGTTGAGACCAGAGAGGCTAAGACCGCATTGACTCAGTGCGGTATTCAGCCTCTCTGGTGTCAATACTCTGATTTTTTGGGGGAAAAAAAAAATCCAAAATCAGACAGAGTGTTGAGACCAGAGAGGCTAAGACCGCATTGACTCAGTGTGCTATACAGCCTCTCTGGTGTCAATACTCTGTCTGATTTTGGGAGATTTTTTTTATTTTTTCCAAAATCAGACAGAGTGTTGAGACCAGAGAGGCTAAGACCGCATTGACTCAGTGCGGTATTCAGCCTCTCTGGTGTCAATCCTCTGTCTGATTTTGGAAGAAAGAAAAAAAATCCAAAATCAGACAGTGTTGAGACCAGAGAAGCATTGACTCAGTGCGGTATTCAGCCTCTCTGGTGTCAATACTCTGTCTGATTTGGGGAGATTTTTTTTTTTTTTTCCAAAATCAGACAGTGTTGAGACCAGAGAGGCTAAGACCGCATTGACTCAGTGCAGTATTCAGCCTCTCTGGTGTCAAGACTGATTTTGGGAAGAAAAAAAAAAATCAAAAATCAGACAGAGTGTTGAGACCAGAGAGCCTAAGACCGCATTGACTCAGTGCAGTATTCAGCCTCTCTGGTGTCAATACTCTGATTTTGGAAAAAAAAAAAAAAAATCCAAAATCAGACAGAGTGTTGACACCAGAGAGGCTAAAACTGCATTGAATCAGTGTGCTATACAGCCTCTCTGGTGTCAAGTCTGATTTTGGGAAAAAAAAAAAAATCCAAAATCAGACAGAGTGTTGAGACCAGAGAGGCTAAGACCGCATTGACTCAGTGCGGTATTCAGCCTCTCTGGTGTCAATACTCTGATTTTGGGAAAGAAAAAAAAAAAATCCAAAATCAGACAGATTGTTGAGACCAGAGAGCCTAAGACCGCATTGACTCAGTGCGGTATTCAGCCTCTCTGGTGTCAATACTCTGATTTTGGGAAAAAAAAAAAAAAAATCCAAAATCAGACAGAGTGTTGACACCAGAGAGGCTAAAACTGCATTGAATCAGTGTGCTATACAGCCTCTCTGGTGTCAATACTCTGTCTGATTTTGGGAAAAAAAAATCCAAAATCAGACAGAGTGTTGAGACCAGAGAGGCTAAGACTGCATTGACTCAGTGCGGTATTCAGCCTCTCTGGTGTCAAGTCTGATTTTGGGAAGAAAAAAAAAATCAAAAAACAGACAGAGTGTTGAGACCAGAGAGGCTAAGACTGCATTGACTCAGTGCGGTATTCAGCCTCTCTGGTGTCAAGTCTGATTTTGGGAAGAAAAAAAAAATCCAAAAGTAGACAGAGTGTTGAGACCAGAGAGGCTAAGACCGCATTGACTCAGTGCGGTATTCAGCCTCTCTGGTGTCAATACTCTGATTTTGGGAAAGAAAAAAAAAAATCCAAAATCAGACAGAGTGTTGAGACCAGAGAGGCTAAGACTGCATTGACTCAGTGCGGTATTCAGCCTCTCTGGTGTCAAGTCTGATTTTGGGAAAAAAAAAAATCCAAAATCAGACAGAGTGTTGAGACCAGAGAGGCTAAGACCGCATTGACTCAGTGCGGTATTCAGCCTCTCTGGTGTCAAGTCTGATTTTGGGAAGAAAAAAAAAAAATCCAAAATCAGACAGAGTGTTGAGACCAGAGAGGCTAAGACCGCATTGACTCAGTGTGCTATACAGCCTCTCTGGTGTCAATACTCTGTCTGATTTTGGGAGATTTTTTTTTTTTTTTCCAAAATCAGACAGAGTGTTGAGACCAGAGAGGCTAAGACCGCATTGACTCAGTGCGGTATTCAGCCTCTCTGGTGTCAATCCTCTGTCTGATTTTGGAAGAAAGAAAAAAAATCCAAAATCAGACAGTGTTGAGACCAGAGAAGCATTGACTCAGTGCGGTATTCAGCCTCTCTGGTGTCAATACTCTGTCTGATTTGGGGAGATTTTTTTTTTTTTTTCCAAAATCAGACAGTGTTGAGACCAGAGAGGCTAAGACCGCATTGACTCAGTGCAGTATTCAGCCTCTCTGGTGTCAAGACTGATTTTGGGAAGAAAAAAAAAATCAAAAATCAGACAGAGTGTTGAGACCAGAGAGCCTAAGACCGCATTGACTCAGTGCGGTATTCAGCCTCTCTGGTGTCAATACTCTGATTTTGGGAAAAAAAAAAAAAATCCAAAATCAGACAGAGTGTTGACACCAGAGAGGCTAAAACTGCATTGAATCAGTGTGCTATACAGCCTCTCTGGTGTCAAGTCTGATTTTGGGAAAAAAAAAAAATCCAAAATCAGACAGAGTGTTGAGACCAGAGAGGCTAAGACCGCATTGACTCAGTGCGGTATTCAGCCTCTCTGGTGTCAATACTCTGATTTTGGGGAAAAAAAAAAAAAATCCAAAATCAGACAGAGTGTTGACACCAGAGAGGCTAAAACTGCATTGAATCAGTGTGCTATACAGCCTCTCTGGTGTCAATACTCTGTCTGATTTTGGGAAAAAAAAAATCCAAAATCAGACAGAGTGTTGAGACCAGAGAGGCTAAGACCGCTTTGACTCAGTGCGGTATTCAGCCTCTCTGGTGTCAATACTCTGATTTTGGGAAAAAAAAAAAAAATCCAAAATCAGACAGAGTGTTGAGACCAGAGAGGCTAAGACCGCATTGACTCAGTGCGGTATTCAGCCTCTCTGGTGTCAATACTCTGATTTTGGGAAAGAAAAAAAAAAAATCCAAAATCAGACAGATTGTTGAGACCAGAGAGCCTAAGACCGCATTGACTCAGTGCGGTATTCAGCCTCTCTGGTGTCAATACTCTGATTTTGGGAAAAAAAAAAAAAATCCAAAATCAGACAGAGTGTTGAGACCAGAGAGGCTAAGACCGCATTGACTCAGTGCGGTATTCAGCCTCTCTGGTGTCAATACTCTGATTTTGGGAAAAAAAAAAAAAATCCAAAATCAGACAGAGTGTTGAGACCAGAGAGGCTAAGACCGCATTGACTCAGTGCGGTATTCAGCCTCTCTGGTGTCAATACTCTGATTTTGGGAAAAAAAAAAAAAAAATCCAAAATCAGACAGAGTGTTGACACCAGAGAGGCTAAAACTGCATTGAATCAGTGTGCTATACAGCCTCTCTGGTGTCAAGTCTGATTTTGGGAAAAAAAAAAAAATCCAATATCAGACAGAGTGTTGAGACCAGAGAGGCTAAGACTGCATTGACTCAGTGCGGTATTCAGCCTCTCTGGTGTCAAGTCTGATTTTGGGAAGAAAAAAAAAATCCAAAAGTAGACAGAGTGTTGAGACCAGAGAGGCTAAGACCGCATTGACTCAGTGCGGTATTCAGCCTCTCTGGTGTCAATACTCTGATTTTGGGAAAGAAAAAAAAAAATCCAAAATCAGACAGAGTGTTGAGACCAGAGAGGCTAAGACTGCATTGACTCAGTGCGGTATTCAGCCTCTCTGGTGTCAAGTCTGATTTTGGGAAAAAAAAAAAATCCAAAATCAGACAGAGTGTTGAGACCAGAGAGGCTAAGACCGCATTGACTCAGTGCAGTATTCAGCCTCTCTGGTGTCAATACTCTGATTTTTTGGGGGAAAAAAAAAATCCAAAATCAGACAGAGTGTTGAGACCAGAGAGGCTAAGACTGCATTGACTCAGTGCGGTATTCAGCCTCTCTGGTGTCAAGTCTGATTTTGGGAAAAAAAAAAAAATCCAAAATCAGACAGAGGTTGAGACCAGAGAGGCTAAGACCGCATTGACTCAGTGCGGTATTCAGCCTCTCTGGTGTCAAGTCTGATTTTGGGAAGAAAAAAAAAAAATCCAAAATCAGACAGAGTGTTGAGACCAGAGAGGCTAAGACCGCATTGACTCAGTGCAGTATTCAGCCTCTCTGGTGTCAAGTCTGATTTTGGGAAGAAAAAAAAAAAATCCAAAATCAGACAGAGTGTTGAGACCAGAGAGGCTAAGACCGCATTGACTCAGTGTGCTATACAGCCTCTCTGGTGTCAATACTCTGTCTGATTTTGGGAGATTTTTTTTATTTTTTCCAAAATCAGACAGAGTGTTGAGACCAGAGAGGCTAAGACCGCATTGACTCAGTGCGGTATTCAGCCTCTCTGGTGTCAATCCTCTGTCTGATTTTGGAAGAAAGAAAAAAAATCCAAAATCAGACAGTGTTGAGACCAGAGAAGCATTGACTCAGTGCGGTATTCAGCCTCTCTGGTGTCAATACTCTGTCTGATTTGGGGAGATTTTTTTTTTTTTTTCCAAAATCAGACAGTGTTGAGACCAGAGAGGCTAAGACCGCATTGACTCAGTGCAGTATTCAGCCTCTCTGGTGTCAATACTCTGATTTTGGGGAAAAAAAAAAAAAAATCCAAAATCAGACAGAGTGTTGACACCAGAGAGGCTAAAACTGCATTGAATCAGTGTGCTATACAGCCTCTCTGGTGTCAATACTCTGTCTGATTTTGGGAAAAAAAAATCCAAAATCAGACAGAGTGTTGAGACCAGAGAGGCTAAGACTGCATTGACTCAGTGCGGTATTCAGCCTCTCTGGTGTCAAGTCTGATTTTGGGAAGAAAAAAAAAATCAAAAAACAGACAGAGTGTTGAGACCAGAGAGGCTAAGACTGCATTGACTCAGTGCGGTATTCAGCCTCTCTGGTGTCAAGTCTGATTTTGGGAAGAAAAAAAAAATCCAAAAGTAGACAGAGTGTTGAGACCAGAGAGGCTAAGACCGCATTGACTCAGTGCGGTATTCAGCCTCTCTGGTGTCAATACTCTGATTTTGGGAAAGAAAAAAGAAAATCCAAAATCAGACAGAGTGTTGAGACCAGAGAGGCTAAGACTGCATTGACTCAGTGCGGTATTCAGCCTCTCTGGTGTCAAGTCTGATTTTGGGAAAAAAAAAAATCCAAAATCAGACAGAGTGTTGAGACCAGAGAGGCTAAGACCGCATTGACTCAGTGCGGTATTCAGCCTCTCTGGTGTCAAGTCTGATTTTGGGAAGAAAAAAAAAAAATCCAAAATCAGACAGAGTGTTGAGACCAGAGAGGCTAAGACCGCATTGACTCAGTGTGCTATACAGCCTCTCTGGTGTCAATACTCTGTCTGATTTTGGGAGATTTTTTTTATTTTTTCCAAAATCAGACAGAGTGTTGAGACCAGAGAGGCTAAGACCGCATTGACTCAGTGCGGTATTCAGCCTCTCTGGTGTCAAT
This sequence comes from Poromitra crassiceps, assembly GCF_964638095.1. NCBI lineage: Eukaryota > Metazoa > Chordata > Actinopteri > Beryciformes > Melamphaidae > Poromitra > Poromitra crassiceps. The sequence goes on from NW_028152190.1 coordinate 146,433, forward strand.
CCTCTGTCTGATTTTGGAAGAAAGAAAAAAAATCCAAAATCAGACAGTGTTGAGACCAGAGAAGCATTGACTCAGTGCGGTATTCAGCCTCTCTGGTGTCAATACTCTGTCTGATTTGGGGAGATTTTTTTTTTTTTTTCCAAAATCAGACAGTGTTGAGACCAGAGAGGCTAAGACCGCATTGACTCAGTGCAGTATTCAGCCTCTCTGGTGTCAAGACTGATTTTGGGAAGAAAAAAAAAATCAAAAATCAGACAGAGTGTTGAGACCAGAGAGCCTAAGACCACATTGACTCAGTGCGGTATTCAGCCTCTCTGGTGTCAATACTCTGATTTTGGGAAAAAAAAAAAAAATCCAAAATCAGACAGAGTGTTGACACCAGAGAGGCTAAAACTGCATTGAATCAGTGTGCTATACAGCCTCTCTGGTGTCAAGTCTGATTTTGGGAAAAAAAAAAAATCCAAAATCAGACAGAGTGTTGAGACCAGAGAGGCTAAGACCGCATTGACTCAGTGCGGTATTCAGCCTCTCTGGTGTCAATACTCTGATTTTGGGGGAAAAAAAAAAAAATCCAAAATCAGACAGAGTGTTGACACCAGAGAGGCTAAAACTGCATTGAATCAGTGTGCTATACAGCCTCTCTGGTGTCAATACTCTGTCTGATTTTGGGAAAAAAAAAATCCAAAATCAGACAGAGTGTTGAGACCAGAGAGGCTAAGACCGCATTGACTCAGTGCGGTATTCAGCCTCTCTGGTGTCAATACTCTGATTTTGGGAAGAAAAAAAAAAATCCAAAATCAGACAGAGTGTTGAGACCAGAGAGGCTAAGACCGCATTGACTCAGTGCGGTATTCAGCCTCTCTGGTGTCAATACTCTGATTTTGGGAAAAAAAAAAAAAAAATCCAAAATCAGACAGAGTGTTGACACCAGAGAGGCTAAAACTGCATTGAATCAGTGTGCTATACAGCCTCTCTGGTGTCAAGTCTGATTTTGGGAAAAAAAAAAAAAATCCAAAATCAGACAGAGTGTTGAGACCAGAGAGGCTAAGACTGCATTGACTCAGTGCGGTATTCAGCCTCTCTGGTGTCAAGTCTGATTTTGGGAAGAAAAAAAAAATCCAAAAGTAGACAGAGTGTTGAGACCAGAGAGGCTAAGACCGCATTGACTCAGTGCGGTATTCAGCCTCTCTGGTGTCAATACTCTGATTTTGGGAAAGAAAAAAAAAAATCCAAAATCAGACAGAGTGTTGAGACCAGAGAGGCTAAGACTGCATTGACTCAGTGCGGTATTCAGCCTCTCTGGTGTCAAGTCTGATTTTGGGAAAAAAAAAAAATCCAAAATCAGACAGAGTGTTGAGACCAGAGAGGCTAAGACCGCATTGACTCAGTGCAGTATTCAGCCTCTCTGGTGTCAATACTCTGATTTTTTGGGGGAAAAAAAAAATCCAAAATCAGACAGAGTGTTGAGACCAGAGAGGCTAAGACTGCATTGACTCAGTGCGGTATTCAGCCTCTCTGGTGTCAAGTCTGATTTTGGGAAAAAAAAAAAAATCCAAAATCAGACAGAGTGTTGAGACCAGAGAGGCTAAGACCGCATTGACTCAGTGCGGTATTCAGCCTCTCTGGTGTCAAGTCTGATTTTGGGAAGAAAAAAAAAAAATCCAAAATCAGACAGAGTGTTGAGACCAGAGAGGCTAAGACCGCATTGACTCAGTGTGCTATACAGCCTCTCTGGTGTCAATACTCTGTCTGATTTTGGGAGATTTTTTTTATTTTTTCCAAAATCAGACAGAGTGTTGAGACCAGAGAGGCTAAGACCGCATTGACTCAGTGCGGTATTCAGCCTCTCTGGTGTCAATCCTCTGTCTGATTTTGGAAGAAAGAAAAAAAATCCAAAATCAGACAGTGTTGAGACCAGAGAAGCATTGACTCAGTGCGGTATTCAGCCTCTCTGGTGTCAATACTCTGTCTGATTTGGGGAGATTTTTTTTTTTTTTTCCAAAATCAGACAGTGTTGAGACCAGAGAGGCTAAGACCGCATTGACTCAGTGCAGTATTCAGCCTCTCTGGTGTCAAGACTGATTTTGGGAAGAAAAAAAAAAATCAAAAATCGGACAGAGTGTTGAGACCAGAGAGCCTAAGACCGCATTGACTCAGTGCGGTATTCAGCCTCTCTGGTGTCAATACTCTGATTTTGGGGGAAAAAAAAAAAAAAATCCAAAATCAGACAGAGTGTTGAGACCAGAGAGGCTAAGACCGCATTGACTCAGTGCGGTATTCAGCCTCTCTGGTGTCAATACTCTGATTTTGGGAAAAAAAAAAAAAAAATCCAAAATCAGACAGAGTGTTGACACCAGAGAGGCTAAAACTGCATTGAATCAGTGTGCTATACAGCCTCTCTAGTGTCAAGTCTGATTTTGGGAAAAAAAAAAAAATCCAAAATCAGACAGAGTGTTGAGACCAGAGAGGCTAAGACCGCATTGACTCAGTGCAGTATTCAGCCTCTCTGGTGTCAATACTCTGATTTTGGGAAAGAAAAAAAAAAAATCCAAAATCAGACAGATTGTTGAGACCAGAGAGCCTAAGACCGCATTGACTCAGTGCGGTATTCAGCCTCTCTGGTGTCAATACTCTGATTTTGGGGGAAAAAAAAAAAAAATCCAAAATCAGACAGAGTGTTGACACCAGAGAGGCTAAAACTGCATTGAATCAGTGTGCTATACAGCCTCTCTGGTGTCAATACTCTGTCTGATTTTGGGAAAAAAAATCCAAAATCAGACAGAGTGTTGAGACCAGAGAGGCTAAGACTGCATTGACTCAGTGCGGTATTCAGCCTCTCTGGTGTCAAGTCTGATTTTGGGAAGAAAAAAAAAATCCAAAATCAGACAGAGTGTTGAGACCAGAGAGGCTAAGACTGCATTGACTCAGTGCGGTATTCAGCCTCTCTGGTGTCAAGTCTGATTTTGGGAAGAAAAAAAAAATCCAAAAGTAGACAGAGTGTTGAGACCAGAGAGGCTAAGACCGCATTGACTCAGTGCGGTATTCAGCCTCTCTGGTGTCAATACTCTGATTTTGGGAAAGAAAAAAAAAAATCCAAAATCAGACAGAGTGTTGAGACCAGAGAGGCTAAGACTGCATTGACTCAGTGCGGTATTCAGCCTCTCTGGTGTCAAGTCTGATTTTGGGAAAAAAAAAAAATCCAAAATCAGACAGAGTGTTGAGACCAGAGAGGCTAAGACTGCATTGACTCAGTGCGGTATTCAGCCTCTCTGGTGTCAAGTCTGATTTTGGGAAAAAAAAAAAAATCCAAAATCAGACAGAGTGTTGAGACCAGAGAGGCTAAGACCGCATTGACTCAGTGCGGTATTCAGCCTCTCTGGTGTCAAGTCTGATTTTGGGAAAAAAAAAAAAATCCAAAATCAGACAGAGTGTTGAGACCAGAGAGGCTAAGACCGCATTGACTCAGTGCGGTATTCAGCCTCTCTGGTGTCAATACTCTGATTTTGGGGAAAAAAAAAAAAATCCAAAATCAGACAGAGTGTTGACACCAGAGAGGCTAAAACTGCATTGAATCAGTGTGCTATACAGCCTCTCGGGTGTCAAGTCTGATTTTGGGAAAAAAAAAAAATCCAAAATCAGACAGAGTGTTGAGACCAGAGAGGCTAAGACCGCATTGACTCAGTGCGGTATTCAGCCTCTCTGGTGTCAATACTCTGATTTTGGGGAAAAAAAAAAAAAAAATCCAAAATCAGACAGAGTGTTGACACCAGAGAGGCTAAGACTGCATTGCCTCAGTGCGGTATTCAGCCTCTCTGGTGTCAAGTCTGATTTTGGGAAAAAAAAAAAAATCCAAAATCAGACAGAGTGTTGAGACCAGAGAGGCTAAGACCGCATTGACTCAGTGCGGTATTCAGCCTCTCTGGTGTCAAGTCTGATTTTGGGAAGAAAAAAAAAAAATCCAAAATCAGACAGAGTGTTGAGACCAGAGAGGCTAAGACCGCATTGACTCAGTGCGGTATTCAGCCTCTCTGGTGTCAATACTCTGATTTTGGGGAAAAAAAAAAAAATCCAAAATCAGACAGAGTGTTGACACCAGAGAGGCTAAAACTGCATTGAATCAGTGTGCTATACAGCCTCTCTGGTGTCAAGTCTGATTTTGGGAAAAAAAAAAAAAATCCAAAATCAGACAGAGTGTTGAGACCAGAGAGGCTAAGACCGCATTGACTCAGTGCGGTATTCAGCCTCTCTGGTGTCAATACTCTGATTTTTGGGAAAAAAAAAAAAAAATCCAAAATCAGACAGAGTGTTGACACCAGAGAGGCTAAAACTGCATTGAATCAGTGTGCTATACAGCCTCTCTGGTGTCAATACTCTGTCTGATTTTGGGAAAAAAAAAATCCAAAATCAGACAGAGTGTTGAGACCAGAGAGGCTAAGACCGCATTGACTCAGTGCGGTATTCAGCCTCTCTGGTGTCAATACTCTGATTTTGGGAAAAAAAAAAAAAATCCAAAATCAGACAGAGTGTTGACACCAGAGAGGCTAAAACTGCATTGAATCAGTGTGCTATACAGCCTCTCTGGTGTCAAGTCTGATTTTGGGAAAAAAAAAAAATCCAAAATCAGACAGAGTGTTGAGACCAGAGAGGCTAAGACTGCATTGACTCAGTGCGGTATTCAGCCTCTCTGGTGTCAAGTCTGATTTTGGGAAGAAAAAAAAATCCAAAAGTAGACAGAGTGTTGAGACCAGAGAGGCTAAGACCGCATTGACTCAGTGCGGTATTCAGCCTCTCTGGTGTCAAGTCTGATTTTGGGAAAAAAAAAAAAATCCAAAATCAGACAGAGTGTTGAGACCAGAGAGGCTAAGACCGCATTGACTCAGTGCGGTATTCAGCCTCTCTGGTGTCAATACTCTGATTTTGGGGGAAAAAAAAAAAAAATCCAAAATCAGACAGAGTGTTGACACCAGAGAGGCTAAAACTGCATTGAATCAGTGTGCTATACAGCCTCTCTGGTGTCAAGTCTGATTTTGGGAAAAAAAAAAAATCCAAAATCAGACAGAGTGTTGAGACCAGAGAGGCTAAGACTGCATTGACTCAGTGCGGTATTCAGCCTCTCTGGTGTCAAGTCTGATTTTGGGAAAAAAAAAAAAATCCAAAATCAGACAGAGTGTTGAGACCAGAGAGGCTAAGACCGCATTGACTCAGTGCGGTATTCAGCCTCTCTGGTGTCAATACTCTGATTTTTTGGGGGAAAAAAAAAATCCAAAATCAGACAGAGTGTTGAGACCAGAGAGGCTAAGACTGCATTGACTCAGTGCGGTATTCAGCCTCTCTGGTGTCAAGTCTGATTTTGGGAAAAAAAAAAAATCCAAAATCAGACAGAGTGTTGAGACCAGAGAGGCTAAGACCGCATTGACTCAGTGCGGTATTCAGCCTCTCTGGTGTCAAGTCTGATTTTGGGAAGAAAAAAAAAAAATCCAAAATCAGACAGAGTGTTGAGACCAGAGAGGCTAAGACCGCATTGACTCAGTGCGGTATTCAGCCTCTCTGGTGTCAATACTCTGATTTTGGGGAAAAAAAAAAAAATCCAAAATCAGACAGAGTGTTGACACCAGAGAGGCTAAAACTGCATTGAATCAGTGTGCTATACAGCCTCTCGGGTGTCAAGTCTGATTTTGGGAAAAAAAAAAAATCCAAAATCAGACAGAGTGTTGAGACCAGAGAGGCTAAGACCGCATTGACTCAGTGCGGTATTCAGCCTCTCTGGTGTCAATACTCTGATTTTGGGGAAAAAAAAAAAAAAATCCAAAATCAGACAGAGTGTTGAGACCAGAGAGGCTAAGACTGCATTGACTCAGTGCGGTATTCAGCCTCTCTGGTGTCAAGTCTGATTTTGGGAAAAAAAAAAAATCCAAAATCAGACAGAGTGTTGAGACCAGAGAGGCTAAGACCGCATTGACTCAGTGCGGTATTCAGCCTCTCTGGTGTCAAGTCTGATTTTGGGAAGAAAAAAAAAAAATCCAAAATCAGACAGAGTGTTGAGACCAGAGAGGCTAAGACCGCATTGACTCAGTGCGGTATTCAGCCTCTCTGGTGTCAATACTCTGATTTTGGGGGAAAAAAAAAAAATCCAAAATCAGACAGAGTGTTGACACCAGAGAGGCTAAAACTGCATTGAATCAGTGTGCTATACAGCCTCTCGGGTGTCAAGTCTGATTTTGGGAAAAAAAAAAAATCCAAAATCAGACAGAGTGTTGAGACCAGAGAGGCTAAGACCGCATTGACTCAGTGCGGTATTCAGCCTCTCTGGTGTCAATACTCTGATTTTGGGGAAAAAAAAAAAAAAATCCAAAATCAGACAGAGTGTTGACACCAGAGAGGCTAAGACTGCATTGCCTCAGTGCGGTATTCAGCCTCTCTGGTGTCAAGTCTGATTTTGGGGAAAAAAAAAAAATCCAAAATCAGACAGAGTGTTGAGACCAGAGAGGCTAAGACCGCATTGACTCAGTGCGGTATTCAGCCTCTCTGGTGTCAAGTCTGATTTTGGGAAGAAAAAAAAAAAATCCAAAATCAGACAGAGTGTTGAGACCAGAGAGGCTAAGACCGCATTGACTCAGTGCGGTATTCAGCCTCTCTGGTGTCAATACTCTGATTTTGGGGGAAAAAAAAAAAATCCAAAATCAGACAGAGTGTTGACACCAGAGAGGCTAAAACTGCATTGAATCAGTGTGCTATACAGCCTCTCTGGTGTCAAGTCTGATTTTGGGAAAAAAAAAAAAAATCCAAAATCAGACAGAGTGTTGAGACCAGAGAGGCTAAGACCGCATTGACTCAGTGCGGTATTCAGCCTCTCTGGTGTCAATACTCTGATTTTTGGGAAAAAAAAAAAAAAATCCAAAATCAGACAGAGTGTTGACACCAGAGAGGCTAAAACTGCATTGAATCAGTGTGCTATACAGCCTCTCTGGTGTCAATACTCTGTCTGATTTTGGGAAAAAAAAAATCCAAAATCAGACAGAGTGTTGAGACCAGAGAGGCTAAGACCGCATTGACTCAGTGCGGTATTCAGCCTCTCTGGTGTCAATACTCTGATTTTGGGGAAAAAAAAAAAAATCCAAAATCAGACAGAGTGTTGACACCAGAGAGGCTAAAACTGCATTGAATCAGTGTGCTATACAGCCTCTCTGGTGTCAAGTCTGATTTTGGGAAAAAAAAAAAATCCAAAATCAGACAGAGTGTTGAGACCAGAGAGGCTAAGACTGCATTGACTCAGTGCGGTATTCAGCCTCTCTGGTGTCAAGTCTGATTTTGGGAAGAAAAAAAAAATCCAAAAGTAGACAGAGTGTTGAGACCAGAGAGGCTAAGACCGCATTGACTCAGTGCGGTATTCAGCCTCTCTGGTGTCAAGTCTGATTTTGGGAAAAAAAAAAAAATCCAAAATCAGACAGAGTGTTGAGACCAGAGAGGCTAAGACCGCATTGACTCAGTGCGGTATTCAGCCTCTCTGGTGTCAATACTCTGATTTTGGGGGAAAAAAAAAAAAAATCCAAAATCAGACAGAGTGTTGACACCAGAGAGGCTAAAACTGCATTGAATCAGTGTGCTATACAGCCTCTCTGGTGTCAAGTCTGATTTTGGGAAAAAAAAAAAATCCAAAATCAGACAGAGTGTTGAGACCAGAGAGGCTAAGACTGCATTGACTCAGTGCGGTATTCAGCCTCTCTGGTGTCAAGTCTGATTTTGGGAAAAAAAAAAAAATCCAAAATCAGACAGAGTGTTGAGACCAGAGAGGCTAAGACCGCATTGACTCAGTGCGGTATTCAGCCTCTCTGGTGTCAATACTCTGATTTTTTGGGGGGAAAAAAAAATCCAAAATCAGACAGAGTGTTGAGACCAGAGAGGCTAAGACTGCATTGACTCAGTGCGGTATTCAGCCTCTCTGGTGTCAAGTCTGATTTTGGGAAAAAAAAAAAATCCAAAATCAGACAGAGTGTTGAGACCAGAGAGGCTAAGACCGCATTGACTCAGTGCGGTATTCAGCCTCTCTGGTGTCAAGTCTGATTTTGGGAAGAAAAAAAAAAAATCCAAAATCAGACAGAGTGTTGAGACCAGAGAGGCTAAGACCGCATTGACTCAGTGCGGTATTCAGCCTCTCTGGTGTCAATACTCTGATTTTGGGGAAAAAAAAAAAAATCCAAAATCAGACAGAGTGTTGACACCAGAGAGGCTAAAACTGCATTGAATCAGTGTGCTATACAGCCTCTCGGGTGTCAAGTCTGATTTTGGGAAAAAAAAAAAATTCAAAATCAGACAGAGTGTTGAGACCAGAGAGGCTAAGACCGCATTGACTCAGTGCGGTATTCAGCCTCTCTGGTGTCAATACTCTGATTTTGGGGAAAAAAAAAAAAAAATCCAAAATCAGACAGAGTGTTGACACCAGAGAGGCTAAGACTGCATTGCCTCAGTGCGGTATTCAGCCTCTCTGGTGTCAAGTCTGATTTTGGGAAAAAAAAAAAATCCAAAATCAGACAGAGTGTTGAGACCAGAGAGGCTAAGACCGCATTGACTCAGTGCGGTATTCAGCCTCTCTGGTGTCAAGTCTGATTTTGGGAAGAAAAAAAAAAAATCCAAAATCAGACAGAGTGTTGAGACCAGAGAGGCTAAGACCGCATTGACTCAGTGCGGTATTCAGCCTCTCTGGTGTCAATACTCTGATTTTGGGGAAAAAAAAAAAAATCCAAAATCAGACAGAGTGTTGACACCAGAGAGGCTAAAACTGCATTGAATCAGTGTGCTATACAGCCTCTCTGGTGTCAAGTCTGATTTTGGGGAAAAAAAAAAAAATCCAAAATCAGACAGAGTGTTGAGACCAGAGAGGCTAAGACCGCATTGACTCAGTGCGGTATTCAGCCTCTCTGGTGTCAATACTCTGATTTTTGGGAAAAAAAAAAAAAAATCCAAAATCAGACAGAGTGTTGACACCAGAGAGGCTAAAACTGCATTGAATCAGTGTGCTATACAGCCTCTCTGGTGTCAATACTCTGTCTGATTTTGGGGAAAAAAAAATCCAAAATCAGACAGAGTGTTGAGACCAGAGAGGCTAAGACCGCATTGACTCAGTGCGGTATTCAGCCTCTCTGGTGTCAATACTCTGATTTTGGGAAAAAAAAAAAAAATCCAAAATCAGACAGAGTGTTGACACCAGAGAGGCTAAAACTGCATTGAATCAGTGTGCTATACAGCCTCTCTGGTGTCAAGTCTGATTTTGGGAAAAAAAAAAAATCCAAAATCAGACAGAGTGTTGAGACCAGAGAGGCTAAGACTGCATTGACTCAGTGCGGTATTCAGCCTCTCTGGTGTCAAGTCTGATTTTGGGAAGAAAAAAAAAATCCAAAAGTAGACAGAGTGTTGAGACCAGAGAGGCTAAGACCGCATTGACTCAGTGCGGTATTCAGCCTCTCTGGTGTCAATACTCTGATTTTGGGAAAGAAAAAAAAAATCCAAAATCAGACAGAGTGTTGAGACCAGAGAGGCTAAGACTGCATTGACTCAGTGCGGTATTCAGCCTCTCTGGTGTCAAGTCTGATTTTGGGAAAAAAAAAAAATCCAAAATCAGACAGAGTGTTGAGACCAGAGAGGCTAAGACCGCATTGACTCAGTGCGGTATTCAGCCTCTCTGGTGTCAATACTCTGATTTTTTTGGGGAAAAAAAAAATCCAAAATCAGACAGAGTGTTGAGACCAGAGAGGCTAAGACTGCATTGACTCAGTGCGGTATTCAGCCTCTCTGGTGTCAAGTCTGATTTTGGGAAAAAAAAAAAATCCAAAATCAGACAGAGTGTTGAGACCAGAGAGGCTAAGACTGCATTGACTCAGTGCGGTATTCAGCCTCTCTGGTGTCAAGTCTGATTTTGGGAAGAAAAAAAAAATCCAAAAGTAGACAGAGTGTTGAGACCAGAGAGGCTAAGACCGCATTGACTCAGTGCGGTATTCAGCCTCTCTGGTGTCAATACTCTGATTTTGGGAAAGAAAAAAAAAATCCAAAATCAGACAGAGTGTTGAGACCAGAGAGGCTAAGACTGCATTGACTCAGTGCGGTATTCAGCCTCTCTGGTGTCAAGTCTGATTTTGGGAAAAAAAAAAAATCCAAAATCAGACAGAGTGTTGAGACCAGAGAGGCTAAGACCGCATTGACTCAGTGCGGTATTCAGCCTCTCTGGTGTCAATACTCTGATTTTTTGGGGGAAAAAAAAAATCCAAAATCAGACAGAGTGTTGAGACCAGAGAGGCTAAGACTGCATTGACTCAGTGCGGTATTCAGCCTCTCTGGTGTCAAGTCTGATTTTGGGAAAAAAAAAAAAAATCCAAAATCAGACAGAGTGTTGAGACCAGAGAGGCTAAGACCGCATTGACTCAGTGCGGTATTCAGCCTCTCTGGTGTCAAGTCTGATTTTGGGAAAAAAAAAAAAAATCCAAAATCAGACAGAGTGTTGAGACCAGAGAGGCTAAGACCGCATTGACTCAGTGCGGTATTCAGCCTCTCTGGTGTCAATACTCTGATTTTGGGAAAAAAAAAAAAAAAATCCAAAATCAGACAGAGTGTTGACACCAGAGAGGCTAAAACTGCATTGAATCAGTGTGCTATACAGCCTCTCTAGTGTCAAGTCTGATTTTGGGAAAAAAAAAAAAATCCAAAATCAGACAGAGTGTTGAGACCAGAGAGGCTAAGACCGCATTGACTCAGTGCGGTATTCAGCCTCTCTGGTGTCAATACTCTGATTTTGGGAAAGAAAAAAAAAAAATCCAAAATCAGACAGATTGTTGAGAGCAGAGAGCCTAAGACCGCATTGACTCAGTGCGGTATTCAGCCTCTCTGGTGTCAATACTCTGATTTTGGGGGGGGAAAAAAAAAAATCCAAAATCAGACAGAGTGTTGACACCAGAGAGGCTAAAACTGCATTGAATCAGTGTGCTATACAGCCTCTCTGGTGTCAATACTCTGTCTGATTTTGGGGAAAAAAATCCAAAATCAGACAGAGTGTTGAGACCAGAGAGGCTAAGACTGCATTGACTCAGTGCGGTATTCAGCCTCTCTGGTGTCAAGTCTGATTTTGGGAAGAAAAAAAAAATCCAAAATCAGACAGAGTGTTGAGACCAGAGAGGCTAAGACTGCATTGACTCAGTGCGGTATTCAGCCTCTCTGGTGTCAAGTCTGATTTTGGGAAGAAAAAAAAAATCCAAAAGTAGACAGAGTGTTGAGACCAGAGAGGCTAAGACCGCATTGACTCAGTGCGGTATTCAGCCTCTCTGGTGTCAATACTCTGATTTTGGGAAAGAAAAAAAAAAATCAAAAATCAGACAGAGTGTTGAGACCAGAGAGGCTAAGACTGCATTGACTCAGTGCGGTATTCAGCCTCTCTGGTGTCAAGTCTGATTTTGGGAAAAAAAAAAAATCCAAAATCAGACAGAGTGTTGAGACCAGAGAGGCTAAGACCGCATTGACTCAGTGCGGTATTCAGCCTCTCTGGTGTCAATACTCTGATTTTTTGGGGGAAAAAAAAAATCCAAAATCAGACAGAGTGTTGAGACCAGAGAGGCTAAGACTGCATTGACTCAGTGCGGTATTCAGCCTCTCTGGTGTCAAGTCTGATTTTGGGAAAAAAAAAAAATCCAAAATCAGACAGAGTGTTGAGACCAGAGAGGCTAAGACCGCATTGACTCAGTGCGGTATTCAGCCTCTCTGGTGTCAAGTCTGATTTTGGGAAAAAAAAAAAAATCCAAAATCAGACAGAGTGTTGAGACCAGAGAGGCTAAGACCGCATTGACTCAGTGCGGTATTCAGCCTCTCTGGTGTCAATACTCTGATTTTGGGGGAAAAAAAAAAAAAATCCAAAATCAGACAGAGTGTTGACACCAGAGAGGCTAAAACTGCATTGAATCAGTGTGCTATACAGCCTCTCTGGTGTCAAGTCTGATTTTGGGAAAAAAAAAAAATCCAAAATCAGACAGAGTGTTGAGACCAGAGAGGCTAAGACTGCATTGACTCAGTGCGGTATTCAGCCTCTCTGGTGTCAAGTCTGATTTTGGGAAAAAAAAAAAAATCCAAAATCAGACAGAGTGTTGAGACCAGAGAGGCTAAGACCGCATTGACTCAGTGCGGTATTCAGCCTCTCTGGTGTCAATACTCTGATTTTTTTGGGGAAAAAAAAAATCCAAAATCAGACAGAGTGTTGAGACCAGAGAGGCTAAGACTGCATTGACTCAGTGCGGTATTCAGCCTCTCTGGTGTCAAGTCTGATTTTGGGAAAAAAAAAAAATCCAAAATCAGACAGAGTGTTGAGACCAGAGAGGCTAAGACTGCATTGACTCAGTGCGGTATTCAGCCTCTCTGGTGTCAAGTCTGATTTTGGGAAGAAAAAAAAAATCCAAAAGTAGACAGAGTGTTGAGACCAGAGAGGCTAAGACCGCATTGACTCAGTGCGGTATTCAGCCTCTCTGGTGTCAATACTCTGATTTTGGGAAAGAAAAAAAAAATCCAAAATCAGACAGAGTGTTGAGACCAGAGAGGCTAAGACTGCATTGACTCAGTGCGGTATTCAGCCTCTCTGGTGTCAAGTCTGATTTTGGGAAAAAAAAAAAATCCAAAATCAGACAGAGTGTTGAGACCAGAGAGGCTAAGACCGCATTGACTCAGTGCGGTATTCAGCCTCTCTGGTGTCAATACTCTGATTTTTTGGGGGAAAAAAAAAATCCAAAATCAGACAGAGTGTTGAGACCAGAGAGGCTAAGACTGCATTGACTCAGTGCGGTATTCAGCCTCTCTGGTGTCAAGTCTGATTTTGGGAAAAAAAAAAAAAATCCAAAATCAGACAGAGTGTTGAGACCAGAGAGGCTAAGACCGCATTGACTCAGTGCGGTATTCAGCCTCTCTGGTGTCAAGTCTGATTTTGGGAAAAAAAAAAAAAATCCAAAATCAGACAGAGTGTTGAGACCAGAGAGGCTAAGACCGCATTGACTCAGTGCGGTATTCAGCCTCTCTGGTGTCAATACTCTGATTTTGGGAAAAAAAAAAAAAAAATCCAAAATCAGACAGAGTGTTGACACCAGAGAGGCTAAAACTGCATTGAATCAGTGTGCTATACAGCCTCTCTAGTGTCAAGTCTGATTTTGGGAAAAAAAAAAAAATCCAAAATCAGACAGAGTGTTGAGACCAGAGAGGCTAAGACCGCATTGACTCAGTGCGGTATTCAGCCTCTCTGGTGTCAATACTCTGATTTTGGGAAAGAAAAAAAAAAAATCCAAAATCAGACAGATTGTTGAGAGCAGAGAGCCTAAGACCGCATTGACTCAGTGCGGTATTCAGCCTCTCTGGTGTCAATACTCTGATTTTGGGGGGGGAAAAAAAAAAATCCAAAATCAGACAGAGTGTTGACACCAGAGAGGCTAAAACTGCATTGAATCAGTGTGCTATACAGCCTCTCTGGTGTCAATACTCTGTCTGATTTTGGGGAAAAAAATCCAAAATCAGACAGAGTGTTGAGACCAGAGAGGCTAAGACTGCATTGACTCAGTGCGGTATTCAGCCTCTCTGGTGTCAAGTCTGATTTTGGGAAGAAAAAAAAAATCCAAAATCAGACAGAGTGTTGAGACCAGAGAGGCTAAGACTGCATTGACTCAGTGCGGTATTCAGCCTCTCTGGTGTCAAGTCTGATTTTGGGAAGAAAAAAAAAATCCAAAAGTAGACAGAGTGTTGAGACCAGAGAGGCTAAGACCGCATTGACTCAGTGCGGTATTCAGCCTCTCTGGTGTCAATACTCTGATTTTGGGAAAGAAAAAAAAAAATCAAAAATCAGACAGAGTGTTGAGACCAGAGAGGCTAAGACTGCATTGACTCAGTGCGGTATTCAGCCTCTCTGGTGTCAAGTCTGATTTTGGGAAAAAAAAAAAATCCAAAATCAGACAGAGTGTTGAGACCAGAGAGGCTAAGACCGCATTGACTCAGTGCGGTATTCAGCCTCTCTGGTGTCAATACTCTGATTTTTTGGGGGAAAAAAAAAATCCAAAATCAGACAGAGTGTTGAGACCAGAGAGGCTAAGACTGCATTGACTCAGTGCGGTATTCAGCCTCTCTGGTGTCAAGTCTGATTTTGGGAAAAAAAAAAAATCCAAAATCAGACAGAGTGTTGAGACCAGAGAGGCTAAGACCGCATTGACTCAGTGCGGTATTCAGCCTCTCTGGTGTCAAGTCTGATTTTGGGAAAAAAAAAAAAATCCAAAATCAGACAGAGTGTTGAGACCAGAGAGGCTAAGACCGCATTGACTCAGTGCGGTATTCAGCCTCTCTGGTGTCAATACTCTGATTTTGGGGGAAAAAAAAAAAAAATCCAAAATCAGACAGAGTGTTGACACCAGAGAGGCTAAAACTGCATTGAATCAGTGTGCTATACAGCCTCTCTGGTGTCAAGTCTGATTTTGGGAAAAAAAAAAAATCCAAAATCAGACAGAGTGTTGAGACCAGAGAGGCTAAGACTGCATTGACTCAGTGCGGTATTCAGCCTCTCTGGTGTCAAGTCTGATTTTGGGAAAAAAAAAAAAATCCAAAATCAGACAGAGTGTTGAGACCAGAGAGGCTAAGACCGCATTGACTCAGTGCGGTATTCAGCCTCTCTGGTGTCAATACTCTGATTTTTTTGGGGAAAAAAAAAATCCAAAATCAGACAGAGTGTTGAGACCAGAGAGGCTAAGACTGCATTGACTCAGTGCGGTATTCAGCCTCTCTGGTGTCAAGTCTGATTTTGGGAAAAAAAAAAAATCCAAAATCAGACAGAGTGTTGAGACCAGAGAGGCTAAGACCGCATTGACTCAGTGCGGTATTCAGCCTCTCTGGTGTCAAGTCTGATTTTGGGAAGAAAAAAAAAAAATCCAAAATCAGACAGAGTGTTGAGACCAGAGAGGCTAAGACCGCATTGACTCAGTGCGGTATTCAGCCTCTCTGGTGTCAATACTCTGATTTTGGGGGAAAAAAAAAAAATCCAAAATCAGACAGAGTGTTGACACCAGAGAGGCTAAAACTGCATTGAATCAGTGTGCTATACAGCCTCTCTGGTGTCAAGTCTGATTTTGGGAAAAAAAAAAAAATCCAAAATCAGACAGAGTGTTGAGACCAGAGAGGCTAAGACCGCATTGACTCAGTGCGGTATTCAGCCTCTCTGGTGTCAATACTCTGATTTTGGGGGAAAAAAAAAAAAAATCCAAAATCAGACAGAGTGTTGACACCAGAGAGGCTAAGACTGCATTGCCTCAGTGCGGTATTCAGCCTCTCTGGTGTCAAGTCTGATTTTGGGAAAAAAAAAAAAATCCAAAATCAGACAGAGTGTTGAGACCAGAGAGGCTAAGACCGCATTGACTCAGTGCGGTATTCAGCCTCTCTGGTGTCAAGTCTGATTTTGGGAAGAAAAAAAAAAAATCCAAAATCAGACAGAGTGTTGAGACCAGAGAGGCTAAGACCGCATTGACTCAGTGCGGTATTCAGCCTCTCTGGTGTCAATACTCTGATTTTGGGGGAAAAAAAAAAAATCCAAAATCAGACAGAGTGTTGACACCAGAGAGGCTAAAACTGCATTGAATCAGTGTGCTATACAGCCTCTCTGGTGTCAAGTCTGATTTTGGGAAAAAAAAAAAAATCCAAAATCAGACAGAGTGTTGAGACCAGAGAGGCTAAGACCGCATTGACTCAGTGCGGTATTCAGCCTCTCTGGTGTCAATACTCTGATTTTTGGGGGAAAAAAAAAAAAATCCAAAATCAGACAGAGTGTTGACACCAGAGAGGCTAAAACTGCATTGAATCAGTGTGCTATACAGCCTCTCTGGTGTCAATACTCTGTCTGATTTTGGGAAAAAAAAAATCCAAAATCAGACAGAGTGTTGAGACCAGAGAGGCTAAGACCGCATTGACTCAGTGCGGTATTCAGCCTCTCTGGTGTCAATACTCTGATTTTGGGAAAAAAAAAAAAAATCCAAAATCAGACAGAGTGTTGACACCAGAGAGGCTAAAACTGCATTGAATCAGTGTGCTATACAGCCTCTCTGGTGTCAAGTCTGATTTTGGGAAAAAAAAAAAATCCAAAATCAGACAGAGTGTTGAGACCAGAGAGGCTAAGACTGCATTGACTCAGTGCGGTATTCAGCCTCTCTGGTGTCAAGTCTGATTTTGGGAAGAAAAAAAAAATCCAAAAGTAGACAGAGTGTTGAGACCAGAGAGGCTAAGACCGCATTGACTCAGTGCGGTATTCAGCCTCTCTGGTGTCAATACTCTGATTTTGGGAAAGAAAAAAAAAATCCAAAATCAGACAGAGTGTTGAGACCAGAGAGGCTAAGACTGCATTGACTCAGTGCGGTATTCAGCCTCTCTGGTGTCAAGTCTGATTTTGGGAAAAAAAAAAAATCCAAAATCAGACAGAGTGTTGAGACCAGAGAGGCTAAGACCGCATTGACTCAGTGCGGTATTCAGCCTCTCTGGTGTCAATACTCTGATTTTTTTGGGGAAAAAAAAATCCAAAATCAGACAGAGTGTTGAGACCAGAGAGGCTAAGACTGCATTGACTCAGTGCGGTATTCAGCCTCTCTGGTGTCAAGTCTGATTTTGGGAAAAAAAAAAAAAATCCAAAATCAGACAGAGTGTTGAGACCAGAGAGGCTAAGACCGCATTGACTCAGTGCGGTATTCAGCCTCTCTGGTGTCAAGTCTGATTTTGGGAAGAAAAAAAAAAATCCAAAATCAGACAGAGTGTTGAGACCAGAGAGGCTAAGACCGCATTGACTCAGTGCGGTATTCAGCCTCTCTGGTGTCAATACTCTGATTTTGGGAAAAAAAAAAAAAAAATCCAAAATCAGACAGAGTGTTGACACCAGAGAGGCTAAAACTGCATTGAATCAGTGTGCTATACAGCCTCTCTGGTGTCAAGTCTGATTTTGGGGGGAAAAAAAAATCCAAAATCAGACAGAGTGTTGAGACCAGAGAGGCTAAGACTGCATTGACTCAGTGCGGTATTCAGCCTCTCTGGTGTCAAGTCTGATTTTGGGAAGAAAAAAAAAATCCAAAAGTAGACAGAGTGTTGAGACCAGAGAGGCTAAGACCGCATTGACTCAGTGCGGTATTCAGCCTCTCTGGTGTCAATACTCTGATTTTGGGAAAGAAAAAAAAAAATCCAAAATCAGACAGAGTGTTGAGACCAGAGAGGCTAAGACTGCATTGACTCAGTGCGGTATTCAGCCTCTCTGGTGTCAAGTCTGATTTTGGGGAAGAAAAAAAAATCCAAAATCAGACAGAGTGTTGAGACCAGAGAGGCTAAGACCGCATTGACTCAGTGCGGTATTCAGCCTCTCTGGTGTCAAGTCTGATTTTGGGAAAAAAAAAAAAATCCAAAATCAGACAGAGTGTTGAGACCAGAGAGGCTAAGACCGCATTGACTCAGTGTGCTATACAGCCTCTCTGGTGTCAATACTCTGTCTGATTTTGGGAGATTTTTTTTATTTTTTCCAAAATCAGACAGAGTGTTGAGACCAGAGAGGCTAAGACCGCATTGACTCAGTGCGGTATTCAGCCTCTCTGGTGTCAATCCTCTGTCTGATTTTGGAAGAAAGAAAAAAAATCCAAAATCAGACAGTGTTGAGACCAGAGAAGCATTGACTCAGTGCGGTATTCAGCCTCTCTGGTGTCAATACTCTGTCTGATTTGGGGAGATTTTTTTTTTTTTTTCCAAAATCAGACAGTGTTGAGACCAGAGAGGCTAAGACCGCATTGACTCAGTGCAGTATTCAGCCTCTCTGGTGTCAAGACTGATTTTGGGAAGAAAAAAAAAAATCAAAAATCAGACAGAGTGTTGAGACCAGAGAGCCTAAGACCGCATTGACTCAGTGCGGTATTCAGCCTCTCTGGTGTCAATACTCTGATTTTGGGGAAAAAAAAGAAAAAAAAATCCAAAATCAGACAGAGTGTTGAGACCAGAGAGGCTAAGACCGCATTGACTCAGTGCGGTATTCAGCCTCTCTGGTGTCAATACTCTGATTTTGGGAAAAAAAAAAAAAAAATCCAAAATCAGACAGAGTGTTGACACCAGAGAGGCTAAAACTGCATTGAATCAGTGTGCTATACAGCCTCTCTGGTGTCAAGTCTGATTTTGGGAAAAAAAAAAAAATCCAAAATCAGACAGAGTGTTGAGACCAGAGAGGCTAAGACCGCATTGACTCAGTGCGGTATTCAGCCTCTCTGGTGTCAATACTCTGATTTTGGGAAAGAAAAAAAAAAAATCCAAAATCAGACAGATTGTTGAGACCAGAGAGCCTAAGACCGCATTGACTCAGTGCGGTATTCAGCCTCTCTGGTGTCAATACTCTGATTTTGGGGGAAAAAAAAAAAAAATCCAAAATCAGACAGAGTGTTGACACCAGAGAGGCTAAAACTGCATTGAATCAGTGTGCTATACAGCCTCTCTGGTGTCAATACTCTGTCTGATTTTGGGAAAAAAAAATCCAAAATCAGACAGAGTGTTGAGACCAGAGAGGCTAAGACTGCATTGACTCAGTGCGGTATTCAGCCTCTCTGGTGTCAAGTCTGATTTTGGGAAGAAAAAAAAAATCCAAAATCAGACAGAGTGTTGAGACCAGAGAGGCTAAGACCGCATTGACTCAGTGCGGTATTCAGCCTCTCTGGTGTCAATACTCTGATTTTGGGAAAGAAAAAAAAAAATCCAAAATCAGACAGAGTGTTGAGACCAGAGAGGCTAAGACCGCATTGACTCAGTGCGGTATTCAGCCTCTCTGGTGTCAATACTCTGATTTTTTTGGGGAAAAAAAAAATCCAAAATCAGACAGAGTGTTGAGACCAGAGAGGCTAAGACCGCATTGACTCAGTGTGCTATACAGCCTCTCTGGTGTCAATACTCTGTCTGATTTTGGGAGATTTTTTTTATTTTTTCCAAAATCAGACAGAGTGTTGAGACCAGAGAGGCTAAGACCGCATTGACTCAGTGCGGTATTCAGCCTCTCTGGTGTCAATCCTCTGTCTGATTTTGGAAGAAAGAAAAAAAATCCAAAATCAGACAGTGTTGAGACCAGAGAAGCATTGACTCAGTGCGGTATTCAGCCTCTCTGGTGTCAATACTCTGTCTGATTTGGGGAGATTTTTTTTTTTTTTTCCAAAATCAGACAGTGTTGAGACCAGAGAGGCTAAGACCGCATTGACTCAGTGCAGTATTCAGCCTCTCTGGTGTCAAGACTGATTTTGGGAAGAAAAAAAAAAATCAAAAATCAGACAGAGTGTTGAGACCAGAGAGGCTAAGACTGCATTGACTCAGTGCGGTATTCAGCCTCTCTGGTGTCAAGTCTGATTTTGGGAAGAAAAAAAAAATCCAAAAGTAGACAGAGTGTTGAGACCAGAGAGGCTAAGACCGCATTGACTCAGTGCGGTATTCAGCCTCTCTGGTGTCAATACTCTGATTTTGGGAAAGAAAAAAAAAATCCAAAATCAGACAGAGTGTTGAGACCAGAGAGGCTAAGACTGCATTGACTCAGTGCGGTATTCAGCCTCTCTGGTGTCAAGTCTGATTTTGGGAAAAAAAAAAAATCCAAAATCAGACAGAGTGTTGAGACCAGAGAGGCTAAGACCGCATTGACTCAGTGCGGTATTCAGCCTCTCTGGTGTCAATACTCTGATTTTTTTGGGGAAAAAAAAAATCCAAAATCAGACAGAGTGTTGAGACCAGAGAGGCTAAGACTGCATTGACTCAGTGCGGTATTCAGCCTCTCTGGTGTCAAGTCTGATTTTGGGAAAAAAAAAAAAAATCCAAAATCAGACAGAGTGTTGAGACCAGAGAGGCTAAGACCGCATTGACTCAGTGCGGTATTCAGCCTCTCTGGTGTCAAGTCTGATTTTGGGAAGAAAAAAAAAAAATCCAAAATCAGACAGAGTGTTGAGACCAGAGAGGCTAAGACCGCATTGACTCAGTGCGGTATTCAGCCTCTCTGGTGTCAATACTCTGATTTTGGGAAAAAAAAAAAAAAAATCCAAAATCAGACAGAGTGTTGACACCAGAGAGGCTAAAACTGCATTGAATCAGTGTGCTATACAGCCTCTCTGGTGTCAAGTCTGATTTTGGGAAAAAAAAAAAATCCAAAATCAGACAGAGTGTTGAGACCAGAGAGGCTAAGACTGCATTGACTCAGTGCGGTATTCAGCCTCTCTGGTGTCAAGTCTGATTTTGGGAAGAAAAAAAAAATCCAAAAGTAGACAGAGTGTTGAGACCAGAGAGGCTAAGACCGCATTGACTCAGTGCGGTATTCAGCCTCTCTGGTGTCAAGTCTGATTTTGGGGAAAAAAAAAATCCAAAATCAGACAGAGTGTTGAGACCAGAGAGGCTAAGACTGCATTGACTCAGTGCGGTATTCAGCCTCTCTGGTGTCAAGTCTGATTTTGGGAAAAAAAAAAAAAATCCAAAATCAGACAGAGTGTTGAGACCAGAGAGGCTAAGACCGCATTGACTCAGTGCGGTATTCAGCCTCTCTGGTGTCAAGTCTGATTTTGGGAAGAAAAAAAAAAAATCCAAAATCAGACAGAGTGTTGAGACCAGAGAGGCTAAGACCGCATTGACTCAGTGCGGTATTCAGCCTCTCTGGTGTCAATACTCTGATTTTGGGAAAAAAAAAAAAAAAATCCAAAATCAGACAGAGTGTTGACACCAGAGAGGCTAAAACTGCATTGAATCAGTGTGCTATACAGCCTCTCTGGTGTCAAGTCTGATTTTGGGAGAAAAAAAAAAATCCAAAATCAGACAGAGTGTTGAGACCAGAGAGGCTAAGACTGCATTGACTCAGTGCGGTATTCAGCCTCTCTGGTGTCAAGTCTGATTTTGGGAAGGAAAAAAAAATCCAAAAGTAGACAGAGTGTTGAGACCAGAGAGGCTAAGACCGCATTGACTCAGTGCGGTATTCAGCCTCTCTGGTGTCAATACTCTGATTTTGGGAAAGAAAAAAAAAATCCAAAATCAGACAGAGTGTTGAGACCAGAGAGGCTAAGACTGCATTGACTCAGTGCGGTATTCAGCCTCTCTGGTGTCAAGTCTGATTTTGGGGAAGAAAAAAAAATCCAAAATCAGACAGAGTGTTGAGACCAGAGAGGCTAAGACCGCATTGACTCAGTGCGGTATTCAGCCTCTCTGGTGTCAATACTCTGATTTTTTTGGGGAAAAAAAAAATCCAAAATCAGACAGAGTGTTGAGACCAGAGAGGCTAAGACTGCATTGACTCAGTGCGGTATTCAGCCTCTCTGGTGTCAAGTCTGATTTTGGGAAAAAAAAAAAAATCCAAAATCAGACAGAGTGTTGAGACCAGAGAGGCTAAGACCGCATTGACTCAGTGTGCTATACAGCCTCTCTGGTGTCAATACTCTGTCTGATTTTGGGAGATTTTTTTTATTTTTTCCAAAATCAGACAGAGTGTTGAGACCAGAGAGGCTAAGACCGCATTGACTCAGTGCGGTATTCAGCCTCTCTGGTGTCAATCCTCTGTCTGATTTTGGAAGAAAGAAAAAAAATCCAAAATCAGACAGTGTTGAGACCAGAGAAGCATTGACTCAGTGGGGTATTCAGCCTCTCTGGTGTCAATACTCTGTCTGATTTGGGGAGATTTTTTTTTTTTTTTCCAAAATCAGACAGTGTTGAGACCAGAGAGGCTAAGACCGCATTGACTCAGTGCAGTATTCAGCCTCTCTGGTGTCAAGACTGATTTTGGGAAGAAAAAAAAAATCAAAAATCAGACAGAGTGTTGAGACCAGAGAGCCTAAGACCGCATTGACTCAGTGCGGTATTCAGCCTCTCTGGTGTCAATACTCTGATTTTGGGGAAAAAAAAGAAAAAAAAATCCAAAATCAGACAGAGTGTTGAGACCAGAGAGGCTAAGACCGCATTGACTCAGTGCGGTATTCAGCCTCTCTGGTGTCAATACTCTGATTTTGGGAAAAAAAAAAAAAAAATCCAAAATCAGACAGAGTGTTGACACCAGAGAGGCTAAAACTGCATTGAATCAGTGTGCTATACAGCCTCTCTGGTGTCAAGTCTGATTTTGGGAAAAAAAAAAAAATCCAAAATCAGACAGAGTGTTGAGACCAGAGAGGCTAAGACCGCATTGACTCAGTGCGGTATTCAGCCTCTCTGGTGTCAATACTCTGATTTTGGGAAAGAAAAAAAAAAAATCCAAAATCAGACAGATTGTTGAGACCAGAGAGCCTAAGACCGCATTGACTCAGTGCGGTATTCAGCCTCTCTGGTGTCAATACTCTGATTTTGGGGAAAAAAAAAAAAAAATCCAAAATCAGACAGAGTGTTGACACCAGAGAGGCTAAAACTGCATTGAATCAGTGTGCTATACAGCCTCTCTGGTGTCAATACTCTGTCTGATTTTGGGAAAAAAAAATCCAAAATCAGACAGAGTGTTGAGACCAGAGAGGCTAAGACTGCATTGACTCAGTGCGGTATTCAGCCTCTCTGGTGTCAAGTCTGATTTTGGGAAGAAAAAAAAAATCCAAAATCAGACAGAGTGTTGAGACCAGAGAGGCTAAGACCGCATTGACTCAGTGCGGTATTCAGCCTCTCTGGTGTCAATACTCTGATTTTGGGAAAGAAAAAAAAAAATCCAAAATCAGACAGAGTGTTGAGACCAGAGAGGCTAAGACCGCATTGACTCAGTGTGCTATACAGCCTCTCTGGTGTCAATACTCTGTCTGATTTTGGGAGATTTTTTTTATTTTTTCCAAAATCAGACAGAGTGTTGAGACCAGAGAGGCTAAGACCGCATTGACTCAGTGCGGTATTCAGCCTCTCTGGTGTCAATCCTCTGTCTGATTTTGGAAGAAAGAAAAAAAATCCAAAATCAGACAGTGTTGAGACCAGAGAAGCATTGACTCAGTGCGGTATTCAGCCTCTCTGGTGTCAATACTCTGTCTGATTTGGGGAGATTTTTTTTTTTTTTTCCAAAATCAGACAGTGTTGAGACCAGAGAGGCTAAGACCGCATTGACTCAGTGCAGTATTCAGCCTCTCTGGTGTCAAGACTGATTTTGGGAAGAAAAAAAAAAATCAAAAATCAGACAGAGTGTTGAGACCAGAGAGGCTAAGACTGCATTGACTCAGTGCGGTATTCAGCCTCTCTGGTGTCAAGTCTGATTTTGGGAAGAAAAAAAAAATCCAAAATCAGACAGAGTGTTGAGACCAGAGAGGCTAAGACCGCATTGACTCAGTGCTGTATTCAGCCTCTCTGGTGTCAATACTCTGATTTTGGGGAAAAAAAAAAAAAAATCCAAAATCAGACAGAGTGTTGACACCAGAGAGGCTAAAACTGCATTGAATCAGTGTGCTATACAGCCTCTCTGGTGTCAATACTCTGTCTGATTTTGGGAAAAAAAAATCCAAAATCAGACAGAGTGTTGAGACCAGAGAGGCTAAGACCGCATTGACTCAGTGCGGTATTCAGCCTCTCTGGTGTCAATACTCTGATTTTGGGAAAGAAAAAAAAAAATCCAAAATCAGACAGAGTGTTGAGACCAGAGAGGCTAAGACCGCATTGACTCAGTGCGGTATTCAGCCTCTCTGGTGTCAATACTCTGATTTTTTTGGGGAAAAAAAAAATCCAAAATCAGACAGAGTGTTGAGACCAGAGAGGCTAAGACCGCATTGACTCAGTGTGCTATACAGCCTCTCTGGTGTCAATACTCTGTCTGATTTTGGGAGATTTTTTTTATTTTTTCCAAAATCAGACAGAGTGTTGAGACCAGAGAGGCTAAGACCGCATTGACTCAGTGCGGTATTCAGCCTCTCTGGTGTCAATCCTCTGTCTGATTTTGGAAGAAAGAAAAAAAATCCCAAATCAGACAGTGTTGAGACCAGAGAAGCATTGACTCAGTGCGGTATTCAGCCTCTCTGGTGTCAATACTCTGTCTGATTTGGGGAGATTTTTTTTTTTTTTTCCAAAATCAGACAGTGTTGAGACCAGAGAGGCTAAGACCGCATTGACTCAGTGCAGTATTCAGCCTCTCTGGTGTCAAGACTGATTTTGGGAAGAAAAAAAAAAATCAAAAATCAGACAGAGTGTTGAGACCAGAGAGGCTAAGACTGCATTGACTCAGTGCGGTATTCAGCCTCTCTGGTGTCAAGTCTGATTTTGGGAAGAAAAAAAAAATCCAAAAGTAGACAGAGTGTTGAGACCAGAGAGGCTAAGACCGCATTGACTCAGTGCGGTATTCAGCCTCTCTGGTGTCAATAC
The DNA here is from genome assembly GCF_964638095.1 of Poromitra crassiceps. NCBI lineage: Eukaryota > Metazoa > Chordata > Actinopteri > Beryciformes > Melamphaidae > Poromitra > Poromitra crassiceps. Next base: position 170,742 of record NW_028152190.1, read on the forward strand.
TCTGATTTTGGGAAAGAAAAAAAAAATCCAAAATCAGACAGAGTGTTGAGACCAGAGAGGCTAAGACTGCATTGACTCAGTGCGGTATTCAGCCTCTCTGGTGTCAAGTCTGATTTTGGGAAAAAAAAAAAATCCAAAATCAGACAGAGTGTTGAGACCAGAGAGGCTAAGACCGCATTGACTCAGTGCGGTATTCAGCCTCTCTGGTGTCAATACTCTGATTTTTTTGGGGAAAAAAAAAATCCAAAATCAGACAGAGTGTTGAGACCAGAGAGGCTAAGACTGCATTGACTCAGTGCGGTATTCAGCCTCTCTGGTGTCAAGTCTGATTTTGGGAAAAAAAAAAAAAATCCAAAATCAGACAGAGTGTTGAGACCAGAGAGGCTAAGACCGCATTGACTCAGTGCGGTATTCAGCCTCTCTGGTGTCAAGTCTGATTTTGGGAAGAAAAAAAAAAAATCCAAAATCAGACAGAGTGTTGAGACCAGAGAGGCTAAGACCGCATTGACTCAGTGCGGTATTCAGCCTCTCTGGTGTCAATACTCTGATTTTGGGAAAAAAAAAAAAAAAATCCAAAATCAGACAGAGTGTTGACACCAGAGAGGCTAAAACTGCATTGAATCAGTGTGCTATACAGCCTCTCTGGTGTCAAGTCTGATTTTGGGAAAAAAAAAAAATCCAAAATCAGACAGAGTGTTGAGACCAGAGAGGCTAAGACTGCATTGACTCAGTGCGGTATTCAGCCTCTCTGGTGTCAAGTCTGATTTTGGGAAGAAAAAAAAAATCCAAAAGTAGACAGAGTGTTGAGACCAGAGAGGCTAAGACCGCATTGACTCAGTGCGGTATTCAGCCTCTCTGGTGTCAATACTCTGATTTTGGGAAAGAAAAAAAAAAATCCAAAATCAGACAGAGTGTTGAGACCAGAGAGGCTAAGACTGCATTGACTCAGTGCGGTATTCAGCCTCTCTGGTGTCAAGTCTGATTTTGGGGAAGAAAAAAAAATCCAAAATCAGACAGAGTGTTGAGACCAGAGAGGCTAAGACCGCATTGACTCAGTGCGGTATTCAGCCTCTCTGGTGTCAATACTCTGATTTTTTTGGGGAAAAAAAAATCCAAAATCAGACAGAGTGTTGAGACCAGAGAGGCTAAGACTGCATTGACTCAGTGCGGTATTCAGCCTCTCTGGTGTCAAGTCTGATTTTGGGAAAAAAAAAAAAATCCAAAATCAGACAGAGTGTTGAGACCAGAGAGGCTAAGACCGCATTGACTCAGTGTGCTATACAGCCTCTCTGGTGTCAATACTCTGTCTGATTTTGGGAGATTTTTTTTATTTTTTCCAAAATCAGACAGAGTGTTGAGACCAGAGAGGCTAAGACCGCATTGACTCAGTGCGGTATTCAGCCTCTCTGGTGTCAATCCTCTGTCTGATTTTGGAAGAAAGAAAAAAAATCCAAAATCAGACAGTGTTGAGACCAGAGAAGCATTGACTCAGTGGGGTATTCAGCCTCTCTGGTGTCAATACTCTGTCTGATTTGGGGAGATTTTTTTTTTTTTTTCCAAAATCAGACAGTGTTGAGACCAGAGAGGCTAAGACCGCATTGACTCAGTGCAGTATTCAGCCTCTCTGGTGTCAAGACTGATTTTGGGAAGAAAAAAAAAATCAAAAATCAGACAGAGTGTTGAGACCAGAGAGCCTAAGACCGCATTGACTCAGTGCGGTATTCAGCCTCTCTGGTGTCAATACTCTGATTTTGGGGAAAAAAAAGAAAAAAAAATCCAAAATCAGACAGAGTGTTGAGACCAGAGAGGCTAAGACCGCATTGACTCAGTGCGGTATTCAGCCTCTCTGGTGTCAATACTCTGATTTTGGGAAAAAAAAAAAAAAAATCCAAAATCAGACAGAGTGTTGACACCAGAGAGGCTAAAACTGCATTGAATCAGTGTGCTATACAGCCTCTCTGGTGTCAAGTCTGATTTTGGGAAAAAAAAAAAAATCCAAAATCAGAGAGAGTGTTGAGACCAGAGAGGCTAAGACCGCATTGACTCAGTGCGGTATTCAGCCTCTCTGGTGTCAATACTCTGATTTTGGGAAAGAAAAAAAAAAAATCCAAAATCAGACAGATTGTTGAGACCAGAGAGCCTAAGACCGCATTGACTCAGTGCGGTATTCAGCCTCTCTGGTGTCAATACTCTGATTTTGGGGGAAAAAAAAAAAAAATCCAAAATCAGACAGAGTGTTGACACCAGAGAGGCTAAAACTGCATTGAATCAGTGTGCTATACAGCCTCTCTGGTGTCAATACTCTGTCTGATTTTGGGAAAAAAAAATCCAAAATCAGACAGAGTGTTGAGACCAGAGAGGCTAAGACTGCATTGACTCAGTGCGGTATTCAGCCTCTCTGGTGTCAAGTCTGATTTTGGGAAGAAAAAAAAAATCCAAAATCAGACAGAGTGTTGAGACCAGAGAGGCTAAGACCGCATTGACTCAGTGCGGTATTCAGCCTCTCTGGTGTCAATACTCTGATTTTGGGAAAGAAAAAAAAAAATCCAAAATCAGACAGAGTGTTGAGACCAGAGAGGCTAAGACCGCATTGACTCAGTGTGCTATACAGCCTCTCTGGTGTCAATACTCTGTCTGATTTTGGGAGATTTTTTTTATTTTTTCCAAAATCAGACAGAGTGTTGAGACCAGAGAGGCTAAGACCGCATTGACTCAGTGCGGTATTCAGCCTCTCTGGTGTCAATCCTCTGTCTGATTTTGGAAGAAAGAAAAAAAATCCAAAATCAGACAGTGTTGAGACCAGAGAAGCATTGACTCAGTGCGGTATTCAGCCTCTCTGGTGTCAATACTCTGTCTGATTTGGGGAGATTTTTTTTTTTTTTTCCAAAATCAGACAGTGTTGAGACCAGAGAGGCTAAGACCGCATTGACTCAGTGCAGTATTCAGCCTCTCTGGTGTCAAGACTGATTTTGGGAAGAAAAAAAAAAATCAAAAATCAGACAGAGTGTTGAGACCAGAGAGGCTAAGACTGCATTGACTCAGTGCGGTATTCAGCCTCTCTGGTGTCAAGTCTGATTTTGGGAAGAAAAAAAAAAAATCCAAAATCAGACAGAGTGTTGAGACCAGAGAGGCTAAGACCGCATTGACTCAGTGCGGTATTCAGCCTCTCTGGTGTCAATACTCTGATTTTGGGGGAAAAAAAAAAAAAATCCAAAATCAGACAGAGTGTTGACACCAGAGAGGCTAAAACTGCATTGAATCAGTGTGCTATACAGCCTCTCTGGTGTCAATACTCTGTCTGATTTTGGGAAAAAAAAATCCAAAATCAGACAGAGTGTTGAGACCAGAGAGGCTAAGACCGCATTGACTCAGTGCGGTATTCAGCCTCTCTGGTGTCAATACTCTGATTTTGGGAAAGAAAAAAAATAATCCAAAATCAGACAGAGTGTTGAGACCAGAGAGGCTAAGACCGCATTGACTCAGTGCGGTATTCAGCCTCTCTGGTGTCAATACTCTGATTTTTTGGGGGAAAAAAAAAATCCAAAATCAGACAGAGTGTTGAGACCAGAGAGGCTAAGACCGCATTGACTCAGTGCGGTATTCAGCCTCTCTGGTGTCAATCCTCTGTCTGATTTTGGAAGAAAGAAAAAAAATCCCAAATCAGACAGTGTTGAGACCAGAGAAGCATTGACTCAGTGCGGTATTCAGCCTCTCTGGTGTCAATACTCTGTCTGATTTGGGGAGATTTTTTTTTTTTTTTCCAAAATCAGACAGTGTTGAGACCAGAGAGGCTAAGACCGCATTGACTCAGTGCAGTATTCAGCCTCTCTGGTGTCAAGACTGATTTTGGGAAGAAAAAAAAAATCAAAAATCAGACAGAGTGTTGAGACCAGAGAGGCTAAGACTGCATTGACTCAGTGCGGTATTCAGCCTCTCTGGTGTCAAGTCTGATTTTGGGAAGAAAAAAAAAATCCAAAAGTAGACAGAGTGTTGAGACCAGAGAGGCTAAGACCGCATTGACTCAGTGCGGTATTCAGCCTCTCTGGTGTCAATACTCTGATTTTGGGAAAGAAAAAAAAAATCCAAAATCAGACAGAGTGTTGAGACCAGAGAGGCTAAGACTGCATTGACTCAGTGCGGTATTCAGCCTCTCTGGTGTCAAGTCTGATTTTGGGAAAAAAAAAAAATCCAAAATCAGACAGAGTGTTGAGACCAGAGAGGCTAAGACCGCATTGACTCAGTGCGGTATTCAGCCTCTCTGGTGTCAATACTCTGATTTTTTTGGGGAAAAAAAAAATCCAAAATCAGACAGAGTGTTGAGACCAGAGAGGCTAAGACTGCATTGACTCAGTGCGGTATTCAGCCTCTCTGGTGTCAAGTCTGATTTTGGGAAAAAAAAAAAAAATCCAAAATCAGACAGAGTGTTGAGACCAGAGAGGCTAAGACCGCATTGACTCAGTGCGGTATTCAGCCTCTCTGGTGTCAAGTCTGATTTTGGGAAGAAAAAAAAAAAATCCAAAATCAGACAGAGTGTTGAGACCAGAGAGGCTAAGACTGCATTGACTCAGTGCGGTATTCAGCCTCTCTGGTGTCAATACTCTGATTTTGGGAAAAAAAAAAAAAAAATCAAAAATCAGACAGAGTGTTGACACCAGAGAGGCTAAAACTGCATTGAATCAGTGTGCTATACAGCCTCTCTGGTGTCAAGTCTGATTTTGGGAAAAAAAAAAAATCCAAAATCAGACAGAGTGTTGAGACCAGAGAGGCTAAGACTGCATTGACTCAGTGCGGTATTCAGCCTCTCTGGTGTCAAGTCTGATTTTGGGAAGAAAAAAAAAATCCAAAAGTAGACAGAGTGTTGAGACCAGAGAGGCTAAGACCGCATTGACTCAGTGCGGTATTCAGCCTCTCTGGTGTCAAGTCTGATTTTGGGGAAAAAAAAAATCCAAAATCAGACAGAGTGTTGAGACCAGAGAGGCTAAGACTGCATTGACTCAGTGCGGTATTCAGCCTCTCTGGTGTCAAGTCTGATTTTGGGAAAAAAAAAAAAAATCCAAAATCAGACAGAGTGTTGAGACCAGAGAGGCTAAGACCGCATTGACTCAGTGCGGTATTCAGCCTCTCTGGTGTCAAGTCTGATTTTGGGAAGAAAAAAAAAAAATCCAAAATCAGACAGAGTGTTGAGACCAGAGAGGCTAAGACCGCATTGACTCAGTGCGGTATTCAGCCTCTCTGGTGTCAATACTCTGATTTTGGGAAAAAAAAAAAAAAAATCCAAAATCAGACAGAGTGTTGACACCAGAGAGGCTAAAACTGCATTGAATCAGTGTGCTATACAGCCTCTCTGGTGTCAAGTCTGATTTTGGGAAAAAAAAAAAATCCAAAATCAGACAGAGTGTTGAGACCAGAGAGGCTAAGACTGCATTGACTCAGTGCGGTATTCAGCCTCTCTGGTGTCAAGTCTGATTTTGGGAAGAAAAAAAAAATCCAAAAGTAGACAGAGTGTTGAGACCAGAGAGGCTAAGACCGCATTGACTCAGTGCGGTATTCAGCCTCTCTGGTGTCAATACTCTGATTTTGGGAAAGAAAAAAAAAAATCCAAAATCAGACAGAGTGTTGAGACCAGAGAGGCTAAGACTGCATTGACTCAGTGCGGTATTCAGCCTCTCTGGTGTCAAGTCTGATTTTGGGGAAGAAAAAAAAATCCAAAATCAGACAGAGTGTTGAGACCAGAGAGGCTAAGACCGCATTGACTCAGTGCGGTATTCAGCCTCTCTGGTGTCAATACTCTGATTTTTTTGGGGAAAAAAAAAATCCAAAATCAGACAGAGTGTTGAGACCAGAGAGGCTAAGACTGCATTGACTCAGTGCGGTATTCAGCCTCTCTGGTGTCAAGTCTGATTTTGGGAAAAAAAAAAAAATCCAAAATCAGACAGAGTGTTGAGACCAGAGAGGCTAAGACCGCATTGACTCAGTGCGGTATTCAGCCTCTCTGGTGTCAATCCTCTGTCTGATTTTGGAAGAAAGAAAAAAAATCCAAAATCAGACAGTGTTGAGACCAGAGAAGCATTGACTCAGTGGGGTATTCAGCCTCTCTGGTGTCAATACTCTGTCTGATTTGGGGAGATTTTTTTTTTTTTTTCCAAAATCAGACAGTGTTGAGACCAGAGAGGCTAAGACCGCATTGACTCAGTGCAGTATTCAGCCTCTCTGGTGTCAAGACTGATTTTGGGAAGAAAAAAAAAATCAAAAATCAGACAGAGTGTTGAGACCAGAGAGCCTAAGACCGCATTGACTCAGTGCGGTATTCAGCCTCTCTGGTGTCAATACTCTGATTTTGGGGAAAAAAAAGAAAAAAAAATCCAAAATCAGACAGAGTGTTGAGACCAGAGAGGCTAAGACCGCATTGACTCAGTGCGGTATTCAGCCTCTCTGGTGTCAATACTCTGATTTTGGGAAAAAAAAAAAAAAAATCCAAAATCAGACAGAGTGTTGACACCAGAGAGGCTAAAACTGCATTGAATCAGTGTGCTATACAGCCTCTCTGGTGTCAAGTCTGATTTTGGGAAAAAAAAAAAAATCCAAAATCAGACAGAGTGTTGAGACCAGAGAGGCTAAGACCGCATTGACTCAGTGCGGTATTCAGCCTCTCTGGTGTCAATACTCTGATTTTGGGAAAGAAAAAAAAAAAATCCAAAATCAGACAGATTGTTGAGACCAGAGAGCCTAAGACCGCATTGACTCAGTGCGGTATTCAGCCTCTCTGGTGTCAATACTCTGATTTTGGGGGAAAAAAAAAAAAAATCCAAAATCAGACAGAGTGTTGACACCAGAGAGGCTAAAACTGCATTGAATCAGTGTGCTATACAGCCTCTCTGGTGTCAATACTCTGTCTGATTTTGGGAAAAAAAAATCCAAAATCAGACAGAGTGTTGAGACCAGAGAGGCTAAGACTGCATTGACTCAGTGCGGTATTCAGCCTTTCTGGTGTCAAGTCTGATTTTGGGAAGAAAAAAAAAATCCAAAATCAGACAGAGTGTTGAGACCAGAGAGGCTAAGACCGCATTGACTCAGTGCGGTATTCAGCCTCTCTGGTGTCAATACTCTGATTTTGGGAAAGAAAAAAAAAAATCCAAAATCAGACAGAGTGTTGAGACCAGAGAGGCTAAGACCGCATTGACTCAGTGTGCTATACAGCCTCTCTGGTGTCAATACTCTGTCTGATTTTGGGAGATTTTTTTTATTTTTTCCAAAATCAGACAGAGTGTTGAGACCAGAGAGGCTAAGACCGCATTGACTCAGTGCGGTATTCAGCCTCTCTGGTGTCAATCCTCTGTCTGATTTTGGAAGAAAGAAAAAAAATCCAAAATCAGACAGTGTTGAGACCAGAGAAGCATTGACTCAGTGCGGTATTCAGCCTCTCTGGTGTCAATACTCTGTCTGATTTGGGGAGATTTTTTTTTTTTTTTCCAAAATCAGACAGTGTTGAGACCAGAGAGGCTAAGACCGCATTGACTCAGTGCAGTATTCAGCCTCTCTGGTGTCAAGACTGATTTTGGGAAGAAAAAAAAAATCAAAAATCAGACAGAGTGTTGAGACCAGAGAGGCTAAGACTGCATTGACTCAGTGCGGTATTCAGCCTCTCTGGTGTCAAGTCTGATTTTGGGAAGAAAAAAAAAATCCAAAAGTAGACAGAGTGTTGAGACCAGAGAGGCTAAGACCGCATTGACTCAGTGCGGTATTCAGCCTCTCTGGTGTCAATACTCTGATTTTGGGAAAGAAAAAAAAAAATCCAAAATCAGACAGAGTGTTGAGACCAGAGAGGCTAAGACTGCATTGACTCAGTGCGGTATTCAGCCTCTCTGGTGTCAAGTCTGATTTTGGGGAAGAAAAAAAAATCCAAAATCAGACAGAGTGTTGAGACCAGAGAGGCTAAGACCGCATTGACTCAGTGCGGTATTCAGCCTCTCTGGTGTCAATACTCTGATTTTTTTGGGGAAAAAAAAAATCCAAAATCAGACAGAGTGTTGAGACCAGAGAGGCTAAGACTGCATTGACTCAGTGCGGTATTCAGCCTCTCTGGTGTCAAGTCTGATTTTGGGGAAGAAAAAAAAATCCAAAATCAGACAGAGTGTTGAGACCAGAGAGGCTAAGACCGCATTGACTCAGTGCGGTATTCAGCCTCTCTGGTGTCAATACTCTGATTTTTTTGGGGAAAAAAAAAATCCAAAATCAGACAGAGTGTTGAGACCAGAGAGGCTAAGACCGCATTGACTCAGTGTGCTATACAGCCTCTCTGGTGTCAATACTCTGTCTGATTTTGGGAGATTTTTTTTATTTTTTCCAAAATCAGACAGAGTGTTGAGACCAGAGAGGCTAAGACCGCATTGACTCAGTGCGGTATTCAGCCTCTCTGGTGTCAATCCTCTGTCTGATTTTGGAAGAAAGAAAAAAAATCCAAAATCAGACAGTGTTGAGACCAGAGAAGCATTGACTCAGTGCGGTATTCAGCCTCTCTGGTGTCAATACTCTGTCTGATTTGGGGAGATTTTTTTTTTTTTTTCCAAAATCAGACAGTGTTGAGACCAGAGAGGCTAAGACCGCATTGACTCAGTGCAGTATTCAGCCTCTCTGGTGTCAAGACTGATTTTGGGAAGAAAAAAAAAATCAAAAATCAGACAGAGTGTTGAGACCAGAGAGCCTAAGACCGCATTGACTCAGTGCGGTATTCAGCCTCTCTGGTGTCAATACTCTGATTTTGGGGAAAAAAAAGAAAAAAAAATCCAAAATCAGACAGAGTGTTGAGACCAGAGAGGCTAAGACCGCATTGACTCAGTGCGGTATTCAGCCTCTCTGGTGTCAATACTCTGATTTTGGGGGAAAAAAAAAAATCCAAAATCAGACAGAGTGTTGACACCAGAGAGGCTAAGACTGCATTGACTCAGTGCGGTATTCAGCCTCTCTGGTGTCAAGTCTGATTTTGGGAAAAAAAAAAAATCCAAAATCAGACAGAGTGTTGAGACCAGAGAGGCTAAGACCGCATTGACTCAGTGCGGTATTCAGCCTCTCTGGTGTCAATACTCTGATTTTTTTGGGGAAAAAAAAAATCCAAAATCAGACAGAGTGTTGAGACCAGAGAGGCTAAGACCGCATTGACTCAGTGTGCTATACAGCCTCTCTGGTGTCAATACTCTGTCTGATTTTGGGAGATTTTTTTTATTTTTTCCAAAATCAGACAGAGTGTTGAGACCAGAGAGGCTAAGACCGCATTGACTCAGTGCGGTATTCAGCCTCTCTGGTGTCAATACTCTGATTTTGGGAAAGAAAGAAAAAAATCCAAAATCAGACAGAGTGTTGAGACCAGAGAGGCTAAGACCGCATTGACTCAGTGCGGTATTCAGCCTCTCTGGTGTCAATACTCTGATTTTTTGGGGGAAAAAAAAAATCCAAAATCAGACAGAGTGTTGAGACCAGAGAGGCTAAGACCGCATTGACTCAGTGTGCTATACAGCCTCTCTGGTGTCAATACTCTGTCTGATTTTGGGAGATTTTTTTTATTTTTTCCAAAATCAGACAGAGTGTTGAGACCAGAGAGGCTAAGACCGCATTGACTCAGTGCGGTATTCAGCCTCTCTGGTGTCAATACTCTGATTTTGGGGGAAAAAAAAAAATCCAAAATCAGACAGAGTGTTGACACCAGAGAGGCTAAGACTGCATTGACTCAGTGCGGTATTCAGCCTCTCTGGTGTCAAGTCTGATTTTGGGAAGAAAAAAAAAATCCAAAATCAGACAGAGTGTTGAGACCAGAGAGGCTAAGACCGCATTGACTCAGTGCGGTATTCAGCCTCTCTGGTGTCAATACTCTGATTTTGGGGAAAAAAAAAAAAATCCAAAATCAGACAGAGTGTTGACACCAGAGAGGCTAAGACTGCATTGACTCAGTGCGGTATTCAGCCTCTCTGGTGTCAAGTCTGATTTTGGGAAAAAAAAAAAATCCAAAATCAGACAGAGTGTTGAGACCAGAGAGGGTAAGACCGCATTGACTCAGTGCGGTATTCAGCCTCTCTGGTGTCAATACTCTGATTTTGGGGAAAAAAAAAAAATCCAAAATCAGACAGAGTGTTGACACCAGAGAGGCTAAAACTGCATTGAATCAGTGTGCTATACAGCCTCTCTGGTGTCAAGTCTGATTTTGGGAAAAAAAAAAAAAATCCAAAATCAGACAGAGTGTTGAGACCAGAGAGGCTAAGACCGCATTGACTCAGTGCGGTATTCAGCCTCTCTGGTGTCAATACTCTGATTTTTGGGAAAAAAAAAAAAAATCCAAAATCAGACAGAGTGTTGACACCAGAGAGGCTAAAACTGCATTGAATCAGTGTGCTATACAGCCTCTCTGGTGTCAATACTCTGTCTGATTTTGGGAAAAAAAAATCCAAAATCAGACAGAGTGTTGAGACCAGAGAGGCTAAGACCGCATTGACTCAGTGCGGTATTCAGCCTCTCTGGTGTCAATACTCTGATTTTGGGAAAAAAAAAAAAAATCCAAAATCAGACAGAGTGTTGAGACCAGAGAGGCTAAGACCGCATTGACTCAGTGCGGTATTCAGCCTCTCTGGTGTCAATACTCTGATTTTGGGAAAAAAAAAAAAAAATCCAAAATCAGACAGAGTGTTGACACCAGAGAGGCTAAAACTGCATTGAATCAGTGTGCTATACTGCCTCTCTGGTGTCAAGTCTGATTTTGGGAAAAAAAAAAAAATCCAAAATCAGACAGAGTGTTGAGACCAGAGAGGCTAAGACTGCATTGACTCAGTGCGGTATTCAGCCTCTCTGGTGTCAAGTCTGATTTTGGGAAGAAAAAAAAAATCCAAAAGTAGACAGAGTGTTGAGACCAGAGAGGCTAAGACCGCATTGACTCAGTGCGGTATTCAGCCTCTCTGGTGTCAATACTCTGATTTTGGGAAAGAAAAAAAAAAATCCAAAATCAGACAGAGTGTTGAGACCAGAGAGGCTAAGACTGCATTGACTCAGTGCGGTATTCAGCCTCTCTGGTGTCAAGTCTGATTTTGGGAAAAAAAAAAAATCCAAAATCAGACAGAGTGTTGAGACCAGAGAGGCTAAGACCGCATTGACTCAGTGCGGTATTCAGCCTCTCTGGTGTCAATACTCTGATTTTTTTGGGGGAAAAAAAAATCCAAAATCAGACAGAGTGTTGAGACCAGAGAGGCTAAGACTGCATTGACTCAGTGCGGTATTCAGCCTCTCTGGTGTCAAGTCTGATTTTGGGAAAAAAAAAAAAATCCAAAATCAGACAGAGTGTTGAGACCAGAGAGGCTAAGACCGCATTGACTCAGTGCGGTATTCAGCCTCTCTGGTGTCAAGTCTGATTTTGGGAAGAAAAAAAAAAATCCAAAATCAGACAGAGTGTTGAGACCAGAGAGGCTAAGACCGCATTGACTCAGTGCGGTATTCAGCCTCTCTGGTGTCAATACTCTGATTTTGGGAAAAAAAAAAAAAAAATCCAAAATCAGACAGAGTGTTGACACCAGAGAGGCTAAGACTGCATTGACTCAGTGCGGTATTCAGCCTCTCTGGTGTCAAGTCTGATTTTGGGGAGAAAAAAAAAATCCAAAATCAGACAGAGTGTTGAGACCAGAGAGGCTAAGACCGCATTGACTCAGTGCGGTATTCAGCCTCTCTGGTGTCAATACTCTGATTTTTTTGGGGGAAAAAAAAATCCAAAATCAGACAGAGTGTTGAGACCAGAGAGGCTAAGACTGCATTGACTCAGTGCGGTATTCAGCCTCTCTGGTGTCAAGTCTGATTTTGGGGAAAAAAAAAAAATCCAAAATCAGACAGAGTGTTGAGACCAGAGAGGCTAAGACCGCATTGACTCAGTGCGGTATTCAGCCTCTCTGGTGTCAAGTCTGATTTTGGGAAGAAAAAAAAAAAATCCAAAATCAGACAGAGTGTTGAGACCAGAGAGGCTAAGACCGCATTGACTCAGTGCGGTATTCAGCCTCTCTGGTGTCAATACTCTGATTTTGCGAAAAAAAAAAAAAAATCCAAAATCAGACAGAGTGTTGACACCAGAGAGGCTAAAACTGCATTGAATCAGTGTGCTATACAGCCTCTCTGGTGTCAAGTCTGATTTTGGGAAAAAAAAAAAATCCAAAATCAGACAGAGTGTTGAGACCAGAGAGGCTAAGACTGCATTGACTCAGTGCGGTATTCAGCCTCTCTGGTGTCAAGTCTGATTTGGGGAAGAAAAAAAAAATCCAAAAGTAGACAGAGTGTTGAGACCAGAGAGGCTAAGACCGCATTGACTCAGTGCGGTATTCAGCCTCTCTGGTGTCAATACTCTGATTTTGGGAAAGAAAAAAAAAAATCCAAAATCAGACAGAGTGTTGAGACCAGAGAGGCTAAGACTGCATTGACTCAGTGCGGTATTCAGCCTCTCTGGTGTCAAGTCTGATTTTGGGAAAAAAAAAAAATCCAAAATCAGACAGAGTGTTGAGACCAGAGAGGCTAAGACCGCATTGACTCAGTGCGGTATTCAGCCTCTCTGGTGTCAATACTCTGATTTTGGGGAAAAAAAAAAAAATCCAAAATCAGACAGAGTGTTGACACCAGAGAGGCTAAAACTGCATTGAATCAGTGTGCTATACAGCCTCTCTGGTGTCAAGTCTGATTTTGGGAAAAAAAAAAAAAATCCAAAATCAGACAGAGTGTTGAGACCAGAGAGGCTAAGACCGCATTGACTCAGTGCGGTATTCAGCCTCTCTGGTGTCAATACTCTGATTTTTGGGAAAAAAAAAAAAAAATCCAAAATCAGACAGAGTGTTGACACCAGAGAGGCTAAAACTGCATTGAATCAGTGTGCTATACAGCCTCTCTGGTGTCAATACTCTGTCTGATTTTGGGAAAAAAAAAATCCAAAATCAGACAGAGTGTTGAGACCAGAGAGGCTAAGACCGCATTGACTCAGTGCGGTATTCAGCCTCTCTGGTGTCAATACTCTGATTTTGGGAAAAAAAAAAAAAATCCAAAATCAGACAGAGTGTTGAGACCAGAGAGGCTAAGACCGCATTGACTCAGTGCGGTATTCAGCCTCTCTGGTGTCAATACTCTGATTTTGGGAAAAAAAAAAAAAAAATCCAAAATCAGACAGAGTGTTGACACCAGAGAGGCTAAAACTGCATTGAATCAGTGTGCTATACAGCCTCTCTGGTGTCAAGTCTGATTTTGGGAAAAAAAAAAAAATCCAAAATCAGACAGAGTGTTGAGACCAGAGAGGCTAAGACTGCATTGACTCAGTGCGGTATTCAGCCTCTCTGGTGTCAAGTCTGATTTTGGGAAGAAAAAAAAAATCCAAAAGTAGACAGAGTGTTGAGACCAGAGAGGCTAAGACCGCATTGACTCAGTGCGGTATTCAGCCTCTCTGGTGTCAATACTCTGATTTTGGGAAAGAAAAAAAAAAATCCAAAATCAGACAGAGTGTTGAGACCAGAGAGGCTAAGACTGCATTAACTCAGTGCGGTATTCAGCCTCTCTGGTGTCAAGTCTGATTTTGGGAAAAAAAAAAAATCCAAAATCAGACAGAGTGTTGAGACCAGAGAGGCTAAGACCGCATTGACTCAGTGCGGTATTCAGCCTCTCTGGTGTCAATACTCTGATTTTTTTGGGGAAAAAAAAAATCCAAAATCAGACAGAGTGTTGAGACCAGAGAGGCTAAGACTGCATTGACTCAGTGCGGTATTCAGCCTCTCTGGTGTCAAGTCTGATTTTGGGAAAAAAAAAAAAATCCAAAATCAGACAGAGTGTTGAGACCAGAGAGGCTAAGACCGCATTGACTCAGTGCGGTATTCAGCCTCTCTGGTGTCAAGTCTGATTTTGGGAAGAAAAAAAAAAATCCAAAATCAGACAGAGTGTTGAGACCAGAGAGGCTAAGACCGCATTGACTCAGTGCGGTATTCAGCCTCTCTGGTGTCAATACTCTGATTTTGGGAAAAAAAAAAAAAAAATCCAAAATCAGACAGAGTGTTGACACCAGAGAGGCTAAAACTGCATTGAATCAGTGTGCTATACAGCCTCTCTGGTGTCAAGTCTGATTTTGGGAAAAAAAAAAATCCAAAATCAGACAGAGTGTTGAGACCAGAGAGGCTAAGACTGCATTGACTCAGTGCGGTATTCAGCCTCTCTGGTGTCAAGTCTGATTTTGGGAAGAAAAAAAAAATCCAAAAGTAGACAGAGTGTTGAGACCAGAGAGGCTAAGACTGCATTGACTCAGTGCGGTATTCAGCCTCTCTGGTGTCAATACTCTGATTTTGGGAAAGAAAAAAAAAAATCCAAAATCAGACAGAGTGTTGAGACCAGAGAGGCTAAGACCGCATTGACTCAGTGCGGTATTCAGCCTCTCTGGTGTCAATACTCTGATTTTTTGGGGAAAAAAAAAATCCAAAATCAGACAGAGTGTTGAGACCAGAGAGGCTAAGACTGCATTGACTCAGTGCGGTATTCAGCCTCTCTGGTGTCAAGTCTGATTTTGGGAAGAAAAAAAAAAATCCAAAATCAGACAGAGTGTTGAGACCAGAGAGGCTAAGACCGCATTGACTCAGTGCGGTATTCAGCCTCTCTGGTGTCAATACTCTGATTTTTTGGGGGAAAAAAAAAATCCAAAATCAGACAGAGTGTTGAGACCAGAGAGGCTAAGACTGCATTGACTCAGTGCGGTATTCAGCCTCTCTGGTGTCAAGTCTGATTTTGGGAAAAAAAAAAAAATCCAAAATCAGACAGTGTTGAGACCAGAGAGGCTAAGACCGCATTGACTCAGTGTGCTATACAGCCTCTCTGGTGTCAATACTCTGTCTGATTTTGGGAGATTTTTTTTATTTTTTCCAAAATCAGACAGAGTGTTGAGACCAGAGAGGCTAAGACCGCATTGACTCAGTGCGGTATTCAGCCTCTCTGGTGTCAATCCTCTGTCTGATTTTGGAAGAAAGAAAAAAAATCCAAAATCAGACAGTGTTGAGACCAGAGAAGCATTGACTCAGTGCGGTATTCAGCCTCTCTGGTGTCAATACTCTGTCTGATTTGGGGAGATTTTTTTTTTTTTTTCCAAAATCAGACAGTGTTGAGACCAGAGAGGCTAAGACCGCATTGACTCAGTGCAGTATTCAGCCTCTCTGGTGTCAAGACTGATTTTGGGAAGAAAAAAAAAAATCAAAAATCAGACAGAGTGTTGAGACCAGAGAGCCTAAGACCGCATTGACTCAGTGCGGTATTCAGCCTCTCTGGTGTCAATACTCTGATTTTGGGGGAAAAAAAAAAAAAATCCAAAATCAGACAGAGTGTTGAGACCAGAGAGGCTAAGACCGCATTGACTCAGTGCGGTATTCAGCCTCTCTGGTGTCAATACTCTGATTTTGGGAAAAAAAAAAAAAAAATCCAAAATCAGACAGAGTGTTGACACCAGAGAGGCTAAAACTGCATTGAATCAGTGTGCTATACAGCCTCTCTGGTGTCAAGTCTGATTTTGGGAAAAAAAAAAAAATCCAAAATCAGACAGAGTGTTGAGACCAGAGAGGCTAAGACCGCATTGACTCAGTGCGGTATTCAGCCTCTCTGGTGTCAATACTCTGATTTTGGGAAAGAAAAAAAAAAAATCCAAAATCAGACAGATTGTTGAGACCAGAGAGCCTAAGACCGCATTGACTCAGTGCGGTATTCAGCCTCTCTGGTGTCAATACTCTGATTTTGGGGAAAAAAAAAAAAAAATCCAAAATCAGACAGAGTGTTGACACCAGAGAGGCTAAAACTGCATTGAATCAGTGTGCTATACAGCCTCTCTGGTGTCAATACTCTGTCTGATTTTGGGAAAAAAAAATCCAAAATCAGACAGAGTGTTGAGACCAGAGAGGCTAAGACTGCATTGACTCAGTGCGGTATTCAGCCTCTCTGGTGTCAAGTCTGATTTTGGGAAGAAAAAAAAAATCAAAAAACAGACAGAGTGTTGAGACCAGAGAGGCTAAGACTGCATTGACTCAGTGCGGTATTCAGCCTCTCTGGTGTCAAGTCTGATTTTGGGAAGAAAAAAAAAATCCAAAAGTAGACAGAGTGTTGAGACCAGAGAGGCTAAGACCGCATTGACTCAGTGCGGTATTCAGCCTCTCTGGTGTCAATACTCTGATTTTGGGAAAGAAAAAAAAAATCCAAAATCAGACAGAGTGTTGAGACCAGAGAGGCTAAGACTGCATTGACTCAGTGCGGTATTCAGCCTCTCTGGTGTCAAGTCTGATTTTGGGAAAAAAAAAAAATCCAAAATCAGACAGAGTGTTGAGACCAGAGAGGCTAAGACCGCATTGACTCAGTGCGGTATTCAGCCTCTCTGGTGTCAATACTCTGATTTTTTGGGGGAAAAAAAAAATCCAAAATCAGACAGAGTGTTGAGACCAGAGAGGCTAAGACTGCATTGACTCAGTGCGGTATTCAGCCTCTCTGGTGTCAAGTCTGATTTTGGGAAAAAAAAAAAAATCCAAAATCAGACAGAGTGTTGAGACCAGAGAGGCTAAGACCGCATTGACTCAGTGCGGTATTCAGCCTCTCTGGTGTCAATACTCTGATTTTTTGGGGGGAAAAAAAAATCCAAAATCAGACAGAGTGTTGAGACCAGAGAGGCTAAGACTGCATTGACTCAGTGCGGTATTCAGCCTCTCTGGTGTCAAGTCTGATTTTGGGAAAAAAAAAAAAATCCAAAATCAGACAGAGTGTTGAGACCAGAGAGGCTAAGACCGCATTGACTCAGTGTGCTATACAGCCTCTCTGGTGTCAATACTCTGTCTGATTTTGGGAGATTTTTTTTATTTTTTCCAAAATCAGACAGAGTGTTGAGACCAGAGAGGCTAAGACCGCATTGACTCAGTGCGGTATTCAGCCTCTCTGGTGTCAATCCTCTGTCTGAGTTTGGAAGAAAGAAAAAAAATCCAAAATCAGACAGTGTTGAGACCAGAGAAGCATTGACTCAGTGCGGTATTCAGCCTCTCTGGTGTCAATACTCTGTCTGATTTGGGGAGATTTTTTTTTTTTTTTCCAAAATCAGACAGTGTTGAGACCAGAGAGGCTAAGACCGCATTGACTCAGTGCAGTATTCAGCCTCTCTGGTGTCAAGACTGATTTTGGGAAGAAAAAAAAAAATCAAAAATCAGACAGAGTGTTGAGACCAGAGAGCCTAAGACCGCATTGACTCAGTGCGGTATTCAGCCTCTCTGGTGTCAATACTCTGATTTTGGGAAAAAAAAAAAAAAAAATCCAAAATCAGACAGAGTGTTGAGACCAGAGAGGCTAAGACCGCATTGACTCAGTGCGGTATTCAGCCTCTCTGGTGTCAATACTCTGATTTTGGGAAAAAAAAAAAAAATCCAAAATCAGACAGAGTGTTGACACCAGAGAGGCTAAAACTGCATTGAATCAGTGTGCTATACAGCCTCTCTGGTGTCAAGTCTGATTTTGGGAAAAAAAAAAAAATCCAAAATCAGACAGAGTGTTGAGACCAGAGAGGCTAAGACCGCATTGACTCAGTGCGGTATTCAGCCTCTCTGGTGTCAATACTCTGATTTTTTGGGGGAAAAAAAAAATCCAAAATCAGACAGAGTGTTGAGACCAGAGAGGCTAAGACTGCATTGACTCAGTGCGGTATTCAGCCTCTCTGGTGTCAAGTCTGATTTTGGGAAAAAAAAAAAAATCCAAAATCAGACAGAGTGTTGAGACCAGAGAGGCTAAGACCGCATTGACTCAGTGTGCTATACAGCCTCTCTGGTGTCAATACTCTGTCTGATTTTGGGAGATTTTTTTTATTTTTTCCAAAATCAGACAGAGTGTTGAGACCAGAGAGGCTAAGACCGCATTGACTCAGTGCGGTATTCAGCCTCTCTGGTGTCAATCCTCTGTCTGAGTTTGGAAGAAAGAAAAAAAATCCAAAATCAGACAGTGTTGAGACCAGAGAAGCATTGACTCAGTGCGGTATTCAGCCTCTCTGGTGTCAATACTCTGTCTGATTTGGGGAGATTTTTTTTTTTTTTTCCAAAATCAGACAGTGTTGAGACCAGAGAGGCTAAGACCGCATTGACTCAGTGCAGTATTCAGCCTCTCTGGTGTCAAGACTGATTTTGGGAAGAAAAAAAAAAATCAAAAATCAGACAGAGTGTTGAGACCAGAGAGCCTAAGACCGCATTGACTCAGTGCGGTATTCAGCCTCTCTGGTGTCAATACTCTGATTTTGGGAAAAAAAAAAAAAAAAATCCAAAATCAGACAGAGTGTTGAGACCAGAGAGGCTAAGACCGCATTGACTCAGTGCGGTATTCAGCCTCTCTGGTGTCAATACTCTGATTTTGGGAAAAAAAAAAAAAATCCAAAATCAGACAGAGTGTTGACACCAGAGAGGCTAAAACTGCATTGAATCAGTGTGCTATACAGCCTCTCTGGTGTCAAGTCTGATTTTGGGAAAAAAAAAAAAATCCAAAATCAGACAGAGTGTTGAGACCAGAGAGGCTAAGACCGCATTGACTCAGTGCGGTATTCAGCCTCTCTGGTGTCAATACTCTGATTTTTTTGGGGGAAAAAAAAATCCAAAATCAGACAGAGTGTTGAGACCAGAGAGGCTAAGACTGCATTGACTCAGTGCGGTATTCAGCCTCTCTGGTGTCAAGTCTGATTTTGGGAAAAAAAAAAAAATCCAAAATCAGACAGAGTGTTGAGACCAGAGAGGCTAAGACCGCATTGACTCAGTGTGCTATACAGCCTCTCTGGTGTCAATACTCTGTCTGATTTTGGGAGATTTTTTTTATTTTTTCCAAAATCAGACAGAGTGTTGAGACCAGAGAGGCTAAGACCGCATTGACTCAGTGCGGTATTCAGTCTCTCTGGTGTCAATCCTCTGTCTGAGTTTGGAAGAAAGAAAAAAAATCCAAAATCAGACAGTGTTGAGACCAGAGAAGCATTGACTCAGTGCGGTATTCAGCCTCTCTGGTGTCAATACTCTGTCTGATTTGGGGAGATTTTTTTTTTTTTTTCCAAAATCAGACAGTGTTGAGACCAGAGAGGCTAAGACCGCATTGACTCAGTGCAGTATTCAGCCTCTCTGGTGTCAAGACTGATTTTGGGAAGAAAAAAAAAATCAAAAATCAGACAGAGTGTTGAGACCAGAGAGCCTAAGACCGCATTGACTCAGTGCGGTATTCAGCCTCTCTGGTGTCAATACTCTGATTTTGGGAAAAAAAAAAAAAAAAATCCAAAATCAGACAGAGTGTTGAGACCAGAGAGGCTAAGACCGCATTGACTCAGTGCGGTATTCAGCCTCTCTGGTGTCAATACTCTGATTTTGGGAAAAAAAAAAAAATCCAAAATCAGACAGAGTGTTGACACCAGAGAGGCTAAAACTGCATTGAATCAGTGTGCTATACAGCCTCTCTGGTGTCAAGTCTGATTTTGGGAAAAAAAAAAAAATCCAAAATCAGACAGAGTGTTGAGACCAGAGAGGCTAAGACCGCATTGACTCAGTGCGGTATTCAGCCTCTCTGGTGTCAATACTCTGATTTTTTGGGGGAAAAAAAAAATCCAAAATCAGACAGAGTGTTGAGACCAGAGAGGCTAAGACTGCATTGACTCAGTGCAGTATTCAGCCTCTCTGGTGTCAAGTCTGATTTTGGGAAAAAAAAAAAAATCCAAAATCAGACAGAGTGTTGAGACCAGAGAGGCTAAGACCGCATTGACTCAGTGCGGTATTCAGCCTCTCTGGTGTCAATACTCTGATTTTTTTGGGGGAAAAAAAAATCCAAAATCAGACAGAGTGTTGAGACCAGAGAGGCTAAGACTGCATTGACTCAGTGCGGTATTCAGCCTCTCTGGTGTCAAGTCTGATTTTGGGAAAAAAAAAAAAATCCAAAATCAGACAGAGTGTTGAGACCAGAGAGGCTAAGACCGCATTGACTCAGTGTGCTATACAGCCTCTCTGGTGTCAATACTCTGTCTGATTTTGGGAGATTTTTTTTATTTTTTCCAAAATCAGACAGAGTGTTGAGACCAGAGAGGCTAAGACCGCATTGACTCAGTGCGGTATTCAGCCTCTCTGGTGTCAATCCTCTGTCTGAGTTTGGAAGAAAGAAAAAAAATCCAAAATCAGACAGTGTTGAGACCAGAGAAGCATTGACTCAGTGCGGTATTCAGCCTCTCTGGTGTCAATACTCTGTCTGATTTGGGGAGATTTTTTTTTTTTTTTCCAAAATCAGACAGTGTTGAGACCAGAGAGGCTAAGACCGCATTGACTCAGTGCAGTATTCAGCCTCTCTGGTGTCAAGACTGATTTTGGGAAGAAAAAAAAAAATCAAAAATCAGACAGAGTGTTGAGACCAGAGAGCCTAAGACCGCATTGACTCAGTGCGGTATTCAGCCTCTCTGGTGTCAATACTCTGATTTTGGGAAAAAAAAAAAAAAAAATCCAAAATCAGACAGAGTGTTGAGACCAGAGAGGCTAAGACCGCATTGACTCAGTGCGGTATTCAGCCTCTCTGGTGTCAATACTCTGATTTTGGGAAAAAAAAAAAAAATCCAAAATCAGACAGAGTGTTGACACCAGAGAGGCTAAAACTGCATTGAATCAGTGTGCTATACAGCCTCTCTGGTGTCAAGTCTGATTTTGGGAAAAAAAAAAAAATCCAAAATCAGACAGAGTGTTGAGACCAGAGAGGCTAAGACCGCATTGACTCAGTGCGGTATTCAGCCTCTCTGGTGTCAATACTCTGATTTTGGGAAAGAAAAAAAAAAAATCCAAAATCAGACAGATTGTTGAGACCAGAGAGCCTAAGACCGCATTGACTCAGTGCGGTATTCAGCCTCTCTGGTGTCAATACTCTGATTTTGGGGAAAAAAAAAAAAAAATCCAAAATCAGACAGAGTGTTGACACCAGAGAGGCTAAAACTGCATTGAATCAGTGTGCTATACAGCCTCTCTGGTGTCAATACTCTGTCTGATTTTGGGAAAAAAAAATCCAAAATCAGACAGAGTGTTGAGACCAGAGAGGCTAAGACTGCATTGACTCAGTGCGGTATTCAGCCTCTCTGGTGTCAAGTCTGATTTTGGGAAGAAAAAAAAAATCAAAAAACAGACAGAGTGTTGAGACCAGAGAGGCTAAGACT
Organism: Poromitra crassiceps; assembly: GCF_964638095.1. NCBI lineage: Eukaryota > Metazoa > Chordata > Actinopteri > Beryciformes > Melamphaidae > Poromitra > Poromitra crassiceps. Next base: position 191,932 of record NW_028152190.1, read on the forward strand.
GCATTGACTCAGTGCGGTATTCAGCCTCTCTGGTGTCAAGTCTGATTTTGGGAAGAAAAAAAAAATCAAAAAACAGACAGAGTGTTGAGACCAGAGAGGCTAAGACTGCATTGACTCAGTGCGGTATTCAGCCTCTCTGGTGTCAAGTCTGATTTTGGGAAGAAAAAAAAAATCCAAAAGTAGACAGAGTGTTGAGACCAGAGAGGCTAAGACCGCATTGACTCAGTGCGGTATTCAGCCTCTCTGGTGTCAATACTCTGATTTTGGGAAAGAAAAAAAAAATCCAAAATCAGACAGAGTGTTGAGACCAGAGAGGCTAAGACTGCATTGACTCAGTGCGGTATTCAGCCTCTCTGGTGTCAAGTCTGATTTTGGGAAGAAAAAAAAAATCCAAAATCAGACAGAGTGTTGAGACCAGAGAGGCTAAGACCGCATTGACTCAGTGCGGTATTCAGCCTCTCTGGTGTCAATACTCTGATTTTTTGGGGGAAAAAAAAAATCCAAAATCAGACAGAGTGTTGAGACCAGAGAGGCTAAGACTGCATTGACTCAGTGCGGTATTCAGCCTCTCTGGTGTCAAGTCTGATTTTGGGAAAAAAAAAAAAATCCAAAATCAGACAGAGTGTTGAGACCAGAGAGGCTAAGACCGCATTGACTCAGTGCGGTATTCAGCCTCTCTGGTGTCAAGACTGATTTTGGGAAGAAAAAAAAAAATCAAAAATCAGACAGAGTGTTGAGACCAGAGAGCCTAAGACCGCATTGACTCAGTGCGGTATTCAGCCTCTCTGGTGTCAATACTCTGATTTTGGGGGAAAAAAAAAAAAAAATCCAAAATCAGACAGAGTGTTGAGACCAGAGAGGCTAAGACCGCATTGACTCAGTGCGGTATTCAGCCTCTCTGGTGTCAATACTCTGATTTTGGGAAAAAAAAAAAAATCCAAAATCAGACAGAGTGTTGACACCAGAGAGGCTAAAACTGCATTGAATCAGTGTGCTATACAGCCTCTCTGGTGTCAAGTCTGATTTTGGGAAAAAAAAAAAAATCCAAAATCAGACAGAGTGTTGAGACCAGAGAGGCTAAGACCGCATTGACTCAGTGCGGTATTCAGCCTCTCTGGTGTCAAGTCTGATTTTGGGAAGAAAAAAAAAAAAATCCAAAATCAGACAGAGTGTTGAGACCAGAGAGGCTAAGACCGCATTGACTCAGTGCGGTATTCAGCCTCTCTGGTGTCAATACTCTGATTTTGGGGAAAAAAAAAAAAAATCCAAAATCAGACAGAGTGTTGACACCAGAGAGGCTAAAACTGCATTGAATCAGTGTGCTATACAGCCTCTCTGGTGTCAAGTCTGATTTTGGGAAAAAAAAAAAAAATCCAAAATCAGACAGAGTGTTGAGACCAGAGAGGCTAAGACTGCATTGACTCAGTGCGGTATTCAGCCTCTCTGGTGTCAAGTCTGATTTTGGGAAGAAAAAAAAAATCCAAAAGTAGACAGAGTGTTGAGACCAGAGAGGCTAAGACCGCATTGACTCAGTGCGGTATTCAGCCTCTCTGGTGTCAATACTCTGATTTTGGGAAAAAAAAAAAAAAATCCAAAATCAGACAGAGTGTTGACACCAGAGAGGCTAAAACTGCATTGAATCAGTGTGCTATACAGCCTCTCTGGTGTCAAGTCTGATTTTGGGAAGAAAAAAAAAATCCAAAATCAGACAGAGTGTTGAGACCAGAGAGGCTAAGACTGCATTGACTCAGTGCGGTATTCAGCCTCTCTGGTGTCAAGTCTGATTTTGGGAAGAAAAAAAAAATCCAAAAGTAGACAGAGTGTTGAGACCAGAGAGGCTAAGACCGCATTGACTCAGTGCGGTATTCAGCCTCTCTGGTGTCAATACTCTGATTTTGGGAAAGAAAAAAAAAATCCAAAATCAGACAGAGTGTTGAGACCAGAGAGGCTAAGACTGCATTGACTCAGTGCGGTATTCAGCCTCTCTGGTGTCAAGTCTGATTTTGGGAAAAAAAAAAATCCAAAATCAGACAGAGTGTTGAGACCAGAGAGGCTAAGACCGCATTGACTCAGTGCGGTATTCAGCCTCTCTGGTGTCAATACTCTGATTTTGGGGAAAAAAGAAAAAAAAATCCAAAATCAGACAGAGTGTTGACACCAGAGAGGCTAAAACTGCATTGAATCAGTGTGCTATACAGCCTCTCTGGTGTCAAGTCTGATTTTGGGAAAAAAAAAAAAATCCAAAATCAGACAGAGTGTTGAGACCAGAGAGGCTCAGACTGCATTGACTCAGTGCGGTATTCAGCCTCTCTGGTGTCAAGTCTGATTTTGGGAAGAAAAAAAAAATCCAAAAGTAGACAGAGTGTTGAGACCAGAGAGGCTAAGACCGCATTGACTCAGTGCGGTATTCAGCCTCTCTGGTGTCAATACTCTGATTTTGGGAAAGAAAAAAAAAAATCCAAAATCAGACAGAGTGTTGAGACCAGAGAGGCTAAGACTGCATTGACTCAGTGCGGTATTCAGCCTCTCTGGTGTCAAGTCTGATTTTGGGAAAAAAAAAAAATCCAAAATCAGACAGAGTGTTGAGACCAGAGAGGCTAAGACCGCATTGACTCAGTGCGGTATTCAGCCTCTCTGGTGTCAATACTCTGATTTTTTTGGGGAAAAAAAAAATCCAAAATCAGACAGAGTGTTGAGACCAGAGAGGCTAAGACCGCATTGACTCAGTGCGGTATTCAGCCTCTCTGGTGTCAATACTCTGATTTTGGGAAAGAAAAAAAAAAAATCCAAAATCAGACAGATTGTTGAGACCAGAGAGCCTAAGACCGCATTGACTCAGTGCGGTATTCAGCCTCTCTGGTGTCAATACTCTGATTTTGGGGGGAAAAAAAAAAAAATCCAAAATCAGACAGAGTGTTGACACCAGAGAGGCTAAAACTGCATTGAATCAGTGTGCTATACAGCCTCTCTGGTGTCAATACTCTGTCTGATTTTGGGAAAAAAAAATCCAAAATCAGACAGAGTGTTGAGACCAGAGAGGCTAAGACTGCATTGACTCAGTGCGGTATTCAGCCTCTCTGGTGTCAAGTCTGATTTTGGGAAGAAAAAAAAAATCAAAAACAGACAGAGTGTTGAGACCAGAGAGGCTAAGACTGCATTGACTCAGTGCGGTATTCAGCCTCTCTGGTGTCAAGTCTGATTTTGGGAAGAAAAAAAAATCCAAAAGTAGACAGAGTGTTGAGACGAGAGAGGCTAAGACCGCATTGACTCAGTGCGGTATTCAGCCTCTCTGGTGTCAATACTCTGATTTTGGGAAAGAAAAAAAAAAATCCAAAATCAGACAGAGTGTTGAGACCAGAGAGGCTAAGACTGCATTGACTCAGTGCGGTATTCAGCCTCTCTGGTGTCAAGTCTGATTTTGGGAAAAAAAAAAAATCCAAAATCAGACAGAGTGTTGAGACCAGAGAGGCTAAGACCGCATTGACTCAGTGCGGTATTCAGCCTCTCTGGTGTCAATACTCTGATTTTTTGGGGAAAAAAAAAATCCAAAATCAGACAGAGTGTTGAGACCAGAGAGGCTAAGACTGCATTGACTCAGTGCGGTATTCAGCCTCTCTGGTGTCAAGTCTGATTTTGGGAAAAAAAAAAAATCCAAAATCAGACAGAGTGTTGAGACCAGAGAGGCTAAGACCGCATTGACTCAGTGCGGTATTCAGCCTCTCTGGTGTCAATACTCTGATTTTGGGAAAAAAAAAAAAAAAATCCAAAATCAGACAGAGTGTTGACACCAGAGAGGCTAAAACTGCATTGAATCAGTGTGCTATACAGCCTCTCTGGTGTCAAGTCTGATTTTGGGAAAAAAAAAAAAATCCAAAATCAGACAGAGTGTTGAGACCAGAGAGGCTAAGACCGCATTGACTCAGTGCGGTATTCAGCCTCTCTGGTGTCAATACTCTGATTTTGGGAAAGAAAAAAAAAAAAATCCAAAATCAGACAGATTGTTGAGACCAGAGAGCCTAAGACCGCATTGACTCAGTGCGGTATTCAGCCTCTCTGGTGTCAATACTCTGATTTTGGGGAAAAAAAAAAAAAAATCCAAAATCAGACAGAGTGTTGACACCAGAGAGGCTAAAACTGCATTGAATCAGTGTGCTATACAGCCTCTCTGGTGTCAATACTCTGTCTGATTTTGGGAAAAAAAAATCCAAAATCAGACAGAGTGTTGAGACCAGAGAGGCTAAGACTGCATTGACTCAGTGCGGTATTCAGCCTCTCTGGTGTCAAGTCTGATTTTGGGAAGAAAAAAAAAATCCAAAATCAGACAGAGTGTTGAGACCAGAGAGGCTAAGACTGCATTGACTCAGTGCGGTATTCAGCCTCTCTGGTGTCAAGTCTGATTTTGGGAAGAAAAAAAAAATCCAAAAGTAGACAGAGTGTTGAGACCAGAGAGGCTAAGACCGCATTGACTCAGTGCGGTATTCAGCCTCTCTGGTGTCAATACTCTGATTTTGGGAAAGAAAAAAAAAATCCAAAATCAGACAGAGTGTTGAGACCAGAGAGGCTAAGACTGCATTGACTCAGTGCGGTATTCAGCCTCTCTGGTGTCAAGTCTGATTTTGGGAGAAAAAAAAAAATCCAAAATCAGACAGAGTGTTGAGACCAGAGAGGCTAAGACCGCATTGACTCAGTGCGGTATTCAGCCTCTCTGGTGTCAATACTCTGATTTTTTGGGGGGAAAAAAAAATCCAAAATCAGACAGAGTGTTGAGACCAGAGAGGCTAAGACTGCATTGACTCAGTGCGGTATTCAGCCTCTCTGGTGTCAAGTCTGATTTTGGGAAAAAAAAAAAAATCCAAAATCAGACAGAGTGTTGAGACCAGAGAGGCTAAGACCGCATTGACTCAGTGCGGTATTCAGCCTCTCTGGTGTCAAGTCTGATTTTGGGAAGAAAAAAAAAAATCCAAAATCAGACAGAGTGTTGAGACCAGAGAGGCTAAGACCGCATTGACTCAGTGCGGTATTCAGCCTCTCTGGTGTCAATACTCTGATTTTGGGAAAAAAAAAAAAAAAATCCAAAATCAGACAGAGTGTTGACACCAGAGAGGCTAAGACCGCATTGACTCAGTGCGGTATTCAGCCTCTCTGGTGTCAATACTCTGATTTTGGGAAAGAAAAAAAAAAATCCAAAATCAGACAGAGTGTTGAGACCAGAGAGGCTAAGACTGCATTGACTCAGTGCGGAATTCAGCCTCTCTGGTGTCAAGTCTGATTTTGGGAAAAAAAAAAAATCCAAAATCAGACAGAGTGTTGAGACCAGAGAGGCTAAGACCGCATTGACTCAGTGCGGTATTCAGCCTCTCTGGTGTCAATACTCTGATTTTGGGGAAACAAAAAAAAATCCAAAATCAGACAGAGTGTTGACACCAGAGAGGCTAAAACTGCATTGAATCAGTGTGCTATACAGCCTCTCTGGTGTCAAGTCTGATTTTGGGAAAAAAAAAAAATCCAAAATCAGACAGAGTGTTGAGACCAGAGAGGCTAAGACTGCATTGACTCAGTGCGGTATTCAGCCTCTCTGGTGTCAAGTCTGATTTGGGGAAGAAAAAAAAAATCCAAAAGTAGACAGAGTGTTGAGACCAGAGAGGCTAAGACCGCATTGACTCAGTGCGGTATTCAGCCTCTCTGGTGTCAATACTCTGATTTTGGGAAAGAAAAAAAAAATCCAAAATCAGACAGAGTGTTGAGACCAGAGAGGCTAAGACTGCATTGACTCAGTGCGGTATTCAGCCTCTCTGGTGTCAAGTCTGATTTTGGGAAGAAAAAAAAAATCCAAAAGTAGACAGAGTGTTGAGACCAGAGAGGCTAAGACCGCATTGACTCAGTGCGGTATTCAGCCTCTCTGGTGTCAATACTCTGATTTTGGGAAAGAAAAAAAAAATCCAAAATCAGACAGAGTGTTGAGACCAGAGAGGCTAAGACTGCATTGACTCAGTGCGGTATTCAGCCTCTCTGGTGTCAAGTCTGATTTTGGGAAAAAAAAAAAATCCAAAATCAGACAGAGTGTTGAGACCAGAGAGGCTAAGACCGCATTGACTCAGTGCGGTATTCAGCCTCTCTGGTGTCAATACTCTGATTTTTTGGGGGGAAAAAAAAATCCAAAATCAGACAGAGTGTTGAGACCAGAGAGGCTAAGACTGCATTGACTCAGTGCGGTATTCAGCCTCTCTGGTGTCAAGTCTGATTTTGGGAAAAAAAAAAAAATCCAAAATCAGACAGAGTGTTGAGACCAGAGAGGCTAAGACCGCATTGACTCAGTGCGGTATTCAGCCTCTCTGGTGTCAAGTCTGATTTTGGGAAGAAAAAAAAAAATCCAAAATCAGACAGAGTGTTGAGACCAGAGAGGCTAAGACCGCATTGACTCAGTGCGGTATTCAGCCTCTCTGGTGTCAATACTCTGATTTTGGGAAAAAAAAAAAAAAATCCAAAATCAGACAGAGTGTTGACACCAGAGAGGCTAAAACTGCATTGAATCAGTGTGCTATACAGCCTCTCTGGTGTCAAGTCTGATTTTGGGGAAAAAAAGAAATCCAAAATCAGACAGAGTGTTGAGACCAGAGAGGCTAAGACTGCATTGACTCAGTGCGGTATTCAGCCTCTCTGGTGTCAAGTCTGATTTTGGGAAGAAAAAAAAATCCAAAAGTAGACGGAGTGTTGAGACCAGAGAGGCTAAGACCGCATTGACTCAGTGCAGTATTCAGCCTCTCTGGTGTCAATACTCTGATTTTGGGAAAGAAAAAAAAAAATCCAAAATCAGACAGAGTGTTGAGACCAGAGAGGCTAAGACTGCATTGACTCAGTGCGGTATTCAGCCTCTCTGGTGTCAAGTCTGATTTTGGGAAAAAAAAAAAATCCAAAATCAGACAGAGTGTTGAGACCAGAGAGGCTAAGACCGCATTGACTCAGTGCGGTATTCAGCCTCTCTGGTGTCAATACTCTGATTTTGGGGGAAAAAAAAAAAAAATCCAAAATCAGACAGAGTGTTGACATCAGAGAGGCTAAAACTGCATTGAATCAGTGTGCTATACAGCCTCTCTGGTGTCAATACTCTGTCTGATTTTGGGGAAAAAAAATCCAAAATCAGACAGAGTGTTGAGACCAGAGAGGCTAAGACTGCATTGACTCAGTGCGGTATTCAGCCTCTCTGGTGTCAAGTCTGATTTTGGGAAGAAAAAAAAAATCAAAAAACAGACAGAGTGTTGAGACCAGAGAGGCTAAGACTGCATTGACTCAGTGCGGTATTCAGCCTCTCTGGTGTCAAGTCTGATTTTGGGAAGAAAAAAAAAATCCAAAAGTAGACAGAGTGTTGAGACCAGAGAGGCTAAGACCGCATTGACTCAGTGCGGTATTCAGCCTCTCTGGTGTCAATACTCTGATTTTGGGAAAGAAAAAAAAAATCCAAAATCAGACAGAGTGTTGAGACCAGAGAGGCTAAGACCGCATTGACTCAGTGCGGTATTCAGCCTCTCTGGTGTCAATACTCTGATTTTGGGAAAAAAAAAAAAAAAATCCAAAATCAGACAGAGTGTTGACACCAGAGAGGCTAAAACTGCATTGAATCAGTGTGCTATACAGCCTCTCTGGTGTCAAGTCTGATTTTGGGAAGAAAAAAAAAATCCAAAATCAGACAGAGTGTTGAGACCAGAGAGGCTAAGACTGCATTGACTCAGTGCGGTATTCAGCCTCTCTGGTGTCAAGTCTGATTTGGGGAAGAAAAAAAAAATCCAAAAGTAGACAGAGTGTTGAGACCAGAGAGGCTAAGACCGCATTGACTCAGTGCGGTATTCAGCCTCTCTGGTGTCAATACTCTGATTTTGGGAAAAAAAAAAAAATCCAAAATCAGACAGAGTGTTGAGACCAGAGAGGCTAAGACTGCATTGACTCAGTGCGGTATTCAGCCTCTCTGGTGTCAAGTCTGATTTTGGGAGAAAAAAAAAATCCAAAATCAGACAGAGTGTTGAGACCAGAGAGGCTAAGACCGCATTGACTCAGTGCGGTATTCAGCCTCTCTGGTGTCAATACTCTGATTTTGGGGGAAAAAAAAAAAATCCAAAATCAGACAGAGTGTTGACACCAGAGAGGCTAAAACTGCATTGAATCAGTATGCTATACAGCCTCTCTGGTGTCAAGTCTGATTTTGGGAAAAAAAAAAAAAATCCAAAATCAGACAGAGTGTTGAGACCAGAGAGGCTAAGACCGCATTGACTCAGTGCGGTATTCAGCCTCTCTGGTGTCAATACTCTGATTTTTGGGGAAAAAAAAAAAAAATCCAAAATCAGACAGAGTGTTGACACCAGAGAGGCTAAAACTGCATTGAATCAGTGTGCTATACAGCCTCTCTGGTGTCAATACTCTGTCTGATTTTGGGAAAAAAATAATCCAAAATCAGACAGAGTGTTGAGACCAGAGAGGCTAAGACCGCATTGACTCAGTGCGGTATTCAGCCTCTCTGGTGTCAATACTCTGATTTTGGGAAGAAAAAAAAAAATCCAAAATCAGACAGAGTGTTGAGACCAGAGAGGCTAAGACCGCATTGACTCAGTGCGGTATTCAGCCTCTCTGGTGTCAATACTCTGATTTTGGGAAAAAAAAAAAAAAAATCCAAAATCAGACAGAGTGTTGACACCAGAGAGGCTAAAACTGCATTGAATCAGTGTGCTATACAGCCTCTCTGGTGTCAAGTCTGATTTTGGGAAAAAAAAAAAAATCCAAAATCAGACAGAGTGTTGAGACCAGAGAGGCTAAGACTGCATTGACTCAGTGCGGTATTCATCCTCTCTGGTGTCAAGTCTGATTTTGGGAAGAAAAAAAAAATCCAAAAGTAGACAGAGTGTTGAGACCAGAGAGGCTAAGACCGCATTGACTCAGTGCGGTATTCAGCCTCTCTGGTGTCAATACTCTGATTTTGGGAAAGAAAAAAAAAAAATCCAAAATCAGACAGATTGTTGAGACCAGAGAGCCTAAGACCGCATTGACTCAGTGCGGTATTCAGCCTCTCTGGTGTCAATACTCTGATTTTTTGGGGAAAAAAAAAATCCAAAATCAGACAGAGTGTTGAGACCAGAGAGGCTAAGACTGCATTGACTCAGTGCGGTATTCAGCCTCTCTGGTGTCAAGTCTGATTTTGGGAAAAAAAAAAAATCCAAAATCAGACAGAGTGTTGAGACCAGAGAGGCTAAGACCGCATTGACTCAGTGCGGTATTCAGCCTCTCTGGTGTCAATACTCTGATTTTGGGAAAAAAAAAAAAAAATCCAAAATCAGACAGAGTGTTGACACCAGAGAGGCTAAAACTGCATTGAATCAGTGTGCTATACAGCCTCTCTGGTGTCAAGTCTGATTTTGGGAAAAAAAAAAAAATCCAAAATCAGACAGAGTGTTGAGACCAGAGAGGCTAAGACCGCATTGACTCAGTGCGGTATTCAGCCTCTCTGGTGTCAATACTCTGATTTTGGGAAAGAAAAAAAAAAAATCCAAAATCAGACAGATTGTTGAGACCAGAGAGCCTAAGACCGCATTGACTCAGTGCGGTATTCAGCCTCTCTGGTGTCAATACTCTGATTTTGGGGAAAAAAAAAAAAAAATCCAAAATCAGACAGAGTGTTGACACCAGAGAGGCTAAAACTGCATTGAATCAGTGTGCTATACAGCCTCTCTGGTGTCAATACTCTGTCTGATTTTGGGAAAAAAAAATCCAAAATCAGACAGAGTGTTGAGACCAGAGAGGCTAAGACTGCATTGACTCAGTGCGGTATTCAGCCTCTCTGGTGTCAAGTCTGATTTTGGGAAGAAAAAAAAAATCCAAAATCAGACAGAGTGTTGAGACCAGAGAGGCTAAGACTGCATTGACTCAGTGCGGTATTCAGCCTCTCTGGTGTCAAGTCTGATTTTGGGAAGAAAAAAAAAATCCAAAAGTAGACAGAGTGTTGAGACCAGAGAGGCTAAGACCGCATTGACTCAGTGCGGTATTCAGCCTCTCTGGTGTCAATACTCTGATTTTGGGAAAGAAAAAAAAAATCCAAAATCAGACAGAGTGTTGAGACCAGAGAGGCTAAGACTGCATTGACTCAGTGCGGTATTCAGCCTCTCTGGTGTCAAGTCTGATTTTGGGAGAAAAAAAAAATCCAAAATCAGACAGAGTGTTGAGACCAGAGAGGCTAAGACCGCATTGACTCAGTGCGGTATTCAGCCTCTCTGGTGTCAATACTCTGATTTTTTGGGGGAAAAAAAAAATCCAAAATCAGACAGAGTGTTGAGACCAGAGAGGCTAAGACTGCATTGACTCAGTGCGGTATTCAGCCTCTCTGGTGTCAAGTCTGATTTTGGGAAAAAAAAAAAAATCCAAAATCAGACAGAGTGTTGAGACCAGAGAGGCTAAGACCGCATTGACTCAGTGCGGTATTCAGCCTCTCTGGTGTCAAGTCTGATTTTGGGAAGAAAAAAAAAAATCCAAAATCAGACAGAGTGTTGAGACCAGAGAGGCTAAGACCGCATTGACTCAGTGCGGTATTCAGCCTCTCTGGTGTCAATACTCTGATTTTGGGAAAAAAAAAAAAAAAATCCAAAATCAGACAGAGTGTTGACACCAGAGAGGCTAAGACCGCATTGACTCAGTGCGGTATTCAGCCTCTCTGGTGTCAATACTCTGATTTTGGGAAAGAAAAAAAAAAATCCAAAATCAGACAGAGTGTTGAGACCAGAGAGGCTAAGACTGCATTGACTCAGTGCGGAATTCAGCCTCTCTGGTGTCAAGTCTGATTTTGGGAAAAAAAAAAAATCCAAAATCAGACAGAGTGTTGAGACCAGAGAGGCTAAGACCGCATTGACTCAGTGCGGTATTCAGCCTCTCTGGTGTCAATACTCTGATTTTGGGGAAGAAAAAAAAAATCCAAAATCAGACAGAGTGTTGACACCAGAGAGGCTAAAACTGCATTGAATCAGTGTGCTATACAGCCTCTCTGGTGTCAAGTCTGATTTTGGGAAAAAAAAAAAATCCAAAATCAGACAGAGTGTTGAGACCAGAGAGGCTAAGACTGCATTGACTCAGTGCGGTATTCAGCCTCTCTGGTGTCAAGTCTGATTTGGGGAAGAAAAAAAAAATCCAAAAGTAGACAGAGTGTTGAGACCAGAGAGGCTAAGACCGCATTGACTCAGTGCGGTATTCAGCCTCTCTGGTGTCAATACTCTGATTTTGGGAAAAAAAAAAAAATCCAAAATCAGACAGAGTGTTGAGACCAGAGAGGCTAAGACTGCATTGACTCAGTGCGGTATTCAGCCTCTCTGGTGTCAAGTCTGATTTTGGGAAGAAAAAAAAAATCCAAAAGTAGACAGAGTGTTGAGACCAGAGAGGCTAAGACCGCATTGACTCAGTGCGGTATTCAGCCTCTCTGGTGTCAATACTCTGATTTTGGGAAAGAAAAAAAAAATCCAAAATCAGACAGAGTGTTGAGACCAGAGAGGCTAAGACTGCATTGACTCAGTGCGGTATTCAGCCTCTCTGGTGTCAAGTCTGATTTTGGGAAAAAAAAAAAATCCAAAATCAGACAGAGTGTTGAGACCAGAGAGGCTAAGACCGCATTGACTCAGTGCGGTATTCAGCCTCTCTGGTGTCAATACTCTGATTTTTTGGGGGGAAAAAAAAATCCAAAATCAGACAGAGTGTTGAGACCAGAGAGGCTAAGACTGCATTGACTCAGTGCGGTATTCAGCCTCTCTGGTGTCAAGTCTGATTTTGGGAAAAAAAAAAAAATCCAAAATCAGACAGAGTGTTGAGACCAGAGAGGCTAAGACCGCATTGACTCAGTGCGGTATTCAGCCTCTCTGGTGTCAAGTCTGATTTTGGGAAGAAAAAAAAAAATCCAAAATCAGACAGAGTGTTGAGACCAGAGAGGCTAAGACCGCATTGACTCAGTGCGGTATTCAGCCTCTCTGGTGTCAATACTCTGATTTTGGGGAAAAAAAAAAAAAATCCAAAATCAGACAGAGTGTTGACACCAGAGAGGCTAAAACTGCATTGAATCAGTGTGCTATACAGCCTCTCTGGTGTCAAGTCTGATTTTGGGGAAAAAAAGAAATCCAAAATCAGACAGAGTGTTGAGACCAGAGAGGCTAAGACTGCATTGACTCAGTGCGGTATTCAGCCTCTCTGGTGTCAAGTCTGATTTTGGGAAGAAAAAAAAATCCAAAAGTAGACGGAGTGTTGAGACCAGAGAGGCTAAGACCGCATTGACTCAGTGCAGTATTCAGCCTCTCTGGTGTCAATACTCTGATTTTGGGAAAGAAAAAAAAAATCCAAAATCAGACAGAGTGTTGAGACCAGAGAGGCTAAGACTGCATTGACTCAGTGCGGTATTCAGCCTCTCTGGTGTCAAGTCTGATTTTGGGAAAAAAAAAAAATCCAAAATCAGACAGAGTGTTGAGACCAGAGAGGCTAAGACCGCATTGACTCAGTGCGGTATTCAGCCTCTCTGGTGTCAATACTCTGATTTTGGGGGAAAAAAAAAAAAAATCCAAAATCAGACAGAGTGTTGACATCAGAGAGGCTAAAACTGCATTGAATCAGTGTGCTATACAGCCTCTCTGGTGTCAATACTCTGTCTGATTTTGGGGAAAAAAAATCCAAAATCAGACAGAGTGTTGAGACCAGAGAGGCTAAGACTGCATTGACTCAGTGCGGTATTCAGCCTCTCTGGTGTCAAGTCTGATTTTGGGAAGAAAAAAAAAATCAAAAAACAGACAGAGTGTTGAGACCAGAGAGGCTAAGACTGCATTGACTCAGTGCGGTATTCAGCCTCTCTGGTGTCAAGTCTGATTTTGGGAAGAAAAAAAAAATCCAAAAGTAGACAGAGTGTTGAGACCAGAGAGGCTAAGACCGCATTGACTCAGTGCGGTATTCAGCCTCTCTGGTGTCAATACTCTGATTTTGGGAAAGAAAAAAAAAATCCAAAATCAGACAGAGTGTTGAGACCAGAGAGGCTAAGACCGCATTGACTCAGTGCGGTATTCAGCCTCTCTGGTGTCAATACTCTGATTTTGGGAAAAAAAAAAAAAAAATCCAAAATCAGACAGAGTGTTGACACCAGAGAGGCTAAAACTGCATTGAATCAGTGTGCTATACAGCCTCTCTGGTGTCAAGTCTGATTTTGGGAAGAAAAAAAAAATCCAAAATCAGACAGAGTGTTGAGACCAGAGAGGCTAAGACTGCATTGACTCAGTGCGGTATTCAGCCTCTCTGGTGTCAAGTCTGATTTGGGGAAGAAAAAAAAAATCCAAAAGTAGACAGAGTGTTGAGACCAGAGAGGCTAAGACCGCATTGACTCAGTGCGGTATTCAGCCTCTCTGGTGTCAATACTCTGATTTTGGGAAAAAAAAAAAAATCCAAAATCAGACAGAGTGTTGAGACCAGAGAGGCTAAGACTGCATTGACTCAGTGCGGTATTCAGCCTCTCTGGTGTCAAGTCTGATTTTGGGAGAAAAAAAAAATCCAAAATCAGACAGAGTGTTGAGACCAGAGAGGCTAAGACCGCATTGACTCAGTGCGGTATTCAGCCTCTCTGGTGTCAATACTCTGATTTTGGGGGAAAAAAAAAAAATCCAAAATCAGACAGAGTGTTGACACCAGAGAGGCTAAAACTGCATTGAATCAGTATGCTATACAGCCTCTCTGGTGTCAAGTCTGATTTTGGGAAAAAAAAAAAAAATCCAAAATCAGACAGAGTGTTGAGACCAGAGAGGCTAAGACCGCATTGACTCAGTGCGGTATTCAGCCTCTCTGGTGTCAATACTCTGATTTTTGGGGAAAAAAAAAAAAAATCCAAAATCAGACAGAGTGTTGACACCAGAGAGGCTAAAACTGCATTGAATCAGTGTGCTATACAGCCTCTCTGGTGTCAATACTCTGTCTGATTTTGGGAAAAAAATAATCCAAAATCAGACAGAGTGTTGAGACCAGAGAGGCTAAGACCGCATTGACTCAGTGCGGTATTCAGCCTCTCTGGTGTCAATACTCTGATTTTGGGAAGAAAAAAAAAAATCCAAAATCAGACAGAGTGTTGAGACCAGAGAGGCTAAGACCGCATTGACTCAGTGCGGTATTCAGCCTCTCTGGTGTCAATACTCTGATTTTGGGAAAAAAAAAAAAAAAATCCAAAATCAGACAGAGTGTTGACACCAGAGAGGCTAAAACTGCATTGAATCAGTGTGCTATACAGCCTCTCTGGTGTCAAGTCTGATTTTGGGAAAAAAAAAAAAATCCAAAATCAGACAGAGTGTTGAGACCAGAGAGGCTAAGACTGCATTGACTCAGTGCGGTATTCAGCCTCTCTGGTGTCAAGTCTGATTTTGGGAAGAAAAAAAAAATCCAAAAGTAGACAGAGTGTTGAGACCAGAGAGGCTAAGACCGCATTGACTCAGTGCGGTATTCAGCCTCTCTGGTGTCAATACTCTGATTTTGGGAAAGAAAAAAAAAAATCCAAAATCAGACAGAGTGTTGAGACCAGAGAGGCTAAGACTGCATTGACTCAGTGCGGTATTCAGCCTCTCTGGTGTCAAGTCTGATTTTGGGAAGAAAAAAAAAATCCAAAATCAGACAGAGTGTTGAGACCAGAGAGGCTAAGACCGCATTGACTCAGTGCGGTATTCAGCCTCTCTGGTGTCAATACTCTGATTTTTTTGGGGAAAAAAAAAATCCAAAATCAGACAGAGTGTTGAGACCAGAGAGGCTAAGACTGCATTGACTCAGTGCGGTATTCAGCCTCTCTGGTGTCAAGTCTGATTTTGGGAAAAAAAAAAAAATCCAAAATCAGACAGAGTGTTGAGACCAGAGAGGCTAAGACCGCATTGACTCAGTGCGGTATTCAGCCTCTCTGGTGTCAAGTCTGATTTTGGGAAGAAGAAAAAAATCCAAAATCAGACAGAGTGTTGAGACCAGAGAGGCTAAGACCGCATTGACTCAGTGCGGTATTCAGCCTCTCTGGTGTCAATACTCTGATTTTGGGAAAAAAAAAAAAAAAATCCAAAATCAGACAGAGTGTTGACACCAGAGAGGCTAAAACTGCATTGAATCAGTGTGCTATACAGCCTCTCTGGTGTCAAGTCTGATTTTGGGAAAAAAAAAAAATCCAAAATCAGACAGAGTGTTGAGACCAGAGAGGCTAAGACCGCATTGACTCAGTGCGGTATTCAGCCTCTCTGGTGTCAATACTCTGATTTTGGGAAAGAAAAAAAAAAATCCAAAATCAGACAGAGTGTTGAGACCAGAGAGGCTAAGACTGCATTGACTCAGTGCGGTATTCAGCCTCTCTGGTGTCAAGTCTGATTTTGGGAAAAAAAAAAAATCCAAAATCAGACAGAGTGTTGAGACCAGAGAGGCTAAGACCGCATTGACTCAGTGCGGTATTCAGCCTCTCTGGTGTCAATACTCTGATTTTGGGGGAAAAAAAAAAAATCCAAAATCAGACAGAGTGTTGACACCAGAGAGGCTAAAACTGCATTGAATCAGTGTGCTATACAGCCTCTCTGGTGTCAAGTCTGATTTTGGGAAAAAAAAAAAAATCCAAAATCAGACAGAGTGTTGAGACCAGAGAGGCTAAGACTGCATTGACTCAGTGCGGTATTCAGCCTCTCTGGTGTCAAGTCTGATTTGGGGAAGAAAAAAAAAATCCAAAAGTAGACAGAGTGTTGAGACCAGAGAGGCTAAGACCGCATTGACTCAGTGCGGTATTCAGCCTCTCTGGTGTCAATACTCTGATTTTGGGAAAGAAAAAAAAAATCCAAAATCAGACAGAGTGTTGAGACCAGAGAGGCTAAGACTGCATTGACTCAGTGCGGTATTCAGCCTCTCTGGTGTCAAGTCTGATTTTGGGAAGAAAAAAAAATCCAAAAGTAGACAGAGTGTTGAGACCAGAGAGGCTAAGACCGCATTGACTCAGTGCGGTATTCAGCCTCTCTGGTGTCAATACTCTGATTTTGGGAAAGAAAAAAAAAAATCCAAAATCAGACAGAGTGTTGAGACCAGAGAGGCTAAGACTGCATTGACTCAGTGCGGTATTCAGCCTCTCTGGTGTCAAGTCTGATTTTGGGAAAAAAAAAAAATCCAAAATCAGACAGAGTGTTGAGACCAGAGAGGCTAAGACCGCATTGACTCAGTGCGGTATTCAGCCTCTCTGGTGTCAATACTCTGATTTTTTGGGGGGAAAAAAAAATCCAAAATCAGACAGAGTGTTGAGACCAGAGAGGCTAAGACTGCATTGACTCAGTGCGGTATTCAGCCTCTCTGGTGTCAAGTCTGATTTTGGGAAAAAAAAAAAAATCCAAAATCAGACAGAGTGTTGAGACCAGAGAGGCTAAGACCGCATTGACTCAGTGCGGTATTCAGCCTCTCTGGTGTCAAGTCTGATTTTGGGAAGAAAAAAAAAAATCCAAAATCAGACAGAGTGTTGAGACCAGAGAGGCTAAGACCGCATTGACTCAAGGATTCAAGGATTCAAGGATTCAAGATTTATTAAGTGTCCCAAAAGGGCAAATTGGATTGCAGGAAGCGTAGTACGAAGTAATACATAAAAACAAATAAGACAAAAAGAACATTGTAAAAGCAGTCTAGAGCAGCAGTTTAAAGTGCAACACAATAGTTAAAGTGCAAATGACACAATAGTTAAAGTGCAAATGACAACAGTAGCAACGATCTAAAGTGCACAGTAGAGATATAAAGTGCATAGTAGCAAAGTGCAGTTCACTCACAGCAGCACATTTATATCACAAGAAAGAGCTACAATGTATCATTGTATTAAAGCACAAGAGAGAAAAAAAAGAGAAAAAACCTCAGTCCAGACCAAAGGGCAGACAAAGTATATAATACAGATATACTGTATTGTACCCCTAAGAATAAATAAAGATAAAAGAATAAAAGAATAAAAGGATAAAATAAATAAATAACAGCAACGGCAGATGGGGAGACATTACATTTGTACCCCAGCAGCGTTCAACGCTCTGATAGAGACAGGCACAAAGGAATTTCTGTACCTGTTCTTTTTAACTATGGGGGCACGAAGGCGGAGCGCGGAAGGAAGCAGCTCGTATTCGAACCTCAGAGGGTGGGCATCATCTGATCGGATGGACTCAGCTTTCTTCAGCACCTGTTTATTACAGATCTGGTCCAGGCTTCTGAACTGGGTTCCGGCTATTTTTGAAGCCACCTTCACTATTCTCCCCAGGGAGTTCTTGTCTTTAGTACAAAGATTACCATACCAGCAGATTATGGAAAGTGATATGACAGACTCCACAAAAGCACTATAGAACATTTTCATCAAAGTTTTATCAACCTGAAATTTGGCCAGCTTCCTAAGGCAGTAAAGGCGCTGCTGACCTTTCTTACACAGCATGTCGGTATTCAGGTCAAACTTCAGCTTGCTGTCAATTACCGTACCCAGATATTTGTAGTCTGTCACTATATCGACAGGCTGACCGTTGACAAAACTGCTCTGGGGAACAGGGGGGGAACGTCGAAAATCAATACAAACCTCCTTCGTTTTGGAAACGTTGAGTTCCAAGGAAGCGTTTTCGCACCAAGAAACGAAGTCGTCAATGACTTGGCCGTGTCCTACATCATCATCGCCAAGCAGACTGACGATGACAGAATCGTCAGCGTACTTGACGATGAATCTGTTGGCGAAACGGCTGCGACAGTCGTTGGTGTATAGAATATATAAGAAAGCAGATAAAACACAGCCTTGGGGCGAGCCAGTAGAGGACAATAAGATACTGGACAGTATCCCATTGACCCTCACCTGCTGAGATCTATTCGTTAAAAAGTCTAGAATCCAACCAACGAGGCACTTATCCAGACCGAAAAAGCTGGTTAATTTCTCGACCAGAATGTGTGGCTGGATGGTGTTAAATGCTGATGAAAAATCAGCAAAGAGCAGCCTAACGTGATTCTTACTGCCCTCTAGATGCTTGAATATGAGGTTCAGTAAGGTGGCTGTAGCATCCTGCACGCCTCTATTAGCACGATAGGCAAACTGAAGTGGATCGAGCAAAGAGTCAGTTTTTGTTACTAGCTCATCCTTCACTAGCCTCTCAAACTGTTTCATGACCAGGGAGGTTAGGGCCACTGGCCGGAAGTCATTAAGTGATTTTGGATTGTTGCACTTGGCAACAGGAACAAGAATGGATTTTTTCCAAAGGGACGGCACCCTCTGCTGGCGGAGTGACAGATCAAAAATATGGCTGAAAATGGGACCTAATTGCTCAGCACATACCTTTAAAATACGCCCGCTTAAGTTGTCTGGGCCAGGGCTTTTTTTAGGTTTGCACCCTTTGAGACGTCTTATCACCTTTTGCTCGTCGAAGAAGGGGTTCAAAGGGGGGGCCAGAAGGAGACTGTCTCTCAACACAGAGTGTTTCTCACTAAAATCGCGAGTCTCAAATCGACCATAGAAGTCATTAAAACTCTGAGCCATATCAGCATCAGACTGAAAACCATTTAACTGTATATTCTTCTTACTACCTACCTTGAGCCCAGTAATACATTTCATACTGTCCCAGGCGGAACCTAGATTATTTGTACGGAGTTGAGACTCTATTTTCTCCTTGTATTTCCTTTTACTTTTCCATATCTCCTGTCTAATCTCCTTCTGCAGGCTGCGCATCTCAGACAGTTTTCCTTCTCTGAAGGCCTTTCTCTTACGGCTCAGGAGCGTTCTAAGGGCCTTAGACACCCAGGGCTTACTATTAGGAAAGATCTTAATCTTTTTATCTGGAATCACAATGCTTTCACAATAATGGGACCAGCTACTAACAACATCAGTCAGTTCATCAATGTCTACAGAGGATTCTTGAAACATCTCCCAGTCAGTGGAGTCAAGGCAACCTTGCAGAGTTAAACAGGCATCATCGTTCCAGTCTTTAACAGTGATAGTCTGCACCTTACCACGTTTTAATGCTGTACGATAGACAGGAATTAGATGAATGCAATTGTGATCGGACAGACCTAAAGGAGGGAGGGGGATGGATTTGTATGCACCTTTGATGGAGCCATAACATAAGTCCAGTGTTTTATTGAGTCTTGTTGGGCAAGTGACATACTGATGAAAGTCTCTGAGTGTTTTCTTCAGAGTGCAGTGATTCATGTCCCCTAGAATGATATTGGGAGCATCAGGAGAAATGGATTGGAGTCTTTGTACAACTTGATAGATAGTTTCACAGGCTTTGCTCTCATTCGCCTTCGGATGAATATAAACAATTGTCACAAACAGCTGGGGAAACTCACGAGGCAGATAAGGTGGGCGGAGTGACACAGAGAGCAGCTCTATATCGGCAGTACAGATTTTCTCCCGGACAATGACAGATTTGCACCATCGCTTATTAATATATAAACATACCCCGCCTCCAGAGGACTTGCCTGTTGCCACTGGATCTCTATCCAGCCGGAAAGGAGACCCGAAGCCTTCAGTCTCAAGGTCCGTGTCCGAGTCCCTATCAGACAACCAAGTCTCGGTGAAGGCTAAAATACAGGCATCACGAAAGTCATGATTATGTCGGACCTGTGCCTGAAGTTCATCAGTTTTGTTACGCAGGGATTGAGCGTTCGATAAGATGATTGAAGGCAGCGGAATACGGGAGAGCGGCTGGTTTTTTAGCTTCAAACGAGCGCCGCCACTTCTCCCCCGCTTCCTAATCCTGGACCTACGATCACGTCCCCCGGGGAGGTCCGGAGAGCCTGTAGACCGGAGCCCATCAAAGCTGGGAAGTGAAAGGTCAGCCGGAGGATCGTATGTGTTCCACTGTAAAAGTAGCTCCCTGCTATACTGGAGTCTGGCCGGGCGCTCGGGAGTCAGAAGCGTGTAACCCAGGCTCCAGACTAGGTGAAACGCCAGCCACGCCAAAAACGTAGCATAGTAATCCATGCTTGCTGCTTAGTGAGAGTCACCAAGCAGAGAGTTCCCAGGGACAGCAGGCTCTTGAGCCTCCCAGGCCCCTAAGAGAGAATTCCTGTGTCGCCGAGCTCTGTAGAGAGGCCGCTGGGTCCCACGGTGAAGAAAGACGGGACGCTTTGCGGCTGGTGTCAGCGTGAGGGAAGCTAGCTTGCTAGCTGGTAGGGTAGCTAGCCTGCTACCAAATACCAACGGGCGCAGACGATGGCAGAGATTTCTTGGATCAGCGGGCTTCTGTAGAAGGGTTCCCGATTAGCCGAGCTCTGTAGAGGTAGAATTCTACCGGAGTTTCTTGGTATAGGAGGACAGTTAGTAGAGATAAGTCCTCTGGCTATCGGTACAACAGGAGCCGTGGTGTTAGCTCTGTTAGCTTAGCACAGGATACTGGGAACAAGAAAGACCGAAGATTCAATGCAGCGTTACTAACGATTGTTGCAGAGCAGACTTCAGTTGTAGGAACACTTAAACTTGAACACAATGGACTGCTAGTACTCGAAGACGTAAAAAACAACATAAAAACAACATAAAACACTACACTTGCTGCTGGTCGCTGCATGAGCATGCGCCCGAGTCACATGAGGTAGAGTTGGCCCCTTCTTAGTGACTCAGTGCGGTATTCAGCCTCTCTGGTGTCAATACTCTGATTTTGGGAAAAAAAAAAAAAAAATCCAAAATCAGACAGAGTGTTGAGACCAGAGAGGCTAAGACCGCATTGACTCAGTGCGGTATTCAGCCTCTCTGGTGTCAATACTCTGATTTTGGGAAAGAAAAAAAAAAATCCAAAATCAGACAGAGTGTTGAGACCAGAGAGGCTAAGACTGCATTGACTCAGTGCGGTATTCAGCCTCTCTGGTGTCAAGTCTGATTTTGGGAAAAAAAAAAAATCCAAAATCAGACAGAGTGTTGAGACCAGAGAGGCTAAGACCGCATTGACTCAGTGCGGTATTCAGCCTCTCTGGTGTCAATACTCTGATTTTGGGAAAGAAAAAAAAAAATCCAAAATCAGACAGATTGTTAAGACCAGAGAGCCTAAGACCGCATTGACTCAGTGCGGTATTCAGCCTCTCTGGTGTCAATACTCTGATTTTGGGGAAAAAAAAAAAAAAAATCCAAAATCAGACAGAGTGTTGAGACCAGAGAGGCTAAGACTGCATTGACTCAGTGCGGTATTCAGCCTCTCTGGTGTCAAGTCTGATTTTGGGAAAAAAAAAAAAATCCAAAATCAGACAGAGTGTTGAGACCAGAGAGGCTAAGACCGCATTGACTCAGTGCGGTATTCAGCCTCTCTGGTGTCAAGTCTGATTTTGGGAAGAAAAAAAAAAATCCAAAATCAGACAGAGTGTTGAGACCAGAGAGGCTAAGACCGCATTGACTCAGTGCGGTATTCAGCCTCTCTGGTGTCAATACTCTGATTTTGGGAAAAAAAAAAAAAAAATCCAAAATCAGACAGAGTGTTGAGACCAGAGAGGCTAAGACCGCATTGACTCAGTGCGGTATTCAGCCTCTCTGGTGTCAATACTCTGATTTTGGGAAAGAAAAAAAAAAATCCAAAATCAGACAGAGTGTTGAGACCAGAGAGGCTAAGACTGCATTGACTCAGTGCGGTATTCAGCCTCTCTGGTGTCAAGTCTGATTTTGGGAAAAAAAAAAAATCCAAAATCAGACAGAGTGTTGAGACCAGAGAGGCTAAGACCGCATTGACTCAGTGCGGTATTCAGCCTCTCTGGTGTCAATACTCTGATTTTGGGAAAGAAAAAAAAAAATCCAAAATCAGACAGAGTGTTGAGACCAGAGAGGCTAAGACCGCATTGACTCAGTGCGGTATTCAGCCTCTCTGGTGTCAATACTCTGATTTTGGGAAAAAAAAAAAAAAAATCCAAAATCAGACAGAGTGTTGAGACCAGAGAGGCTAAGACCGCATTGACTCAGTGCGGTATTCAGCCTCTCTGGTGTCAATACTCTGATTTTGGGAAAGAAAAAAAAAAATCCAAAATCAGACAGAGTGTTGAGACCAGAGAGGCTAAGACTGCATTGACTCAGTGCGGTATTCAGCCTCTCTGGTGTCAAGTCTGATTTTGGGAAAAAAAAAAAATCCAAAATCAGACAGAGTGTTGAGACCAGAGAGGCTAAGACCGCATTGACTCAGTGCGGTATTCAGCCTCTCTGGTGTCAATACTCTGATTTTGGGAAAGAAAAAAAAAAATCCAAAATCAGACAGATTGTTAAGACCAGAGAGCCTAAGACCGCATTGACTCAGTGCGGTATTCAGCCTCTCTGGTGTCAATACTCTGATTTTGGGGGAAAAAAAAAAAAAATCCAAAATCAGACAGAGTGTTGACACCAGAGAGGCTAAAACTGCATTGAATCAGTGTGCTATACAGCCTCTCTGGTGTCAATACTCTGTCTGATTTTGGGAAAAAAAAATCCAAAATCAGACAGAGTGTTGAGACCAGAGAGGCTAAGACTGCATTGACTCAGTGCGGTATTCAGCCTCTCTGGTGTCAAGTCTGATTTTGGGAAGAAAAAAAAAATCAAAAAACAGACAGAGTGTTGAGACCAGAGAGGCTAAGACTGCATTGACTCAGTGCGGTATTCAGCCTCTCTGGTGTCAAGTCTGATTTTGGGAAGAAAAAAAAAATCCAAAAGTAGACAGAGTGTTGAGACCAGAGAGGCTAAGACCGCATTGACTCAGTGCGGTATTCAGCCTCTCTGGTGTCAATACTCTGATTTTGGGAAAGAAAAAAAAAATCCAAAATCAGACAGAGTGTTGAGACCAGAGAGGCTAAGACCGCATTGACTCAGTGCGGTATTCAGCCTCTCTGGTGTCAATACTCTGATTTTGGGAAAAAAAAAAAAAATCCAAAATCAGACAGAGTGTTGAGACCAGAGAGGCTAAGACTGCATTGACTCAGTGCGGTATTCAGCCTCTCTGGTGTCAAGTCTGATTTTGGGAAAAAAAAAAAAATCCAAAATCAGACAGAGTGTTGAGACCAGAGAGGCTAAGACCGCATTGACTCAGTGCGGTATTCAGCCTCTCTGGTGTCAAGTCTGATTTTGGGAAGAAAAAAAAAAATCCAAAATCAGACAGAGTGTTGAGACCAGAGAGGCTAAGACCGCATTGACTCAGTGCGGTATTCAGCCTCTCTGGTGTCAATACTCTGATTTTGGGAAAAAAAAAAAAAAATCCAAAATCAGACAGAGTGTTGAGACCAGAGAGGCTAAGACCGCATTGACTCAGTGCGGTATTCAGCCTCTCTGGTGTCAATACTCTGATTTTGGGAAAGAAAAAAAAAAATCCAAAATCAGACAGAGTGTTGAGACCAGAGAGGCTAAGACTGCATTGACTCAGTGCGGTATTCAGCCTCTCTGGTGTCAAGTCTGATTTTGGGAAAAAAAAAAAATCCAAAATCAGACAGAGTGTTGAGACCAGAGAGGCTAAGACCGCATTGACTCAGTGCGGTATTCAGCCTCTCTGGTGTCAATACTCTGATTTTGGGAAAGAAAAAAAAAAAATCCAAAATCAGACAGATTGTTAAGACCAGAGAGCCTAAGACCGCATTGACTCAGTGCGGTATTCAGCCTCTCTGGTGTCAATACTCTGATTTTGGGGGAAAAAAGAAAAAAATCCAAAATCAGACAGAGTGTTGAGACCAGAGAGGCTAAGACTGCATTGACTCAGTGCGGTATTCAGCCTCTCTGGTGTCAAGTCTGATTTTGGGAAAAAAAAAAAAATCCAAAATCAGACAGAGTGTTGAGACCAGAGAGGCTAAGACCGCATTGACTCAGTGCGGTATTCAGCCTCTCTGGTGTCAAGTCTGATTTTGGGAAGAAAAAAAAAAATCCAAAATCAGACAGAGTGTTGAGACCAGAGAGGCTAAGACCGCATTGACTCAGTGCGGTATTCAGCCTCTCTGGTGTCAATACTCTGATTTTGGGAAGAAAAAAAAAATCCAAAATCAGACAGAGTGTTGAGACCAGAGAGGCTAAGACTGCATTGACTCAGTGCGGTATTCAGCCTCTCTGGTGTCAAGTCTGATTTGGGGAAGAAAAAAAAAATCCAAAAGTAGACAGAGTGTTGAGACCAGAGAGGCTAAGACCGCATTGACTCAGTGCGGTATTCAGCCTCTCTGGTGTCAATACTCTGATTTTGGGAAAAAAAAAAAAATCCAAAATCAGACAGAGTGTTGAGACCAGAGAGGCTAAGACTGCATTGACTCAGTGCGGTATTCAGCCTCTCTGGTGTCAAGTCTGATTTTGGGAGAAAAAAAAAATCCAAAATCAGACAGAGTGTTGAGACCAGAGAGGCTAAGACCGCATTGACTCAGTGCGGTATTCAGCCTCTCTGGTGTCAATACTCTGATTTTGGGGAAAAAAAAAAAAATCCAAAATCAGACAGAGTGTTGACACCAGAGAGGCTAAAACTGCATTGAATCAGTATGCTATACAGCCTCTCTGGTGTCAAGTCTGATTTTGGGAAAAAAAAAAAAAATCCAAAATCAGACAGAGTGTTGAGACCAGAGAGGCTAAGACCGCATTGACTCAGTGCGGTATTCAGCCTCTCTGGTGTCAATACTCTGATTTTTGGGAAAAAAAAAAAAAAATCCAAAATCAGACAGAGTGTTGACACCAGAGAGGCTAAAACTGCATTGAATCAGTGTGCTATACAGCCTCTCTGGTGTCAATACTCTGTCTGATTTTGGGAAAAAAAAAATCCAAAATCAGACAGAGTGTTGAGACCAGAGAGGCTAAGACCGCATTGACTCAGTGCGGTATTCAGCCTCTCTGGTGTCAATACTCTGATTTTGGGAAAAAAAAAAAAATCCAAAATCAGACAGAGTGTTGAGACCAGAGAGGCTAAGACCGCATTGACTCAGTGCGGTATTCAGCCTCTCTGGTGTCAATACTCTGATTTTGGGAAAAAAAAAAAAAAAAATCCAAAATCAGACAGAGTGTTGACACCAGAGAGGCTAAAACTGCATTGAATCAGTGTGCTATACAGCCTCTCTGGTGTCAATACTCTGATTTTGGGAAAGAAAAAAAAAATCCAAAATCAGACAGAGTGTTGAGACCAGAGAGGCTAAGACTGCATTGACTCAGTGCGGTATTCAGCCTCTCTGGTGTCAAGTCTGATTTTGGGAAGAAAAAAAAAATCCAAAAGTAGACAGAGTGTTGAGACCAGAGAGGCTAAGACCGCATTGACTCAGTGCGGTATTCAGCCTCTCTGGTGTCAATACTCTGATTTTGGGAAAGAAAAAAAAAAATCCAAAATCAGACAGAGTGTTGAGACCAGAGAGGCTAAGACTGCATTGACTCAGTGCGGTATTCAGCCTCTCTGGTGTCAAGTCTGATTTTGGGAAAAAAAAAAAATCCAAAATCAGACAGAGTGTTGAGACCAGAGAGGCTAAGACCGCATTGACTCAGTGCGGTATTCAGCCTCTCTGGTGTCAATACTCTGATTTTTTGGGGGGAAAAAAAAATCCAAAATCAGACAGAGTGTTGAGACCAGAGAGGCTAAGACTGCATTGACTCAGTGCGGTATTCAGCCTCTCTGGTGTCAAGTCTGATTTTGGGAAAAAAAAAAAAATCCAAAATCAGACAGAGTGTTGAGACCAGAGAGGCTAAGACCGCATTGACTCAGTGCGGTATTCAGCCTCTCTGGTGTCAAGTCTGATTTTGGGAAGAAAAAAAAAAATCCAAAATCAGACAGAGTGTTGAGACCAGAGAGGCTAAGACCGCATTGACTCAGTGCGGTATTCAGCCTCTCTGGTGTCAATACTCTGATTTTGGGAAAAAAAAAAAAAAAATCCAAAATCAGACAGAGTGTTGAGACCAGAGAGGCTAAGACCGCATTGACTCAGTGCGGTATTCAGCCTCTCTGGTGTCAATACTCTGATTTTGGGAAAGAAAAAAAAAAATCCAAAATCAGACAGAGTGTTGAGACCAGAGAGGCTAAGACTGCATTGACTCAGTGCGGTATTCAGCCTCTCTGGTGTCAAGTCTGATTTTGGGAAGAAAAAAAAAATCCAAAATCAGACAGTGTTGAGACCAGAGAGGCTAAGACCGCATTGACTCAGTGCGGTATTCAGCCTCTCTGGTGTCAATACTCTGATTTTTTGGGGGAAAAAAAAAATCCAAAATCAGACAGAGTGTTGAGACCAGAGAGGCTAAGACCGCATTGACTCAGTGCGGTATTCAGCCTCTCTGGTGTCAATACTCTGATTTTGGGAAAGAAAAAAAAAAAATCCAAAATCAGACAGATTGTTAAGACCAGAGAGCCTAAGACCGCATTGACTCAGTGCGGTATTCAGCCTCTCTGGTGTCAATACTCTGATTTTGGGGGAAAAAAAAAAAAAATCCAAAATCAGACAGAGTGTTGACACCAGAGAGGCTAAAACTGCATTGAATCAGTGTGCTATACAGACTCTCTGGTGTCAATACTCTGTCTGATTTTGGGAAAAAAAAATCCAAAATCAGACAGAGTGTTGAGACCAGAGAGGCTAAGACTGCATTGACTCAGTGCGGTATTCAGCCTCTCTGGTGTCAAGTCTGATTTTGGGAAGAAAAAAAAAATCAAAAAACAGACAGAGTGTTGAGACCAGAGAGGCTAAGACTGCATTGACTCAGTGCGGTATTCAGCCTCTCTGGTGTCAAGTCTGATTTTGGGAAGAAAAAAAAAATCCAAAAGTAGACAGAGTGTTGAGACCAGAGAGGCTAAGACCGCATTGACTCAGTGCGGTATTCAGCCTCTATGGTGTCAATACTCTGATTTTGGGAAAGAAAAAAAAAATCCAAAATCAGACAGAGTGTTGAGACCAGAGAGGCTAAGACCGCATTGACTCAGTGCGGTATTCAGCCTCTCTGGTGTCAATACTCTGATTTTGGGAAAAAAAAAAAAAAAATCCAAAATCAGACAGAGTGTTGACACCAGAGAGGCTAAAACTGCATTGAATCAGTGTGCTATACAGCCTCTCTGGTGTCAAGTCTGATTTTGGGAAAAAAAAAAAATCCAAAATCAGACAGAGTGTTGAGACCAGAGAGGCTAAGACTGCATTGACTCAGTGCGGTATTCAGCGTCTCTGGTGTCAAGTCTGATTTGGGGAAGAAAAAAAAAATCCAAAAGTAGACAGAGTGTTGAGACCAGAGAGGCTAAGACCGCATTGACTCAGTGCGGTATTCAGCCTCTCTGGTGTCAATACTCTGATTTTGGGAAAGAAAAAAAAAATCCAAAATCAGACAGAGTGTTGAGACCAGAGAGGCTAAGACTGCATTGACTCAGTGCGGTATTCAGCCTCTCTGGTGTCAAGTCTGATTTTGGGAAAAAAAAAAATCCAAAATCAGACAGAGTGTTGAGACCAGAGAGGCTAAGACCGCATTGACTCAGTGCGGTATTCAGCCTCTCTGGTGTCAATACTCTGATTTTGGGGGAAAAAAAAAAAATCCAAAATCAGACAGAGTGTTGACACCAGAGAGGCTA
Source organism: Poromitra crassiceps (assembly GCF_964638095.1). Lineage (NCBI taxonomy): Eukaryota > Metazoa > Chordata > Actinopteri > Beryciformes > Melamphaidae > Poromitra > Poromitra crassiceps. The sequence goes on from NW_028152190.1 coordinate 219,393, forward strand.
AAACTGCATTGAATCAGTATGCTATACAGCCTCTCTGGTGTCAAGTCTGATTTTGGGAAAAAAAAAAAAAATCCAAAATCAGACAGAGTGTTGAGACCAGAGAGGCTAAGACCGCATTGACTCAGTGCGGTATTCAGCCTCTCTGGTGTCAATACTCTGATTTTTGCGAAAAAAAAAAAAAAATCCAAAATCAGACAGAGTGTTGACACCAGAGAGGCTAAAACTGCATTGAATCAGTGTGCTATACAGCCTCTCTGGTGTCAATATTCTGTCTGATTTTGGGAAAAAAAAAATCCAAAATCAGACAGAGTGTTGAGACCAGAGAGGCTAAGACCGCATTGACTCAGTGCGGTATTCAGCCTCTCTGGTGTCAATACTCTGATTTTGGGAAAAAAAAAAAAAAATCCAAAATCAGACAGAGTGTTGAGACCAGAGAGGCTAAGACCGCATTGACTCAGTGTGGTATTCAGCCTCTCTGGTGTCAATACTCTGATTTTGGGAAAAAAAAAAAAAAAATCCAAAATCAGACAGAGTGTTGACACCAGAGAGGCTAAAACTGCATTGAATCAGTGTGCTATACAGCCTCTCTGGTGTCAAGTCTGATTTTGGGGAAAAAAAAAAAAATCCAAAATCAGACAGAGTGTTGAGACCAGAGAGGCTAAGACTGCATTGACTCAGTGCGGTATTCAGCCTCTCTGGTGTCAAGTCTGATTTTGGGAAGAAAAAAAAAATCCAAAAGTAGACAGAGTGTTGAGACCAGAGAGGCTAAGACCGCATTGACTCAGTGCGGTATTCAGCCTCTCTGGTGTCAATACTCTGATTTTGGGAAAGAAAAAAAAAAATCCAAAATCAGACAGAGTGTTGAGACCAGAGAGGCTAAGACTGCATTGACTCAGTGCGGTATTCAGCCTCTCTGGTGTCAAGTCTGATTTTGGGAAGAAAAAAAAAATCCAAAAGTAGACAGAGTGTTGAGACCAGAGAGGCTAAGACCGCATTGACTCAGTGCGGTATTCAGCCTCTCTGGTGTCAATACTCTGATTTTGGGAAAGAAAAAAAAAATCCAAAATCAGACAGAGTGTTGAGACCAGAGAGGCTAAGACCGCATTGACTCAGTGCGGTATTCAGCCTCTCTGGTGTCAATACTCTGATTTTGGGAAAAAAAAAAAAAATCCAAAATCAGACAGAGTGTTGAGACCAGAGAGGCTAAGACTGCATTGACTCAGTGCGGTATTCAGCCTCTCTGGTGTCAAGTCTGATTTTGGGAAAAAAAAAAAAATCCAAAATCAGACAGAGTGTTGAGACCAGAGAGGCTAAGACCGCATTGACTCAGTGCGGTATTCAGCCTCTCTGGTGTCAAGTCTGATTTTGGGAAGAAAAAAAAAAATCCAAAATCAGACAGAGTGTTGAGACCAGAGAGGCTAAGACCGCATTGACTCAGTGCGGTATTCAGCCTCTCTGGTGTCAATACTCTGATTTTGGGAAAAAAAAAAAAAAATCCAAAATCAGACAGAGTGTTGAGACCAGAGAGGCTAAGACCGCATTGACTCAGTGCGGTATTCAGCCTCTCTGGTGTCAATACTCTGATTTTGGGAAAGAAAAAAAAAAATCCAAAATCAGACAGAGTGTTGAGACCAGAGAGGCTAAGACTGCATTGACTCAGTGCGGTATTCAGCCTCTCTGGTGTCAAGTCTGATTTTGGGAAAAAAAAAAAATCCAAAATCAGACAGAGTGTTTAGACCAGAGAGGCTAAGACCGCATTGACTCAGTGCGGTATTCAGCCTCTCTGGTGTCAATACTCTGATTTTGGGAAAGAAAAAAAAAAAATCCAAAATCAGACAGATTGTTAAGACCAGAGAGCCTAAGACCGCATTGACTCAGTGCGGTATTCAGCCTCTCTGGTGTCAATACTCTGATTTTGGGGGAAAAAAGAAAAAAATCCAAAATCAGACAGAGTGTTGAGACCAGAGAGGCTAAGACTGCATTGACTCAGTGCGGTATTCAGCCTCTCTGGTGTCAAGTCTGATTTTGGGAAAAAAAAAAAAATCCAAAATCAGACAGAGTGTTGAGACCAGAGAGGCTAAGACCGCATTGACTCAGTGCGGTATTCAGCCTCTCTGGTGTCAAGTCTGATTTTGGGAAGAAAAAAAAAAATCCAAAATCAGACAGAGTGTTGAGACCAGAGAGGCTAAGACCGCATTGACTCAGTGCGGTATTCAGCCTCTCTGGTGTCAATACTCTGATTTTGGGAAGAAAAAAAAAATCCAAAATCAGACAGAGTGTTGAGACCAGAGAGGCTAAGACTGCATTGACTCAGTGCGGTATTCAGCCTCTCTGGTGTCAAGTCTGATTTGGGGAAGAAAAAAAAAATCCAAAAGTAGACAGAGTGTTGAGACCAGAGAGGCTAAGACCGCATTGACTCAGTGCGGTATTCAGCCTCTCTGGTGTCAATACTCTGATTTTGGGAAAAAAAAAAAAATCCAAAATCAGACAGAGTGTTGAGACCAGAGAGGCTAAGACTGCATTGACTCAGTGCGGTATTCAGCCTCTCTGGTGTCAAGTCTGATTTTGGGAGAAAAAAAAAATCCAAAATCAGACAGAGTGTTGAGACCAGAGAGGCTAAGACCGCATTGACTCAGTGCGGTATTCAGCCTCTCTGGTGTCAATACTCTGATTTTGGGGAAAAAAAAAAAAATCCAAAATCAGACAGAGTGTTGACACCAGAGAGGCTAAAACTGCATTGAATCAGTATGCTATACAGCCTCTCTGGTGTCAAGTCTGATTTTGGGAAAAAAAAAAAAAATCCAAAATCAGACAGAGTGTTGAGACCAGAGAGGCTAAGACCGCATTGACTCAGTGCGGTATTCAGCCTCTCTGGTGTCAATACTCTGATTTTTGGGAAAAAAAAAAAAAAATCCAAAATCAGACAGAGTGTTGACACCAGAGAGGCTAAAACTGCATTGAATCAGTGTGCTATACAGCCTCTCTGGTGTCAATACTCTGTCTGATTTTGGGAAAAAAAAAATCCAAAATCAGACAGAGTGTTGAGACCAGAGAGGCTAAGACCGCATTGACTCAGTGCGGTATTCAGCCTCTCTGGTGTCAATACTCTGATTTTGGGAAAAAAAAAAAAATCCAAAATCAGACAGAGTGTTGAGACCAGAGAGGCTAAGACCGCATTGACTCAGTGCGGTATTCAGCCTCTCTGGTGTCAATACTCTGATTTTGGGAAAAAAAAAAAAAAAAAATCCAAAATCAGACAGAGTGTTGACACCAGAGAGGCTAAAACTGCATTGAATCAGTGTGCTATACAGCCTCTCTGGTGTCAATACTCTGATTTTGGGAAAGAAAAAAAAAATCCAAAATCAGACAGAGTGTTGAGACCAGAGAGGCTAAGACTGCATTGACTCAGTGCGGTATTCAGCCTCTCTGGTGTCAAGTCTGATTTTGGGAAGAAAAAAAAAATCCAAAAGTAGACAGAGTGTTGAGACCAGAGAGGCTAAGACCGCATTGACTCAGTGCGGTATTCAGCCTCTCTGGTGTCAATACTCTGATTTTGGGAAAGAAAAAAAAAAATCCAAAATCAGACAGAGTGTTGAGACCAGAGAGGCTAAGACTGCATTGACTCAGTGCGGTATTCAGCCTCTCTGGTGTCAAGTCTGATTTTGGGAAAAAAAAAAAATCCAAAATCAGACAGAGTGTTGAGACCAGAGAGGCTAAGACCGCATTGACTCAGTGCGGTATTCAGCCTCTCTGGTGTCAATACTCTGATTTTTTGGGGGGAAAAAAAAATCCAAAATCAGACAGAGTGTTGAGACCAGAGAGGCTAAGACTGCATTGACTCAGTGCGGTATTCAGCCTCTCTGGTGTCAAGTCTGATTTTGGGAAAAAAAAAAAAATCCAAAATCAGACAGAGTGTTGAGACCAGAGAGGCTAAGACCGCATTGACTCAGTGCGGTATTCAGCCTCTCTGGTGTCAAGTCTGATTTTGGGAAGAAAAAAAAAAATCCAAAATCAGACAGAGTGTTGAGACCAGAGAGGCTAAGACCGCATTGACTCAGTGCGGTATTCAGCCTCTCTGGTGTCAATACTCTGATTTTGGGAAAAAAAAAAAAAAAATCCAAAATCAGACAGAGTGTTGAGACCAGAGAGGCTAAGACCGCATTGACTCAGTGCGGTATTCAGCCTCTCTGGTGTCAATACTCTGATTTTGGGAAAGAAAAAAAAAAATCCAAAATCAGACAGAGTGTTGAGACCAGAGAGGCTAAGACTGCATTGACTCAGTGCGGTATTCAGCCTCTCTGGTGTCAAGTCTGATTTTGGGAAGAAAAAAAAAATCCAAAATCAGACAGTGTTGAGACCAGAGAGGCTAAGACCGCATTGACTCAGTGCGGTATTCAGCCTCTCTGGTGTCAATACTCTGATTTTTTGGGGGAAAAAAAAAATCCAAAATCAGACAGAGTGTTGAGACCAGAGAGGCTAAGACCGCATTGACTCAGTGCGGTATTCAGCCTCTCTGGTGTCAATACTCTGATTTTGGGAAAGAAAAAAAAAAAATCCAAAATCAGACAGATTGTTAAGACCAGAGAGCCTAAGACCGCATTGACTCAGTGCGGTATTCAGCCTCTCTGGTGTCAATACTCTGATTTTGGGGGAAAAAAAAAAAAAATCCAAAATCAGACAGAGTGTTGACACCAGAGAGGCTAAAACTGCATTGAATCAGTGTGCTATACAGCCTCTCTGGTGTCAATACTCTGTCTGATTTTGGGAAAAAAAAATCCAAAATCAGACAGAGTGTTGAGACCAGAGAGGCTAAGACTGCATTGACTCAGTGCGGTATTCAGCCTCTCTGGTGTCAAGTCTGATTTTGGGAAGAAAAAAAAAATCAAAAAACAGACAGAGTGTTGAGACCAGAGAGGCTAAGACTGCATTGACTCAGTGCGGTATTCAGCCTCTCTGGTGTCAAGTCTGATTTTGGGAAGAAAAAAAAAATCCAAAAGTAGACAGAGTGTTGAGACCAGAGAGGCTAAGACCGCATTGACTCAGTGCGGTATTCAGCCTCTATGGTGTCAATACTCTGATTTTGGGAAAGAAAAAAAAAATCCAAAATCAGACAGAGTGTTGAGACCAGAGAGGCTAAGACCGCATTGACTCAGTGCGGTATTCAGCCTCTCTGGTGTCAATACTCTGATTTTGGGAAAAAAAAAAAAAAAATCCAAAATCAGACAGAGTGTTGACACCAGAGAGGCTAAAACTGCATTGAATCAGTGTGCTATACAGCCTCTCTGGTGTCAAGTCTGATTTTGGGAAAAAAAAAAAATCCAAAATCAGACAGAGTGTTGAGACCAGAGAGGCTAAGACTGCATTGACTCAGTGCGGTATTCAGCGTCTCTGGTGTCAAGTCTGATTTGGGGAAGAAAAAAAAAATCCAAAAGTAGACAGAGTGTTGAGACCAGAGAGGCTAAGACCGCATTGACTCAGTGCGGTATTCAGCCTCTCTGGTGTCAATACTCTGATTTTGGGAAAGAAAAAAAAAATCCAAAATCAGACAGAGTGTTGAGACCAGAGAGGCTAAGACTGCATTGACTCAGTGCGGTATTCAGCCTCTCTGGTGTCAAGTCTGATTTTGGGAAAAAAAAAAATCCAAAATCAGACAGAGTGTTGAGACCAGAGAGGCTAAGACCGCATTGACTCAGTGCGGTATTCAGCCTCTCTGGTGTCAATACTCTGATTTTGGGGGAAAAAAAAAAAATCCAAAATCAGACAGAGTGTTGACACCAGAGAGGCTAAAACTGCATTGAATCAGTATGCTATACAGCCTCTCTGGTGTCAAGTCTGATTTTGGGAAAAAAAAAAAAAATCCAAAATCAGACAGAGTGTTGAGACCAGAGAGGCTAAGACCGCATTGACTCAGTGCGGTATTCAGCCTCTCTGGTGTCAATACTCTGATTTTTGCGAAAAAAAAAAAAAAATCCAAAATCAGACAGAGTGTTGACACCAGAGAGGCTAAAACTGCATTGAATCAGTGTGCTATACAGCCTCTCTGGTGTCAATATTCTGTCTGATTTTGGGAAAAAAAAAATCCAAAATCAGACAGAGTGTTGAGACCAGAGAGGCTAAGACCGCATTGACTCAGTGCGGTATTCAGCCTCTCTGGTGTCAATACTCTGATTTTGGGAAAAAAAAAAAAAAATCCAAAATCAGACAGAGTGTTGAGACCAGAGAGGCTAAGACCGCATTGACTCAGTGTGGTATTCAGCCTCTCTGGTGTCAATACTCTGATTTTGGGAAAAAAAAAAAAAAAATCCAAAATCAGACAGAGTGTTGACACCAGAGAGGCTAAAACTGCATTGAATCAGTGTGCTATACAGCCTCTCTGGTGTCAAGTCTGATTTTGGGGAAAAAAAAAAAAATCCAAAATCAGACAGAGTGTTGAGACCAGAGAGGCTAAGACTGCATTGACTCAGTGCGGTATTCAGCCTCTCTGGTGTCAAGTCTGATTTTGGGAAGAAAAAAAAAATCCAAAAGTAGACAGAGTGTTGAGACCAGAGAGGCTAAGACCGCATTGACTCAGTGCGGTATTCAGCCTCTCTGGTGTCAATACTCTGATTTTGGGAAAGAAAAAAAAAAATCCAAAATCAGACAGAGTGTTGAGACCAGAGAGGCTAAGACTGCATTGACTCAGTGCGGTATTCAGCCTCTCTGGTGTCAAGTCTGATTTTGGGAAAAAAAAAAAATCCAAAATCAGACAGAGTGTTGAGACCAGAGAGGCTAAGACCGCATTGACTCAGTGCGGTATTCAGCCTCTCTGGTGTCAATACTCTGATTTTTTGGGGGGAAAAAAAAATCCAAAATCAGACAGAGTGTTGAGACCAGAGAGGCTAAGACTGCATTGACTCAGTGCGGTATTCAGCCTCTCTGGTGTCAAGTCTGATTTTGGGAAAAAAAAAAAAATCCAAAATCAGACAGAGTGTTGAGACCAGAGAGGCTAAGACCGCATTGACTCAGTGCGGTATTCAGCCTCTCTGGTGTCAAGTCTGATTTTGGGAAGAAAAAAAAAAATCCAAAATCAGACAGAGTGTTGAGACCAGAGAGGCTAAGACCGCATTGACTCAGTGCGGTATTCAGCCTCTCTGGTGTCAATACTCTGATTTTGGGAAAAAAAAAAAAAAAATCCAAAATCAGACAGAGTGTTGACACCAGAGAGGCTAAAACTGCATTGAATCAGTGTGCTATACAGCCTCTCTGGTGTCAAGTCTGATTTTGGGAAAAAAAAAAAATCCAAAATCAGACAGAGTGTTGAGACCAGAGAGGCTAAGACTGCATTGACTCAGTGCGGTATTCAGCCTCTCTGGTGTCAAGTCTGATTTTGGGAAGAAAAAAAAAATCCAAAAGTAGACAGAGTGTTGAGACCAGAGAGGCTAAGACCGCATTGACTCAGTGCGGTATTCAGCCTCTCTGGTGTCAATACTCTGATTTTGGGAAAGAAAAAAAAAAATCCAAAATCAGACAGAGTGTTGAGACCAGAGAGGCTAAGACCGCATTGACTCAGTGCGGTATTCAGCCTCTCTGGTGTCAATACTCTGATTTTTTGGGGGAAAAAAAAAATCCAAAATCAGACAGAGTGTTGAGACCAGAGAGGCTAAGACTGCATTGACTCAGTGCGGTATTCAGCCTCTCTGGTGTCAAGTCTGATTTTGGGAAGAAAAAAAAAAATCCAAAATCAGACAGAGTGTTGAGACCAGAGAGGCTAAAACTGCATTGAATCAGTGTGCTATACAGCCTCTCTGGTGTCAAGTCTGATTTTGGGAAAAAAAAAAAAATCCAAAATCAGACAGAGTGTTGAGACCAGAGAGGCTAAGACCGCATTGACTCAGTGCGGTATTCAGCCTCTCTGGTGTCAATACTCTGATTTTTTGGGGAAAAAAAAAAATCCAAAATCAGACAGAGTGTTGAGACCAGAGAGGCTAAGACTGCATTGACTCAGTGCGGTATTCAGCCTCTCTGGTGTCAAGTCTGATTTTGGGAAAAAAAAAAAAATCCAAAATCAGACAGAGTGTTGAGACCAGAGAGGCTAAGACCGCATTGACTCAGTGTGCTATACAGCCTCTCTGGTGTCAATACTCTGTCTGATTTTGGGAGATTTTTTTTATTTTTTCCAAAATCAGACAGAGTGTTGAGACCAGAGAGGCTAAGACCGCATTGACTCAGTGCGGTATTCAGCCTCTCTGGTGTCAATCCTCTGTCTGATTTTGGAAGAAAGAAAAAAAATCCAAAATCAGACAGTGTTGAGACCAGAGAAGCATTGACTCAGTGCGGTATTCAGCCTCTCTGGTGTCAATACTCTGTCTGATTTGGGGAGATTTTTTTTTTTTTTTCCAAAATCAGACAGTGTTGAGACCAGAGAGGCTAAGACCGCATTGACTCAGTGCAGTATTCAGCCTCTCTGGTGTCAAGACTGATTTTGGGAAGAAAAAAAAAAATCAAAAATCAGACAGAGTGTTGAGACCAGAGAGGCTAAGACCGCATTGACTCAGTGCGGTATTCAGCCTCTCTGGTGTCAATACTCTGATTTTGGGAAAAGAAAAAAAAAATCCAAAATCAGACAGAGTGTTGACACCAGAGAGGCTAAAACTGCATTGAATCAGTGTGCTATACAGCCTCTCTGGTGTCAAGTCTGATTTTGGGAAAAAAAAAAAAATCCAAAATCAGACAGAGTGTTGAGACCAGAGAGGCTAAGACCGCATTGACTCAGTGCGGTATTCAGCCTCTCTGGTGTCAATACTCTGATTTTGGGAAAGAAAAAAAAAAATCCAAAATCAGACAGATTGTTGAGACCAGAGAGCCTAAGACCGCATTGACTCAGTGCGGTATTCAGCCTCTCTGGTGTCAATACTCTGATTTTGGGGAAAAAAAAAAAAAAATCCAAAATCAGACAGAGTGTTGACACCAGAGAGGCTAAAACTGCATTGAATCAGTGTGCTATACAGCCTCTCTGGTGTCAATACTCTGTCTGATTTTGGGAAAAAAAAATCCAAAATCAGACAGAGTGTTGAGACCAGAGAGGCTAAGACTGCATTGACTCAGTGCGGTATTCAGCCTCTCTGGTGTCAAGTCTGATTTTGGGAAGAAAAAAAAAATCAAAAAACAGACAGAGTGTTGAGACCAGAGAGGCTAAGACTGCATTGACTCAGTGCGGTATTCAGCCTCTCTGGTGTCAAGTCTGATTTTGGGAAGAAAAAAAAAATCCAAAAGTAGACAGAGTGTTGAGACCAGAGAGGCTAAGACCGCATTGACTCAGTGCGGTATTCAGCCTCTCTGGTGTCAAGTCTGATTTTGGGAAGAAAAAAAAAATCCAAAAGTAGACAGAGTGTTGAGACCAGAGAGGCTAAGACCGCATTGACTCAGTGCGGTATTCAGCCTCTCTGGTGTCAATACTCTGATTTTGGGAAAGAAAAAAAAAAATCCAAAATCAGACAGAGTGTTGAGACCAGAGAGGCTAAGACCGCATTGACTCAGTGCGGTATTCAGCCTCTCTGGTGTCAATACTCTGATTTTTTGGGGGAAAAAAAAAATCCAAAATCAGACAGAGTGTTGAGACCAGAGAGGCTAAGACTGCATTGACTCAGTGCGGTATTCAGCCTCTCTGGTGTCAAGTCTGATTTTGGGAAGAAAAAAAAAAATCCAAAATCAGACAGAGTGTTGAGACCAGAGAGGCTAAGACCGCATTGACTCAGTGCGGTATTCAGCCTCTCTGGTGTCAATACTCTGATTTTTTGGGGGAAAAAAAAAATCCAAAATCAGACAGAGTGTTGAGACCAGAGAGGCTAAGACTGCATTGACTCAGTGCGGTATTCAGCCTCTCTGGTGTCAAGTCTGATTTTGGGAAAAAAAAAAAAATCCAAAATCAGACAGAGTGTTGAGACCAGAGAGGCTAAGACCGCATTGACTCAGTGTGCTATACAGCCTCTCTGGTGTCAATACTCTGTCTGATTTTGGGAGATTTTTTTTATTTTTTCCAAAATCAGACAGAGTGTTGAGACCAGAGAGGCTAAGACCGCATTGACTCAGTGCGGTATTCAGCCTCTCTGGTGTCAATCCTCTGTCTGATTTTGGAAGAAAGAAAAAAAATCCAAAATCAGACAGTGTTGAGACCAGAGAAGCATTGACTCAGTGCGGTATTCAGCCTCTCTGGTGTCAATACTCTGTCTGATTTGGGGAGATTTTTTTTTTTTTTTCCAAAATCAGACAGTGTTGAGACCAGAGAGGCTAAGACCGCATTGACTCAGTGCAGTATTCAGCCTCTCTGGTGTCAAGACTGATTTTGGGAAGAAAAAAAAAAATCAAAAATCAGACAGAGTGTTGAGACCAGAGAGGCTAAGACCGCATTGACTCAGTGCGGTATTCAGCCTCTCTGGTGTCAATACTCTGATTTTGGGGAAAAAAAAAAAAAATCCAAAATCAGACAGAGTGTTGACACCAGAGAGGCTAAAACTGCATTGAATCAGTGTGCTATACAGCCTCTCTGGTGTCAAGTCTGATTTTGGGAAAAAAAAAAAAATCCAAAATCAGACAGAGTGTTGAGACCAGAGAGGCTAAGACCGCATTGACTCAGTGCGGTATTCAGCCTCTCTGGTGTCAATACTCTGATTTTGGGAAAGAAAAAAAAAAAATCCAAAATCAGACAGATTGTTGAGACCAGAGAGCCTAAGACCGCATTGACTCAGTGCGGTATTCAGCCTCTCTGGTGTCAATACTCTGATTTTGGGGGGAAAAAAAAAAAAAATCCAAAATCAGACAGAGTGTTGACACCAGAGAGGCTAAAACTGCATTGAATCAGTGTGCTATACAGCCTCTCTGGTGTCAATACTCTGTCTGATTTTGGGGAAAAAAAATCCAAAATCAGACAGAGTGTTGAGACCAGAGAGGCTAAGACTGCATTGACTCAGTGCGGTATTCAGCCTCTCTGGTGTCAAGTCTGATTTTGGGAAGAAAAAAAAAATCAAAAAACAGACAGAGTGTTGAGACCAGAGAGGCTAAGACTGCATTGACTCAGTGCGGTATTCAGCCTCTCTGGTGTCAAGTCTGATTTTGGGAAGAAAAAAAAAATCCAAAAGTAGACAGAGTGTTGAGACCAGAGAGGCTAAGACCGCATTGACTCAGTGCGGTATTCAGCCTCTCTGGTGTCAATACTCTGATTTTGGGAAAGAAAAAAAAAAATCCAAAATCAGACAGAGTGTTGAGACCAGAGAGGCTAAGACTGCATTGACTCAGTGCGGTATTCAGCCTCTCTGGTGTCAAGTCTGATTTTGGGAAAAAAAAAAAAATCCAAAATCAGACAGAGTGTTGAGACCAGAGAGGCTAAGACCGCATTGACTCAGTGCGGTATTCAGCCTCTCTGGTGTCAATACTCTGATTTTTTTGGGGGAAAAAAAAAATCCAAAATCAGACAGAGTGTTGAGACCAGAGAGGCTAAGACTGCATTGACTCAGTGCGGTATTCAGCCTCTCTGGTGTCAAGTCTGATTTTGGGAAAAAAAAAAAAATCCAAAATCAGACAGAGTGTTGAGACCAGAGAGGCTAAGACCGCATTGACTCAGTGCGGTATTCAGCCTCTCTGGTGTCAATACTCTGATTTTGGGAAAAAAAAAAAAAAAATCCAAAATCAGACAGAGTGTTGACACCAGAGAGGCTAAAACTGCATTGAATCAGTGTGCTATACAGCCTCTCTGGTGTCAAGTCTGATTTTGGGAAAAAAAAAAAAATCCAAAATCAGACAGAGTGTTGAGACCAGAGAGGCTAAGACCGCATTGACTCAGTGCGGTATTCAGCCTCTCTGGTGTCAATACTCTGATTTTGGGAAAGAAAAAAAAAAAATCCAAAATCAGACAGATTGTTGAGACCAGAGAGCCTAAGACCGCATTGACTCAGTGCAGTATTCAGCCTCTCTGGTGTCAATACTCTGATTTTGGGGAAAAAAAAAAAAAAATCCAAAATCAGACAGAGTGTTGACACCAGAGAGGCTAAAACTGCATTGAATCAGTGTGCTATACAGCCTCTCTGGTGTCAATACTCTGTCTGATTTTGGGAAAAAAAAATCCAAAATCAGACAGAGTGTTGAGACCAGAGAGGCTAAGACTGCATTGACTCAGTGCGGTATTCAGCCTCTCTGGTGTCAAGTCTGATTTTGGGAAGAAAAAAAAAATCCAAAATCAGACAGAGTGTTGAGACCAGAGAGGCTAAGACCGCATTGACTCAGTGCGGTATTCAGCCTCTCTGGTGTCAATACTCTGATTTTTGGGGGGGAAAAAAAAATCCAAAATCAGACAGAGTGTTGAGACCAGAGAGGCTAAGACTGCATTGACTCAGTGCGGTATTCAGCCTCTCTGGTGTCAAGTCTGATTTTGGGAAAAAAAAAAAAATCCAAAATCAGACAGAGTGTTGAGACCAGAGAGGCTAAGACCGCATTGACTCAGTGTGCTATACAGCCTCTCTGGTGTCAATACTCTGTCTGATTTTGGGAGATTTTTTTTATTTTTTCCAAAATCAGACAGAGTGTTGAGACCAGAGAGGCTAAGACCGCATTGACTCAGTGCGGTATTCAGCCTCTCTGGTGTCAATCCTCTGTCTGATTTTGGAAGAAAGAAAAAAAATCCAAAATCAGACAGTGTTGAGACCAGAGAAGCATTGACTCAGTGCGGTATTCAGCCTCTCTGGTGTCAATACTCTGTCTGATTTGGGGAGATTTTTTTTTTTTTTTCCAAAATCAGACAGTGTTGAGACCAGAGAGGCTAAGACCGCATTGACTCAGTGCAGTATTCAGCCTCTCTGGTGTCAAGACTGATTTTGGGAAGAAAAAAAAAAATCAAAAATCAGACAGAGTGTTGAGACCAGAGAGGCTAAGACCGCATTGACTCAGTGCGGTATTCAGCCTCTCTGGTGTCAATACTCTGATTTTGGGAAAAAAAAAAAAAAATCCAAAATCAGACAGAGTGTTGACACCAGAGAGGCTAAAACTGCATTGAATCAGTGTGCTATACAGCCTCTCTGGTGTCAAGTCTGATTTTGGGAAAAAAAAAAAAATCCAAAATCAGACAGAGTGTTGAGACCAGAGAGGCTAAGACCGCATTGACTCAGTGCGGTATTCAGCCTCTCTGGTGTCAATACTCTGATTTTGGGGGAAAAAAAAAAAAAATCCAAAATCAGACAGAGTGTTGACACCAGAGAGGCTAAAACTGCATTGAATCAGTGTGCTATACAGCCTCTCTGGTGTCAATACTCTGTCTGATTTTGGGAAAAAAAAATCCAAAATCAGACAGAGTGTTGAGACCAGAGAGGCTAAGACTGCATTGACTCAGTGCGGTATTCAGCCTCTCTGGTGTCAAGTCTGATTTTGGGAAGGAAAAAAAAATCAAAAAACAGACAGAGTGTTGAGACCAGAGAGGCTAAGACTGCATTGACTCAGTGCGGTATTCAGCCTCTCTGGTGTCAAGTCTGATTTTGGGAAAAAAAAAAAAATCCAAAATCAGACAGAGTGTTGAGACCAGAGAGGCTAAGACCGCATTGACTCAGTGTGCTATACAGCCTCTCTGGTGTCAATACTCTGTCTGATTTTGGGAGATTTTTTTTATTTTTTCCAAAATCAGACAGAGTGTTGAGACCAGAGAGGCTAAGACCGCATTGACTCAGTGCGGTATTCAGCCTCTCTGGTGTCAATCCTCTGTCTGATTTTGGAAGAAAGAAAAAAAATCCAAAATCAGACAGTGTTGAGACCAGAGAAGCATTGACTCAGTGCGGTATTCAGCCTCTCTGGTGTCAATACTCTGTCTGATTTGGGGAGATTTTTTTTTTTTTTTCCAAAATCAGACAGTGTTGAGACCAGAGAGGCTAAGACCGCATTGACTCAGTGCAGTATTCAGCCTCTCTGGTGTCAAGACTGATTTTGGGAAGAAAAAAAAAAATCAAAAATCAGACAGAGTGTTGAGACCAGAGAGGCTAAGACCGCATTGACTCAGTGCGGTATTCAGCCTCTCTGGTGTCAATACTCTGATTTTGGGAAAAAAAAAAAAAAATCCAAAATCAGACAGAGTGTTGACACCAGAGAGGCTAAAACTGCATTGAATCAGTGTGCTATACAGCCTCTCTGGTGTCAAGTCTGATTTTGGGAAAAAAAAAAAAATCCAAAATCAGACAGAGTGTTGAGACCAGAGAGGCTAAGACCGCATTGACTCAGTGCGGTATTCAGCCTCTCTGGTGTCAATACTCTGATTTTGGGAAAGAAAAAAAAAAAATCCAAAATCAGACAGATTGTTGAGACCAGAGAGCCTAAGACCGCATTGACTCAGTGCGGTATTCAGCCTCTCTGGTGTCAATACTCTGATTTTGGGGGGAAAAAAAAAAAAATCCAAAATCAGACAGAGTGTTGACACCAGAGAGGCTAAAACTGCATTGAATCAGTGTGCTATACAGCCTCTCTGGTGTCAATACTCTGTCTGATTTTGGGAAAAAAAAATCCAAAATCAGACAGAGTGTTGAGACCAGAGAGGCTAAGACTGCATTGACTCAGTGCGGTATTCAGCCTCTCTGGTGTCAAGTCTGATTTTGGGAAGAAAAAAAAAATCAAAAAACAGACAGAGTGTTGAGACCAGAGAGGCTAAGACTGCATTGACTCAGTGCGGTATTCAGCCTCTCTGGTGTCAAGTCTGATTTTGGGAAGAAAAAAAAAATCCAAAAGTAGACAGAGTGTTGAGACCAGAGAGGCTAAGACCGCATTGACTCAGTGCGGTATTCAGCCTCTCTGGTGTCAAGTCTGATTTTGGGAAGAAAAAAAAAATCCAAAAGTAGACAGAGTGTTGAGACCAGAGAGGCTAAGACCGCATTGACTCAGTGCGGTATTCAGCCTCTCTGGTGTCAATACTCTGATTTTGGGAAAGAAAAAAAAAATCCAAAATCAGACAGAGTGTTGAGACCAGAGAGGCTAAGACCGCATTGACTCAGTGCGGTATTCAGCCTCTCTGGTGTCAATACTCTGATTTTTTTGGGGAAAAAAAAAATCCAAAATCAGACAGAGTGTTGAGACCAGAGAGGCTAAGACTGCATTGACTCAGTGCGGTATTCAGCCTCTCTGGTGTCAAGTCTGATTTTGGGAAGAAAAAAAAAATCCAAAATCAGACAGAGTGTTGAGACCAGAGAGGCTAAGACCGCATTGACTCAGTGCGGTATTCAGCCTCTCTGGTGTCAATACTCTGATTTTTTGGGGGAAAAAAAAAATCAAAAATCAGACAGAGTGTTGAGACCAGAGAGGCTAAGACTGCATTGACTCAGTGCGGTATTCAGCCTCTCTGGTGTCAAGTCTGATTTTGGGAAAAAAAAAAAAATCCAAAATCAGACAGAGTGTTGAGACCAGAGAGGCTAAGACCGCATTGACTCAGTGTGCTATACAGCCTCTCTGGTGTCAATACTCTGTCTGATTTTGGGAGATTTTTTTTATTTTTTCCAAAATCAGACAGAGTGTTGAGACCAGAGAGGCTAAGACCGCATTGACTCAGTGCGGTATTCAGCCTCTCTGGTGTCAATCCTCTGTCTGATTTTGGAAGAAAGAAAAAAAATCCAAAATCAGACAGTGTTGAGACCAGAGAAGCATTGACTCAGTGCGGTATTCAGCCTCTCTGGTGTCAATACTCTGTCTGATTTGGGGAGATTTTTTTTTTTTTTTCCAAAATCAGACAGTGTTGAGACCAGAGAGGCTAAGACCGCATTGACTCAGTGCAGTATTCAGCCTCTCTGGTGTCAAGACTGATTTTGGGAAGAAAAAAAAAAATCAAAAATCAGACAGAGTGTTGAGACCAGAGAGGCTAAGACCGCATTGACTCAGTGCGGTATTCAGCCTCTCTGGTGTCAATACTCTGATTTTGGGGAAAAAAAAAAAAAAATCCAAAATCAGACAGAGTGTTGACACCAGAGAGGCTAAAACTGCATTGAATCAGTGTGCTATACAGCCTCTCTGGTGTCAAGTCTGATTTTGGGAAAAAAAAAAAAATCCAAAATCAGACAGAGTGTTGAGACCAGAGAGGCTAAGACCGCATTGACTCAGTGCGGTATTCAGCCTCTCTGGTGTCAATACTCTGATTTTGGGAAAGAAAAAAGAAAAATCCAAAATCAGACAGATTGTTGAGACCAGAGAGCCTAAGACCGCATTGACTCAGTGCGGTATTCAGCCTCTCTGGTGTCAATACTCTGATTTTGGGGGAAAAAAAAAAAAATCCAAAATCAGACAGAGTGTTGACACCAGAGAGGCTAAAACTGCATTGAATCAGTGTGCTATACAGCCTCTCTGGTGTCAATACTCTGTCTGATTTTGGGGAAAAAAAATCCAAAATCAGACAGAGTGTTGAGACCAGAGAGGCTAAGACTGCATTGACTCAGTGCGGTATTCAGCCTCTCTGGTGTCAAGTCTGATTTTGGGAAGAAAAAAAAAATCAAAAAACAGACAGAGTGTTGAGACCAGAGAGGCTAAGACTGCATTGACTCAGTGCGGTATTCAGCCTCTCTGGTGTCAAGTCTGATTTTGGGAAGAAAAAAAAAATCCAAAAGTAGACAGAGTGTTGAGACCAGAGAGGCTAAGACCGCATTGACTCAGTGCGGTATTCAGCCTCTCTGGTGTCAATACTCTGATTTTGGGAAAGAAAAAAAAAAATCCAAAATCAGACAGAGTGTTGAGACCAGAGAGGCTAAGACTGCATTGACTCAGTGCGGTATTCAGCCTCTCTGGTGTCAAGTCTCATTTTGGGAAGAAAAAAAAAAATCCAAAATCAGACAGAGTGTTGAGACCAGAGAGGCTAAGACCGCATTGACTCAGTGCGGTATTCAGCCTCTCTGGTGTCAATACTCTGATTTTTTTGGGGAAAAAAAAAATCCAAAATCAGACAGAGTGTTGAGACCAGAGAGGCTAAGACTGCATTGACTCAGTGCGGTATTCAGCCTCTCTGGTGTCAAGTCTGATTTTGGGAAGAAAAAAAAAAATCCAAAATCAGACAGAGTGTTGAGACCAGAGAGGCTAAGACCGCATTGACTCAGTGCGGTATTCAGCCTCTCTGGTGTCAATACTCTGATTTTTTGGGGGAAAAAAAAAATCAAAAATCAGACAGAGTGTTGAGACCAGAGAGGCTAAGACTGCATTGACTCAGTGCGGTATTCAGCCTCTCTGGTGTCAAGTCTGATTTTGGGAAAAAAAAAAAAATCCAAAATCAGACAGAGTGTTGAGACCAGAGAGGCTAAGACCGCATTGACTCAGTGTGCTATACAGCCTCTCTGGTGTCAATACTCTGTCTGATTTTGGGAGATTTTTTTTATTTTTTCCAAAATCAGACAGAGTGTTGAGACCAGAGAGGCTAAGACCGCATTGACTCAGTGCGGTATTCAGCCTCTCTGGTGTCAATCCTCTGTCTGATTTTGGAAGAAAGAAAAAAAATCCAAAATCAGACAGTGTTGAGACCAGAGAAGCATTGACTCAGTGCGGTATTCAGCCTCTCTGGTGTCAATACTCTGTCTGATTTGGGGAGATTTTTTTTTTTTTTTCCAAAATCAGACAGTGTTGAGACCAGAGAGGCTAAGACCGCATTGACTCAGTGCAGTATTCAGCCTCTCTGGTGTCAAGACTGATTTTGGGAAGAAAAAAAAAAATCAAAAATCAGACAGAGTGTTGAGACCAGAGAGGCTAAGACCGCATTGACTCAGTGCGGTATTCAGCCTCTCTGGTGTCAATACTCTGATTTTGGGGAAAAAAAAAAAAAAATCCAAAATCAGACAGAGTGTTGACACCAGAGAGGCTAAAACTGCATTGAATCAGTGTGCTATACAGCCTCTCTGGTGTCAAGTCTGATTTTGGGAAAAAAAAAAAAATCCAAAATCAGACAGAGTGTTGAGACCAGAGAGGCTAAGACCGCATTGACTCAGTGCGGTATTCAGCCTCTCTGGTGTCAATACTCTGATTTTGGGAAAGAAAAAAGAAAAATCCAAAATCAGACAGATTGTTGAGACCAGAGAGCCTAAGACCGCATTGACTCAGTGCGGTATTCAGCCTCTCTGGTGTCAATACTCTGATTTTGGGGGAAAAAAAAAAAAATCCAAAATCAGACAGAGTGTTGACACCAGAGAGGCTAAAACTGCATTGAATCAGTGTGCTATACAGCCTCTCTGGTGTCAATACTCTGTCTGATTTTGGGGAAAAAAAATCCAAAATCAGACAGAGTGTTGAGACCAGAGAGGCTAAGACTGCATTGACTCAGTGCGGTATTCAGCCTCTCTGGTGTCAAGTCTGATTTTGGGAAGAAAAAAAAAATCAAAAAACAGACAGAGTGTTGAGACCAGAGAGGCTAAGACTGCATTGACTCAGTGCGGTATTCAGCCTCTCTGGTGTCAAGTCTGATTTTGGGAAGAAAAAAAAAATCCAAAAGTAGACAGAGTGTTGAGACCAGAGAGGCTAAGACCGCATTGACTCAGTGCGGTATTCAGCCTCTCTGGTGTCAATACTCTGATTTTGGGAAAGAAAAAAAAAAATCCAAAATCAGACAGAGTGTTGAGACCAGAGAGGCTAAGACTGCATTGACTCAGTGCGGTATTCAGCCTCTCTGGTGTCAAGTCTCATTTTGGGAAAAAAAAAAAAATCCAAAATCAGACAGAGTGTTGAGACCAGAGAGGCTAAGACCGCATTGACTCAGTGCGGTATTCAGCCTCTCTGGTGTCAATACTCTGATTTTTTGGGGGAAAAAAAAAATCCAAAATCAGACAGAGTGTTGAGACCAGAGAGGCTAAGACTGCATTGACTCAGTGCGGTATTCAGCCTCTCTGGTGTCAAGTCTGATTTTGGGGAAAAAAAAAAAATCCAAAATCAGACAGAGTGTTGAGACCAGAGAGGCTAAGACCGCATTGACTCAGTGCGGTATTCAGCCTCTCTGGTGTCAATACTCTGATTTTGGGAAAAAAAAAAAAAAAATCCAAAATCAGACAGAGTGTTGACACCAGAGAGGCTAAAACTGCATTGAATCAGTGTGCTATACAGCCTCTCTGGTGTCAAGTCTGATTTTGGGAAAAAAAAAAAAATCCAAAATCAGACAGAGTGTTGAGACCAGAGAGGCTAAGACCGCATTGACTCAGTGCGGTATTCAGCCTCTCTGGTGTCAATACTCTGATTTTGGGAAAGAAAAAAAAAAAATCCAAAATCAGACAGATTGTTGAGACCAGAGAGCCTAAGACCGCATTGACTCAGTGCGGTATTCAGCCTCTCTGGTGTCAATACTCTGATTTTGGGGAAAAAAAAAAAAAAATCCAAAATCAGACAGAGTGTTGACACCAGAGAGGCTAAAACTGCATTGAATCAGTGTGCTATACAGCCTCTCTGGTGTCAATACTCTGTCTGATTTTGGGAAAAAAAAATCCAAAATCAGACAGAGTGTTGAGACCAGAGAGGCTAAGACTGCATTGACTCAGTGCGGTATTCAGCCTCTCTGGTGTCAAGTCTGATTTTGGGAAGAAAAAAAAAATCCAAAATCAGACAGAGTGTTGAGACCAGAGAGGCTAAGACCGCATTGACTCAGTGCGGTATTCAGCCTCTCTGGTGTCAATACTCTGATTTTTGGGGGGGAAAAAAAAATCCAAAATCAGACAGAGTGTTGAGACCAGAGAGGCTAAGACTGCATTGACTCAGTGCGGTATTCAGCCTCTCTGGTGTCAAGTCTGATTTTGGGAAAAAAAAAAAAATCCAAAATCAGACAGAGTGTTGAGACCAGAGAGGCTAAGACCGCATTCACTCAGTGCGGTATTCAGCCTCTCTGGTGTCAAGTCTGATTTTGGGAAGAAAAAAAAAAAATCCAAAATCAGACAGAGTGTTGAGACCAGAGAGGCTAAGACCGCATTGACTCAGTGCGGTATTCAGCCTCTCTGGTGTCAATACTCTGATTTTGGGAAAAAAAAAAAAAAATCCAAAATCAGACAGAGTGTTGACACCAGAGAGGCTAAAACTGCATTGAATCAGTGTGCTATACAGCCTCTCTGGTGTCAAGTCTGATTTTGGGAAAAAAAAAAAATCCAAAATCAGACAGAGTGCTGAGACCAGAGAGGCTAAGACTGCATTGACTCAGTGCGGTATTCAGCCTCTCTGGTGTCAAGTCTGATTTTGGGAAAAAAAAAAATCCAAAATCAGACAGAGTGTTGAGACCAGAGAGGCTAAGACCGCATTGACTCAGTGCGGTATTCAGCCTCTCTGGTGTCAATACTCTGATTTTGGGGAAAAAAAAAAAAATCCAAAATCAGACAGAGTGTTGACACCAGAGAGGCTAAGACTGCATTGACTCAGTGCGGTATTCAGCCTCTCTGGTGTCAAGTCTGATTTTGGGAAAAAAAAAAAATCCAAAATCAGACAGAGTGTTGAGACCAGAGAGGCTAAGACCGCATTGACTCAGTGCGGTATTCAGCCTCTCTGGTGTCAATACTCTGATTTTGGGGAAAGAAAAAAAAAATCCAAAATCAGACAGAGTGTTGACACCAGAGAGGCTAAAACTGCATTGAATCAGTGTGCTATACAGCCTCTCTGGTGTCAAGTCTGATTTTGGGAAAAAAAAAAAAAATCCAAAATCAGACAGTGTTGAGACCAGAGAGGCTAAGACCGCATTGACTCAGTGCGGTATTCAGCCTCTCTGGTGTCAATACTCTGATTTTTGGGGAAAAAAAAAAAAAATCCAAAATCAGACAGAGTGTTGACACCAGAGAGGCTAAAACTGCATTGAATCAGTGTGCTATACAGCCTCTCTGGTGTCAATACTCTGTCTGATTTTGGGAAAAAAAAAATCCAAAATCAGACAGAGTGTTGAGACCAGAGAGGCTAAGACCGCATTGACTCAGTGCGGTATTCAGCTTCTCTGGTGTCAATACTCTGATTTTGGGAAAAAAAAAAAAAATCCAAAATCAGACAGAGTGTTGAGACCAGAGAGGCTAAGACCGCATTGACTCAGTGCGGTATTCAGCCTCTCTGGTGTCAATACTCTGATTTTGGGGGAAAAAAAAAAAAATCCAAAATCAGACAGAGTGTTGACACCAGAGAGGCTAAAACTGCATTGAATCAGTGTGCTATACTGCCTCTCTGGTGTCAAGTCTGATTTTGGGGAAAAAAAAAAAATCCAAAATCAGACAGAGTGTTGAGACCAGAGAGGCTAAGACTGCATTGACTCAGTGCGGTATTCAGCCTCTCTGGTGTCAAGTCTGATTTTGGGAAGAAAAAAAAAATCCAAAAGTAGACAGAGTGTTGAGACCAGAGAGGCTAAGACCGCATTGACTCAGTGCGGTATTCAGCCTCTCTGGTGTCAATACTCTGATTTTGGGAAAAAAAAAAAAATCCAAAATCAGACAGAGTGTTGAGACCAGAGAGGCTAAGACTGCATTGACTCAGTGCGGTATTCAGCCTCTCTGGTGTCAAGTCTGATTTTGGGAAAAAAAAAAAATCCAAAATCAGACAGAGTGTTGAGACCAGAGAGGCTAAGACTGCATTGACTCAGTGCGGTATTCAGCCTCTCTGGTGTCAAGTCTGATTTTGGGAAAAAAAAAAAATCCAAAATCAGACAGAGTGTTGAGACCAGAGAGGCTAAGACCGCATTGACTCAGTGCGGTATTCAGCCTCTCTGGTGTCAATACTCTGATTTTTTTGGGGGGAAAAAAATCCAAAATCAGACAGAGTGTTGAGACCAGAGAGGCTAAGACTGCATTGACTCAGTGCGGTATTCAGCCTCTCTGGTGTCAAGTCTGATTTTGGGAAAAAAAAAAAAATCCAAAATCAGACAGAGTGTTGAGACCAGAGAGGCTAAGACCGCATTGACTCAGTGCGGTATTCAGCCTCTCTGGTGTCAAGTCTGATTTTGGGAAGAAAAAAAAAAAATCCAAAATCAGACAGAGTGTTGAGACCAGAGAGGCTAAGACCGCCTTGACTCAGTGCGGTATTCAGCCTCTCTGGTGTCAATACTCTGATTTTGGGAAAAAAAAAAAAAAATCCAAAATCAGACAGAGTGTTGACACCAGAGAGGCTAAAACTGCATTGAATCAGTGTGCTATACAGCCTCTCTGGTGTCAAGTCTGATTTTGGGAAAAAAAAAAAAATCCAAAATCAGACAGAGTGTTGAGACCAGAGAGGCTAAGACTGCATTGACTCAGTGCGGTATTCAGCCTCTCTGGTGTCAAGTCTGATTTGGGGAAGAAAAAAAAAATCCAAAAGTAGACAGAGTGTTGAGACCAGAGAGGCTAAGACCGCATTGACTCAGTGCGGTATTCAGCCTCTCTGGTGTCAATACTCTGATTTTGGGAAAGAAAAAAAAAATCCAAAATCAGACAGAGTGTTGAGACCAGAGAGGCTAAGACTGCATTGACTCAGTGCGGTATTCAGCCTCTCTGGTGTCAAGTCTGATTTTGGGAAAAAAAAAAAATCCAAAATCAGACAGAGTGTTGAGACCAGAGAGGCTAAGACCGCATTGACTCAGTGCGGTATTCAGCCTCTCTGGTGTCAATACTCTGATTTTGGGGAAAAAAAAAAAAATCCAAAATCAGACAGAGTGTTGACACCAGAGAGGCTAAAACTGCATTGAATCAGTGTGCTATACAGCCTCTCTGGTGTCAAGTCTGATTTTGGGGAAAAAAAAAAAAATCCAAAATCAGACAGAGTGTTGAGACCAGAGAGGCTAAGACCGCATTGACTCAGTGCGGTATTCAGCCTCTCTGGTGTCAATACTCTGATTTTTGGGAAAAAAAAAAAAAAATCCAAAATCAGACAGAGTGTTGACACCAGAGAGGCTAAAACTGCATTGAATCAGTGTGCTATACAGCCTCTCTGGTGTCAATACTCTGTCTGATTTTGGGAAAAAAAAAATCCAAAATCAGACAGAGTGTTGAGACCAGAGAGGCTAAGACCGCATTGACTCAGTGCGGTATTCAGCCTCTCTGGTGTCAATACTCTGATTTTGGGGGAAAAAAAAAAAATCCAAAATCAGACAGAGTGTTGAGACCAGAGAGGCTAAGACCGCATTGACTCAGTGCGGTATTCAGCCTCTCTGGTGTCAATACTCTGATTTTGGGAAAAAAAAAAAAAAAATCCAAAATCAGACAGAGTGTTGACACCAGAGAGGCTAAAACTGCATTGAATCAGTGTGCTATACAGCCTCTCTGGTGTCAAGTCTGATTTTGGGAAAAAAAAAAAAATCCAAAATCAGACAGAGTGTTGAGACCAGAGAGGCTAAGACTGCATTGACTCAGTGCGGTATTCAGCCTCTCTGGTGTCAAGTCTGATTTTGGGAAGAAAAAAAAAATCCAAAAGTAGACAGAGTGTTGAGACCAGAGAGGCTAAGACCGCATTGACTCAGTGCGGTATTCAGCCTCTCTGGTGTCAATACTCTGATTTTGGGAAAGAAAAAAAAAAATCCAAAATCAGACAGAGTGTTGAGACCAGAGAGGCTAAGACTGCATTGACTCAGTGCGGTATTCAGCCTCTCTGGTGTCAATACTCTGATTTTGGGAAAGAAAAAAAAAAAATCCAAAATCAGACAGATTGTTGAGACCAGAGAGCCTAAGACCGCATTGACTCAGTGCGGTATTCAGCCTCTCTGGTGTCAATACTCTGATTTTGGGGAAAAAAAAAAAAAATCCAAAATCAGACAGAGTGTTGACACCAGAGAGGCTAAAACTGCATTGAATCAGTGTGCTATACAGCCTCTCTGGTGTCAATACTCTGTCTGATTTTGGGAAAAAAAAATCCAAAATCAGACAGAGTGTTGAGACCAGAGAGGCTAAGACTGCATTGACTCAGTGCGGTATTCAGCCTCTCTGGTGTCAAGTCTGATTTTGGGAAAAAAAAAAAAATCCAAAATCAGACAGAGTGTTGAGACCAGAGAGGCTAAGACCGCATTGACTCAGTGCGGTATTCAGCCTCTCTGGTGTCAAGTCTGATTTTGGGAAGAAAAAAAAAAATCCAAAATCAGACAGAGTGTTGAGACCAGAGAGGCTAAGACCGCATTGACTCAGTGCGGTATTCAGCCTCTCTGGTGTCAATACTCTGATTTTTGGGAAAAAAAAAAAAAAATCCAAAATCAGACAGAGTGTTGACACCAGAGAGGCTAAAACTGCATTGAATCAGTGTGCTATACAGCCTCTCTGGTGTCAATACTCTGTCTGATTTTGGGAAAAAAAAAATCCAAAATCAGACAGAGTGTTGAGACCAGAGAGGCTAAGACCGCATTGACTCAGTGCGGTATTCAGCCTCTCTGGTGTCAATACTCTGATTTTGGGAAAGAAAAAAAAAAATCCAAAATCAGACAGAGTGTTGAGACCAGAGAGGCTAAGACCGCATTGACTCAGTGCGGTATTCAGCCTCTCTGGTGTCAATACTCTGATTTTTTTGGGGAAAAAAAAAATCCAAAATCAGACAGAGTGTTGAGACCAGAGAGGCTAAGACTGCATTGACTCAGTGCGGTATTCAGCCTCTCTGGTGTCAAGTCTGATTTTGGGAAGAAAAAAAAAAATCCAAAATCAGACAGAGTGTTGAGACCAGAGAGGCTAAGACCGCATTGACTCAGTGCGGTATTCAGCCTCTCTGGTGTCAATACTCTGATTTTTTGGGGGAGAAAAAAAAATCCAAAATCAGACAGAGTGTTGAGACCAGAGAGGCTAAGACTGCATTGACTCAGTGCGGTATTCAGCCTCTCTGGTGTCAAGTCTGATTTTGGGAAAAAAAAAAAAATCCAAAATCAGACAGAGTGTTGAGACCAGAGAGGCTAAGACCGCATTGACTCAGTGTGCTATACAGCCTCTCTGGTGTCAATACTCTGTCTGATTTTGGGAGATTTTTTTTATTTTTTCCAAAATCAGACAGAGTGTTGAGACCAGAGAGGCTAAGACCGCATTGACTCAGTGCGGTATTCAGCCTCTCTGGTGTCAATCCTCTGTCTGATTTTGGAAGAAAGAAAAAAAATCCAAAATCAGACAGTGTTGAGACCAGAGAAGCATTGACTCAGTGCGGTATTCAGCCTCTCTGGTGTCAATACTCTGTCTGATTTGGGGAGATTTTTTTTTTTTTTTCCAAAATCAGACAGTGTTGAGACCAGAGAGGCTAAGACCGCATTGACTCAGTGCAGTATTCAGCCTCTCTGGTGTCAAGACTGATTTTGGGAAGAAAAAAAAAATCAAAAATCAGACAGAGTGTTGAGACCAGAGAGGCTAAGACCGCATTGACTCAGTGCGGTATTCAGCCTCTCTGGTGTCAATACTCTGATTTTGGGGAAAAAAAAAAAAAAATCCAAAATCAGACAGAGTGTTGACACCAGAGAGGCTAAAACTGCATTGAATCAGTGTGCTATACAGCCTCTCTGGTGTCAAGTCTGATTTTGGGAAAAAAAAAAAATCCAAAATCAGACAGAGTGTTGAGACCAGAGAGGCTAAGACCGCATTGACTCAGTGCGGTATTCAGCCTCTCTGGTGTCAATACTCTGATTTTGGGAAAGAAAAAAGAAAAATCCAAAATCAGACAGATTGTTGAGACCAGAGAGCCTAAGACCGCATTGACTCAGTGCGGTATTCAGCCTCTCTGGTGTCAATACTCTGATTTTGGGGGAAAAAAAAAAAAATCCAAAATCAGACAGAGTGTTGACACCAGAGAGGCTAAAACTGCATTGAATCAGTGTGCTATACAGCCTCTCTGGTGTCAATACTCTGTCTGATTTTGGGAAAAAAAAATCCAAAATCAGACAGAGTGTTGAGACCAGAGAGGCTAAGACTGCATTGACTCAGTGCGGTATTCAGCCTCTCTGGTGTCAAGTCTGATTTTGGGAAGAAAAAAAAAATCAAAAAACAGACAGAGTGTTGAGACCAGAGAGGCTAAGACTGCATTGACTCAGTGCGGTATTCAGCCTCTCTGGTGTCAAGTCTGATTTTGGGAAGAAAAAAAAAATCCAAAAGTAGACAGAGTGTTGAGACCAGAGAGGCTAAGACCGCATTGACTCAGTGCGGTATTCAGCCTCTCTGGTGTCAATACTCTGATTTTGGGAAAGAAAAAAAAAAATCCAAAATCAGACAGAGTGTTGAGACCAGAGAGGCTAAGACTGCATTGACTCAGTGCGGTATTCAGCCTCTCTGGTGTCAAGTCTGATTTTGGGAAAAAAAAAAAAATCCAAAATCAGACAGAGTGTTGAGACCAGAGAGGCTAAGACCGCATTGACTCAGTGCGGTATTCAGCCTCTCTGGTGTCAATACTCTGATTTTTTGGGGGGAAAAAAAAATCCAAAATCAGACAGAGTGTTGAGACCAGAGAGGCTAAGACTGCATTGACTCAGTGCGGTATTCAGCCTCTCTGGTGTCAAGTCTGATTTTGGGGAAAAAAAAAAAATCCAAAATCAGACAGAGTGTTGAGACCAGAGAGGCTAAGACCGCATTGACTCAGTGCGGTATTCAGCCTCTCTGGTGTCAATACTCTGATTTTGGGAAAAAAAAAAAAAAAATCCAAAATCAGACAGAGTGTTGACACCAGAGAGGCTAAAACTGCATTGAATCAGTGTGCTATACAGCCTCTCTGGTGTCAAGTCTGATTTTGGGAAAAAAAAAAAAATCCAAAATCAGACAGAGTGTTGAGACCAGAGAGGCTAAGACCGCATTGACTCAGTGCGGTATTCAGCCTCTCTGGTGTCAATACTCTGATTTTGGGAAAGAAAAAAAAAAAATCCAAAATCAGACAGATTGTTGAGACCAGAGAGCCTAAGACCGCATTGACTCAGTGCGGTATTCAGCCTCTCTGGTGTCAATACTCTGATTTTGGGGAAAAAAAAAAAAAAATCCAAAATCAGACAGAGTGTTGACACCAGAGAGGCTAAAACTGCATTGAATCAGTGTGCTATACAGCCTCTCTGGTGTCAATACTCTGTCTGATTTTGGGAAAAAAAAAATCCAAAATCAGACAGAGTGTTGAGACCAGAGAGGCTAAGACCGCATTGACTCAGTGCGGTATTCAGCCTCTCTGGTGTCAATACTCTGATTTTGGGAAAGAAAAAAAAAAATCCAAAATCAGACAGAGTGTTGAGACCAGAGAGGCTAAGACCGCATTGACTCAGTGCGGTATTCAGCCTCTCTGGTGTCAATACTCTGATTTTTTTGGGGAAAAAAAAAATCCAAAATCAGACAGAGTGTTGAGACCAGAGAGGCTAAGACTGCATTGACTCAGTGCGGTATTCAGCCTCTCTGGTGTCAAGTCTGATTTTGGGAAGAAAAAAAAAAATCCAAAATCAGACAGAGTGTTGAGACCAGAGAGGCTAAGACCGCATTGACTCAGTGCGGTATTCAGCCTCTCTGGTGTCAATACTCTGATTTTTTGGGGGAGAAAAAAAAATCCAAAATCAGACAGAGTGTTGAGACCAGAGAGGCTAAGACTGCATTGACTCAGTGCGGTATTCAGCCTCTCTGGTGTCAAGTCTGATTTTGGGAAAAAAAAAAAAATCCAAAATCAGACAGAGTGTTGAGACCAGAGAGGCTAAGACCGCATTGACTCAGTGTGCTATACAGCCTCTCTGGTGTCAATACTCTGTCTGATTTTGGGAGATTTTTTTTATTTTTTCCAAAATCAGACAGAGTGTTGAGACCAGAGAGGCTAAGACCGCATTGACTCAGTGCGGTATTCAGCCTCTCTGGTGTCAATCCTCTGTCTGATTTTGGAAGAAAGAAAAAAAATCCAAAATCAGACAGTGTTGAGACCAGAGAAGCATTGACTCAGTGCGGTATTCAGCCTCTCTGGTGTCAATACTCTGTCTGATTTGGGGAGATTTTTTTTTTTTTTTCCAAAATCAGACAGTGTTGAGACCAGAGAGGCTAAGACCGCATTGACTCAGTGCAGTATTCAGCCTCTCTGGTGTCAAGACTGATTTTGGGAAGAAAAAAAAAATCAAAAATCAGACAGAGTGTTGAGACCAGAGAGGCTAAGACCGCATTGACTCAGTGCGGTATTCAGCCTCTCTGGTGTCAATACTCTGATTTTGGGGAAAAAAAAAAAAAAATCCAAAATCAGACAGAGTGTTGACACCAGAGAGGCTAAAACTGCATTGAATCAGTGTGCTATACAGCCTCTCTGGTGTCAAGTCTGATTTTGGGAAAAAAAAAAAATCCAAAATCAGACAGAGTGTTGAGACCAGAGAGGCTAAGACCGCATTGACTCAGTGCGGTATTCAGCCTCTCTGGTGTCAATACTCTGATTTTGGGAAAGAAAAAAGAAAAATCCAAAATCAGACAGATTGTTGAGACCAGAGAGCCTAAGACCGCATTGACTCAGTGCGGTATTCAGCCTCTCTGGTGTCAATACTCTGATTTTGGGGGAAAAAAAAAAAAATCCAAAATCAGACAGAGTGTTGACACCAGAGAGGCTAAAACTGCATTGAATCAGTGTGCTATACAGCCTCTCTGGTGTCAATACTCTGTCTGATTTTGGGAAAAAAAAATCCAAAATCAGACAGAGTGTTGAGACCAGAGAGGCTAAGACTGCATTGACTCAGTGCGGTATTCAGCCTCTCTGGTGTCAAGTCTGATTTTGGGAAGAAAAAAAAAATCAAAAAACAGACAGAGTGTTGAGACCAGAGAGGCTAAGACTGCATTGACTCAGTGCGGTATTCAGCCTCTCTGGTGTCAAGTCTGATTTTGGGAAGAAAAAAAAAATCCAAAAGTAGACAGAGTGTTGAGACCAGAGAGGCTAAGACCGCATTGACTCAGTGCGGTATTCAGCCTCTCTGGTGTCAATACTCTGATTTTGGGAAAGAAAAAAAAAAATCCAAAATCAGACAGAGTGTTGAGACCAGAGAGGCTAAGACTGCATTGACTCAGTGCGGTATTCAGCCTCTCTGGTGTCAAGTCTGATTTTGGGAAAAAAAAAAAAATCCAAAATCAGACAGAGTGTTGAGACCAGAGAGGCTAAGACCGCATTGACTCAGTGCGGTATTCAGCCTCTCTGGTGTCAATACTCTGATTTTTTGGGGGGAAAAAAAAATCCAAAATCAGACAGAGTGTTGAGACCAGAGAGGCTAAGACTGCATTGACTCAGTGCGGTATTCAGCCTCTCTGGTGTCAAGTCTGATTTTGGGGAAAAAAAAAAAATCCAAAATCAGACAGAGTGTTGAGACCAGAGAGGCTAAGACCGCATTGACTCAGTGCGGTATTCAGCCTCTCTGGTGTCAATACTCTGATTTTGGGGAAAAAAAAAAAAAATCCAAAATCAGACAGAGTGTTGACACCAGAGAGGCTAAAACTGCATTGAATCAGTGTGCTATACAGCCTCTCTGGTGTCAAGTCTGATTTTGGGAAAAAAAAAAAAATCCAAAATCAGACAGAGTGTTGAGACCAGAGAGGCTAAGACCGCATTGACTCAGTGCGGTATTCAGCCTCTCTGGTGTCAATACTCTGATTTTGGGAAAGAAAAAAAAAAAATCCAAAATCAGACAGATTGTTGAGACCAGAGAGCCTAAGACCGCATTGACTCAGTGCGGTATTCAGCCTCTCTGGTGTCAATACTCTGATTTTGGGGAAAAAAAAAAAAAAATCCAAAATCAGACAGAGTGTTGACACCAGAGAGGCTAAAACTGCATTGAATCAGTGTGCTATACAGCCTCTCTGGTGTCAATACTCTGTCTGATTTTGGGAAAAAAAAATCCAAAATCAGACAGAGTGTTGAGACCAGAGAGGCTAAGACTGCATTGACTCAGTGCGGTATTCAGCCTCTCTGGTGTCAAGTCTGATTTTGGGAAGAAAAAAAAAATCCAAAATCAGACAGAGTGTTGAGACCAGAGAGGCTAAGACCGCATTGACTCAGTGCGGTATTCAGCCTCTCTGGTGTCAATACTCTGATTTTTGGGGGGGGAAAAAAAATCCAAAATCAGACAGAGTGTTGAGACCAGAGAGGCTAAGACTGCATTGACTCAGTGCGGTATTCAGCCTCTCTGGTGTCAAGTCTGATTTTGGGAAAAAAAAAAAAATCCAAAATCAGACAGAGTGTTGAGACCAGAGAGGCTAAGACCGCATTCACTCAGTGCGGTATTCAGCCTCTCTGGTGTCAAGTCTGATTTTGGGAAGAAAAAAAAAAAATCCAAAATCAGACAGAGTGTTGAGACCAGAGAGGCTAAGACCGCATTGACTCAGTGCGGTATTCAGCCTCTCTGGTGTCAATACTCTGATTTTGGGAAAAAAAAAAAAAAATCCAAAATCAGACAGAGTGTTGACACCAGAGAGGCTAAAACTGCATTGAATCAGTGTGCTATACAGCCTCTCTGGTGTCAAGTCTGATTTTGGGAAAAAAAAAAAATCCAAAATCAGACAGAGTGTTGAGACCAGAGAGGCTAAGACTGCATTGACTCAGTGCGGTATTCAGCCTCTCTGGTGTCAAGTCTGATTTTGGGAAAAAAAAAAATCCAAAATCAGACAGAGTGTTGAGACCAGAGAGGCTAAGACCGCATTGACTCAGTGCGGTATTCAGCCTCTCTGGTGTCAATACTCTGATTTTGGGGAAAAAAAAAAAAATCCAAAATCAGACAGAGTGTTGACACCAGAGAGGCTAAGACTGCATTGACTCAGTGCGGTATTCAGCCTCTCTGGTGTCAAGTCTGATTTTGGGAAAAAAAAAAAATCCAAAATCAGACAGAGTGTTGAGACCAGAGAGGCTAAGACCGCATTGACTCAGTGCGGTATTCAGCCTCTCTGGTGTCAATACTCTGATTTTGGGGAAAGAAAAAAAAAATCCAAAATCAGACAGAGTGTTGACACCAGAGAGGCTAAAACTGCATTGAATCAGTGTGCTATACAGCCTCTCTGGTGTCAAGTCTGATTTTGGGAAAAAAAAAAAAAATCCAAAATCAGACAGTGTTGAGACCAGAGAGGCTAAGACCGCATTGACTCAGTGCGGTATTCAGCCTCTCTGGTGTCAATACTCTGATTTTTGGGGAAAAAAAAAAAAAATCCAAAATCAGACAGAGTGTTGACACCAGAGAGGCTAAAACTGCATTGAATCAGTGTGCTATACAGCCTCTCTGGTGTCAATACTCTGTCTGATTTTGGGGAAAAAAAAATCCAAAATCAGACAGAGTGTTGAGACCAGAGAGGCTAAGACCGCATTGACTCAGTGCGGTATTCAGCCTCTCTGGTGTCAATACTCTGATTTTGGGAAAAAAAAAAAAAATCCAAAATCAGACAGAGTGTTGAGACCAGAGAGGCTAAGACCGCATTGACTCAGTGCGGTATTCAGCCTCTCTGGTGTCAATACTCTGATTTTGGGGAAAAAAAAAAAAAATCCAAAATCAGACAGAGTGTTGACACCAGAGAGGCTAAAACTGCATTGAATCAGTGTGCTATACTGCCTCTCTGGTGTCAAGTCTGATTTTGGGAAAAAAAAAAAAATCCAAAATCAGACAGAGTGTTGAGACCAGAGAGGCTAAGACTGCATTGACTCAGTGCGGTATTCAGCCTCTCTGGTGTCAAGTCTGATTTTGGGAAGAAAAAAAAAATCCAAAAGTAGACAGAGTGTTGAGACCAGAGAGGCTAAGACCGCATTGACTCAGTGCGGTATTCAGCCTCTCTGGTGTCAATACTCTGATTTTGGGAAAGAAAAAAAAAAATCCAAAATCAGACAGAGTGTTGAGACCAGAGAGGCTAAGACTGCATTGACTCAGTGCGGTATTCAGCCTCTCTGGTGTCAAGTCTGATTTTGGGAAGAAAAAAAAAATCCAAAATCAGACAGAGTGTTGAGACCAGAGAGGCTAAGACTGCATTGACTCAGTGCGGTATTCAGCCTCTCTGGTGTCAAGTCTGATTTTGGGAAAAAAAAAAAATCCAAAATCAGACAGAGTGTTGAGACCAGAGAGGCTAAGACCGCATTGACTCAGTGCGGTATTCAGCCTCTCTGGTGTCAATACTCTGATTTTTTGGGGGGGAAAAAAAATCCAAAATCA
Organism: Poromitra crassiceps; assembly: GCF_964638095.1. NCBI lineage: Eukaryota > Metazoa > Chordata > Actinopteri > Beryciformes > Melamphaidae > Poromitra > Poromitra crassiceps. The sequence continues at coordinate 251,380 of NW_028152190.1, forward strand.
GACAGAGTGTTGAGACCAGAGAGGCTAAGACTGCATTGACTCAGTGCGGTATTCAGCCTCTCTGGTGTCAAGTCTGATTTTGGGAAAAAAAAAAAAATCCAAAATCAGACAGAGTGTTGAGACCAGAGAGGCTAAGACCGCATTGACTCAGTGCGGTATTCAGCCTCTCTGGTGTCAAGTCTGATTTTGGGAAGAAAAAAAAAAAATCCAAAATCAGACAGAGTGTTGAGACCAGAGAGGCTAAGACCGCCTTGACTCAGTGCGGTATTCAGCCTCTCTGGTGTCAATACTCTGATTTTGGGAAAAAAAAAAAAAAATCCAAAATCAGACAGAGTGTTGACACCAGAGAGGCTAAAACTGCATTGAATCAGTGTGCTATACAGCCTCTCTGGTGTCAAGTCTGATTTTGGGAAAAAAAAAAATCCAAAATCAGACAGAGTGTTGAGACCAGAGAGGCTAAGACTGCATTGACTCAGTGCGGTATTCAGCCTCTCTGGTGTCAAGTCTGATTTGGGGAAGAAAAAAAAAATCCAAAAGTAGACAGAGTGTTGAGACCAGAGAGGCTAAGACCGCATTGACTCAGTGCGGTATTCAGCCTTTCTGGTGTCAATACTCTGATTTTGGGAAAGAAAAAAAAAAATCCAAAATCAGACAGAGTGTTGAGACCAGAGAGGCTAAGACTGCATTGACTCAGTGCGGTATTCAGCCTCTCTGGTGTCAAGTCTGATTTTGGGAAAAAAAAAAAATCCAAAATCAGACAGAGTGTTGAGACCAGAGAGGCTAAGACCGCATTGACTCAGTGCGGTATTCAGCCTCTCTGGTGTCAATACTCTGATTTTGGGGAAAAAAAAAAAAATCCAAAATCAGACAGAGTGTTGACACCAGAGAGGCTAAAACTGCATTGAATCAGTGTGCTATACAGCCTCTCTGGTGTCAAGTCTGATTTTGGGAAAAAAAAAAAAAATCCAAAATCAGACAGAGTGTTGAGACCAGAGAGGCTAAGACCGCATTGACTCAGTGCGGTATTCAGCCTCTCTGGTGTCAATACTCTGATTTTTGGGAAAAAAAAAAAAAAATCCAAAATCAGACAGAGTGTTGACACCAGAGAGGCTAAAACTGCATTGAATCAGTGTGCTATACAGCCTCTCTGGTGTCAATACTCTGTCTGATTTTGGGAAAAAAAAAATCCAAAATCAGACAGAGTGTTGAGACCAGAGAGGCTAAGACCGCATTGACTCAGTGCGGTATTCAGCCTCTCTGGTGTCAATACTCTGATTTTGGGGAAAAAAAAAAAAATCCAAAATCAGACAGAGTGTTGAGACCAGAGAGGCTAAGACCGCATTGACTCAGTGCGGTATTCAGCCTCTCTGGTGTCAATACTCTGATTTTGGGAAAAAAAAAAAAAAAATCCAAAATCAGACAGAGTGTTGACACCAGAGAGGCTAAAACTGCATTGAATCAGTGTGCTATACAGCCTCTCTGGTGTCAAGTCTGATTTTGGGAAAAAAAAAAAAATCCAAAATCAGACAGAGTGTTGAGACCAGAGAGGCTAAGACTGCATTGACTCAGTGCGGTATTCAGCCTCTCTGGTGTCAAGTCTGATTTTGGGAAGAAAAAAAAAATCCAAAAGTAGACAGAGTGTTGAGACCAGAGAGGCTAAGACCGCATTGACTCAGTGCGGTATTCAGCCTCTCTGGTGTCAATACTCTGATTTTGGGAAAGAAAAAAAAAAATCCAAAATCAGACAGAGTGTTGAGACCAGAGAGGCTAAGACTGCATTGACTCAGTGCGGTATTCAGCCTCTCTGGTGTCAAGTCTGATTTTGGGAAAAAAAAAAAATCCAAAATCAGACAGAGTGTTGAGACCAGAGAGGCTAAGACCGCATTGACTCAGTGCGGTATTCAGCCTCTCTGGTGTCAATACTCTGATTTTGGAAAAAAAAAAAAAAAAATCCAAAATCAGACAGAGTGTTGACACCAGAGAGGCTAAAACTGCATTGAATCAGTGTGCTATACAGCCTCTCTGGTGTCAATACTCTGATTTTGGGGAAAAAAAAAAAAATCCAAAATCAGACAGAGTGTTGAGACCAGAGAGGCTAAGACCGCATTGACTCAGTGCGGTATTCAGCCTCTCTGGTGTCAATACTCTGATTTTGGGAAAGAAAAAAAAAAAATCCAAAATCAGACAGATTGTTGAGACCAGAGAGCCTAAGACCGCATTGACTCAGTGCGGTATTCAGCCTCTCTGGTGTCAATACTCTGATTTTGGGGAAAAAAAAAAAAAAATCCAAAATCAGACAGAGTGTTGACACCAGAGAGGCTAAAACTGCATTGAATCAGTGTGCTATACAGCCTCTCTGGTGTCAATACTCTGTCTGATTTTGGGAAAAAAAAATCCAAAATCAGACAGAGTGTTGAGACCAGAGAGGCTAAGACTGCATTGACTCAGTGCGGTATTCAGCCTCTCTGGTGTCAAGTCTGATTTTGGGAAAAAAAAAAAAAATCCAAAATCAGACAGAGTGTTGAGACCAGAGAGGCTAAGACCGCATTGACTCAGTGCGGTATTCAGCCTCTCTGGTGTCAAGTCTGATTTTGGGAAGAAAAAAAAAATCCAAAATCAGACAGAGTGTTGAGACCAGAGAGGCTAAGACTGCATTGACTCAGTGCGGTATTCAGCCTCTCTGGTGTCAAGTCTGATTTTGGGAAAAAAAAAAAAATCCAAAATCAGACAGAGTGTTGAGACCAGAGAGGCTAAGACCGCATTGACTCAGTGTGCTATACAGCCTCTCTGGTGTCAATACTCTGTCTGATTTTGGGAGATTTTTTTTATTTTTTCCAAAATCAGACAGAGTGTTGAGACCAGAGAGGCTAAGACCGCATTGACTCAGTGCGGTATTCAGCCTCTCTGGTGTCAATCCTCTGTCTGATTTTGGAAGAAAGAAAAAAAATCCAAAATCAGACAGTGTTGAGACCAGAGAAGCATTGACTCAGTGCGGTATTCAGCCTCTCTGGTGTCAATACTCTGTCTGATTTGGGGAGATTTTTTTTTTTTTTTCCAAAATCAGACAGTGTTGAGACCAGAGAGGCTAAGACCGCATTGACTCAGTGCAGTATTCAGCCTCTCTGGTGTCAAGACTGATTTTGGGAAGAAAAAAAAAAATCAAAAATCAGACAGAGTGTTGAGACCAGAGAGCCTAAGACCGCATTGACTCAGTGCGGTATTCAGCCTCTCTGGTGTCAATACTCTGATTTTGGGAAAAAAAAAAAAAAAAAATCCAAAATCAGACAGAGTGTTGAGACCAGAGAGGCTAAGACCGCATTGACTCAGTGCGGTATTCAGCCTCTCTGGTGTCAATACTCTGATTTTGGGAAAAAAAAAAAAAAAATCCAAAATCAGACAGAGTGTTGACACCAGAGAGGCTAAAACTGCATTGAATCAGTGTGCTATACAGCCTCTCTGGTGTCAAGTCTGATTTTGGGAAAAAAAAAAAAATCCAAAATCAGACAGAGTGTTGAGACCAGAGAGGCTAAGACCGCATTGACTCAGTGTGCTATACAGCCTCTCTGGTGTCAATACTCTGTCTGATTTTGGGAGATTTTTTTTATTTTTTCCAAAATCAGACAGAGTGTTGAGACCAGAGAGGCTAAGACCGCATTGACTCAGTGCGGTATTCAGCCTCTCTGGTGTCAATCCTCTGTCTGATTTTGGAAGAAAGAAAAAAAATCCAAAATCAGACAGTGTTGAGACCAGAGAAGCATTGACTCAGTGCGGTATTCAGCCTCTCTGGTGTCAATACTCTGTCTGATTTGGGGAGATTTTTTTTTTTTTTTCCAAAATCAGACAGTGTTGAGACCAGAGAGGCTAAGACCGCATTGACTCAGTGCAGTATTCAGCCTCTCTGGTGTCAAGACTGATTTTGGGAAGAAAAAAAAAAATCAAAAATCAGACAGAGTGTTGAGACCAGAGAGGCTAAGACCGCATTGACTCAGTGCGGTATTCAGCCTCTCTGGTGTCAATACTCTGATTTTGGGAAAAAAAAAAAAAAATCCAAAATCAGACAGAGTGTTGACACCAGAGAGGCTAAAACTGCATTGAATCAGTGTGCTATACAGCCTCTCTGGTGTCAAGTCTGATTTTGGGAAAAAAAAAAAAATCCAAAATCAGACAGAGTGTTGAGACCAGAGAGGCTAAGACCGCATTGACTCAGTGCGGTATTCAGCCTCTCTGGTGTCAATACTCTGATTTTGGGAAAGAAAAAAAAAAAATCCAAAATCAGACAGATTGTTGAGACCAGAGAGCCTAAGACCGCATTGACTCAGTGCGGTATTCAGCCTCTCTGGTGTCAATACTCTGATTTTGGGGGGAAAAAAAAAAAAATCCAAAATCAGACAGAGTGTTGACACCAGAGAGGCTAAAACTGCATTGAATCAGTGTGCTATACAGCCTCTCTGGTGTCAATACTCTGTCTGATTTTGGGAAAAAAAAATCCAAAATCAGACAGAGTGTTGAGACCAGAGAGGCTAAGACTGCATTGACTCAGTGCGGTATTCAGCCTCTCTGGTGTCAAGTCTGATTTTGGGAAGAAAAAAAAAATCAAAAAACAGACAGAGTGTTGAGACCAGAGAGGCTAAGACTGCATTGACTCAGTGCGGTATTCAGCCTCTCTGGTGTCAAGTCTGATTTTGGGAAGAAAAAAAAAATCCAAAAGTAGACAGAGTGTTGAGACCAGAGAGGCTAAGACCGCATTGACTCAGTGCGGTATTCAGCCTCTCTGGTGTCAAGTCTGATTTTGGGAAGAAAAAAAAAATCCAAAAGTAGACAGAGTGTTGAGACCAGAGAGGCTAAGACCGCATTGACTCAGTGCGGTATTCAGCCTCTCTGGTGTCAATACTCTGATTTTGGGAAAGAAAAAAAAAAATCCAAAATCAGACAGAGTGTTGAGACCAGAGAGGCTAAGACCGCATTGACTCAGTGCGGTATTCAGCCTCTCTGGTGTCAATACTCTGATTTTTTGGGGGGAAAAAAAAATCCAAAATCAGACAGAGTGTTGAGACCAGAGAGGCTAAGACTGCATTGACTCAGTGCGGTATTCAGCCTCTCTGGTGTCAAGTCTGATTTTGGGAAGAAAAAAAAAAATCCAAAATCAGACAGAGTGTTGAGACCAGAGAGGCTAAGACCGCATTGACTCAGTGCGGTATTCAGCCTCTCTGGTGTCAATACTCTGATTTTTTGGGGGAAAAAAAAAATCCAAAATCAGACAGAGTGTTGAGACCAGAGAGGCTAAGACTGCATTGACTCAGTGCGGTATTCAGCCTCTCTGGTGTCAAGTCTGATTTTGGGAAAAAAAAAAAAATCCAAAATCAGACAGAGTGTTGAGACCAGAGAGGCTAAGACCGCATTGACTCAGTGTGCTATACAGCCTCTCTGGTGTCAATACTCTGTCTGATTTTGGGAGATTTTTTTTATTTTTTCCAAAATCAGACAGAGTGTTGAGACCAGAGAGGCTAAGACCGCATTGACTCAGTGCGGTATTCAGCCTCTCTGGTGTCAATCCTCTGTCTGATTTTGGAAGAAAGAAAAAAAATCCAAAATCAGACAGTGTTGAGACCAGAGAAGCATTGACTCAGTGCGGTATTCAGCCTCTCTGGTGTCAATACTCTGTCTGATTTGGGGAGATTTTTTTTTTTTTTTCCAAAATCAGACAGTGTTGAGACCAGAGAGGCTAAGACCGCATTGACTCAGTGCAGTATTCAGCCTCTCTGGTGTCAAGACTGATTTTGGGAAGAAAAAAAAAAATCAAAAATCAGACAGAGTGTTGAGACCAGAGAGGCTAAGACCGCATTGACTCAGTGCGGTATTCAGCCTCTCTGGTGTCAATACTCTGATTTTGGGGAAAAAAAAAAAAAAATCCAAAATCAGACAGAGTGTTGACACCAGAGAGGCTAAAACTGCATTGAATCAGTGTGCTATACAGCCTCTCTGGTGTCAAGTCTGATTTTGGGAAAAAAAAAAAAATCCAAAATCAGACAGAGTGTTGAGACCAGAGAGGCTAAGACCGCATTGACTCAGTGCGGTATTCAGCCTCTCTGGTGTCAATACTCTGATTTTGGGAAAGAAAAAAGAAAAATCCAAAATCAGACAGATTGTTGAGACCAGAGAGCCTAAGACCGCATTGACTCAGTGCGGTATTCAGCCTCTCTGGTGTCAATACTCTGATTTTTGGGGAAAAAAAAAAAAAATCCAAAATCAGACAGAGTGTTGACACCAGAGAGGCTAAAACTGCATTGAATCAGTGTGCTATACAGCCTCTCTGGTGTCAATACTCTGTCTGATTTTGGGAAAAAAAAATCCAAAATCAGACAGAGTGTTGAGACCAGAGAGGCTAAGACTGCATTGACTCAGTGCGGTATTCAGCCTCTCTGGTGTCAAGTCTGATTTTGGGAAGAAAAAAAAAATCAAAAAACAGACAGAGTGTTGAGACCAGAGAGGCTAAGACTGCATTGACTCAGTGCGGTATTCAGCCTCTCTGGTGTCAAGTCTGATTTTGGGAAGAAAAAAAAAATCCAAAAGTAGACAGAGTGTTGAGACCAGAGAGGCTAAGACCGCATTGACTCAGTGCGGTATTCAGCCTCTCTGGTGTCAATACTCTGATTTTGGGAAAGAAAAAAAAAAATCCAAAATCAGACAGAGTGTTGAGACCAGAGAGGCTAAGACTGCATTGACTCAGTGCGGTATTCAGCCTCTCTGGTGTCAAGTCTGATTTTGGGAAGAAAAAAAAAAATCCAAAATCAGACAGAGTGTTGAGACCAGAGAGGCTAAGACCGCATTGACTCAGTGCGGTATTCAGCCTCTCTGGTGTCAATACTCTGATTTTTTGGGGGAAAAAAAAAATCCAAAATCAGACAGAGTGTTGAGACCAGAGAGGCTAAGACTGCATTGACTCAGTGCGGTATTCAGCCTCTCTGGTGTCAAGTCTGATTTTGGGGAAAAAAAAAAAATCCAAAATCAGACAGAGTGTTGAGACCAGAGAGGCTAAGACCGCATTGACTCAGTGCGGTATTCAGCCTCTCTGGTGTCAATACTCTGATTTTGGGAAAAAAAAAAAAAAAATCCAAAATCAGACAGAGTGTTGACACCAGAGAGGCTAAAACTGCATTGAATCAGTGTGCTATACAGCCTCTCTGGTGTCAAGTCTGATTTTGGGAAAAAAAAAAAAATCCAAAATCAGACAGAGTGTTGAGACCAGAGAGGCTAAGACCGCATTGAATCAGTGCGGTATTCAGCCTCTCTGGTGTCAATACTCTGATTTTGGGAAAGAAAAAAAAAAAATCCAAAATCAGACAGATTGTTGAGACCAGAGAGCCTAAGACCGCATTGACTCAGTGCGGTATTCAGCCTCTCTGGTGTCAATACTCTGATTTTTGGGGGGGAAAAAAAATCCAAAATCAGACAGAGTGTTGAGACCAGAGAGGCTAAGACTGCATTGACTCAGTGCGGTATTCAGCCTCTCTGGTGTCAAGTCTGATTTTGGGAAAAAAAAAAAAATCCAAAATCAGACAGAGTGTTGAGACCAGAGAGGCTAAGACCGCATTGACTCAGTGCGGTATTCAGCCTCTCTGGTGTCAAGTCTGATTTTGGGAAGAAAAAAAAAAATCCAAAATCAGACAGAGTGTTGAGACCAGAGAGGCTAAGACCGCATTGACTCAGTGCGGTATTCAGCCTCTCTGGTGTCAATACTCTGATTTTGGGAAAAAAAAAAAAAATCCAAAATCAGACAGAGTGTTGACACCAGAGAGGCTAAAACTGCATTGAATCAGTGTGCTATACAGCCTCTCTGGTGTCAAGTCTGATTTTGGGAAAAAAAAAAAATCCAAAATCAGACAGAGTGTTGAGACCAGAGAGGCTAAGACTGCATTGACTCAGTGCGGTATTCAGCCTCTCTGGTGTCAAGTCTGATTTTGGGAGAAAAAAAAAATCCAAAATCAGACAGAGTGTTGAGACCAGAGAGGCTAAAACCAGTGTGCTATACTGCCTCTCTGGTGTCAAGTCTGATTTTGGGAAAAAAAAAAAAATCCAAAATCAGACAGAGTGTTGAGACCAGAGAGGCTAAGACTGCATTGACTCAGTGCGGTATTCAGCCTCTCTGGTGTCAAGTCTGATTTTGGGAAGAAAAAAAAAATCCAAAAGTAGACAGAGTGTTGAGACCAGAGAGGCTAAGACCGCATTGACTCAGTGCGGTATTCAGCCTCTCTGGTGTCAATACTCTGATTTTGGGAAAGAAAAAAAAAAATCCAAAATCAGACAGAGTGTTGAGACCAGAGAGGCTAAGACTGCATTGACTCAGTGCGGTATTCAGCCTCTCTGGTGTCAAGTCTGATTTTGGGAAAAAAAAAAAATCCAAAATCAGACAGAGTGTTGAGACCAGAGAGGCTAAGACTGCATTGACTCAGTGCGGTATTCAGCCTCTCTGGTGTCAAGTCTGATTTTGGGAAAAAAAAAAAATCCAAAATCAGACAGAGTGTTGAGACCAGAGAGGCTAAGACCGCATTGACTCAGTGCGGTATTCAGCCTCTCTGGTGTCAATACTCTGATTTTTTGGGGGGGAAAAAAAATCCAAAATCAGACAGAGTGTTGAGACCAGAGAGGCTAAGACTGCATTGACTCAGTGCGGTATTCAGCCTCTCTGGTGTCAAGTCTGATTTTGGGAAAAAAAAAAAATCCAAAATCAGACAGAGTGTTGAGACCAGAGAGGCTAAGACCGCATTGACTCAGTGCGGTATTCAGCCTCTCTGGTGTCAAGTCTGATTTTGGGAAGAAAAAAAAAAAATCCAAAATCAGACAGAGTGTTGAGACCAGAGAGGCTAAGACCGCCTTGACTCAGTGCGGTATTCAGCCTCTCTGGTGTCAATACTCTGATTTTGGGAAAAAAAAAAAAAAATCCAAAATCAGACAGAGTGTTGACACCAGAGAGGCTAAAACTGCATTGAATCAGTGTGCTATACAGCCTCTCTGGTGTCAAGTCTGATTTTGGGAAAAAAAAAAAATCCAAAATCAGACAGAGTGTTGAGACCAGAGAGGCTAAGACTGCATTGACTCAGTGCGGTATTCAGCCTCTCTGGTGTCAAGTCTGATTTGGGGAAGAAAAAAAAAATCCAAAAGTAGACAGAGTGTTGAGACCAGAGAGGCTAAGACCGCATTGACTCAGTGCGGTATTCAGCCTCTCTGGTGTCAATACTCTGATTTTGGGAAAGAAAAAAAAAAATCCAAAATCAGACAGAGTGTTGAGACCAGAGAGGCTAAGACTGCATTGACTCAGTGCGGTATTCAGCCTCTCTGGTGTCAAGTCTGATTTTGGGAAAAAAAAAAAATCCAAAATCAGACAGAGTGTTGAGACCAGAGAGGCTAAGACCGCATTGACTCAGTGCGGTATTCAGCCTCTCTGGTGTCAATACTCTGATTTTGGGGAAAAAAAAAAAAATCCAAAATCAGACAGAGTGTTGACACCAGAGAGGCTAAAACTGCATTGAATCAGTGTGCTATACAGCCTCTCTGGTGTCAAGTCTGATTTTGGGAAAAAAAAAAAAAATCCAAAATCAGACAGAGTGTTGAGACCAGAGAGGCTAAGACCGCATTGACTCAGTGCGGTATTCAGCCTCTCTGGTGTCAATACTCTGATTTTTGGGAAAAAAAAAAAAAAATCCAAAATCAGACAGAGTGTTGACACCAGAGAGGCTAAAACTGCATTGAATCAGTGTGCTATACAGCCTCTCTGGTGTCAATACTCTGTCTGATTTTGGGAAAAAAAAAATCCAAAATCAGACAGAGTGTTGAGACCAGAGAGGCTAAGACCGCATTGACTCAGTGCGGTATTCAGCCTCTCTGGTGTCAATACTCTGATTTTGGGGAAAAAAAAAAAAATCCAAAATCAGACAGAGTGTTGAGACCAGAGAGGCTAAGACCGCATTGACTCAGTGCGGTATTCAGCCTCTCTGGTGTCAATACTCTGATTTTGGGAAAAAAAAAAAAAAAATCCAAAATCAGACAGAGTGTTGACACCAGAGAGGCTAAAACTGCATTGAATCAGTGTGCTATACAGCCTCTCTGGTGTCAAGTCTGATTTTGGGAAAAAAAAAAAAATCCAAAATCAGACAGAGTGTTGAGACCAGAGAGGCTAAGACTGCATTGACTCAGTGCGGTATTCAGCCTCTCTGGTGTCAAGTCTGATTTTGGGAAGAAAAAAAAAATCCAAAAGTAGACAGAGTGTTGAGACCAGAGAGGCTAAGACCGCATTGACTCAGTGCGGTATTCAGCCTCTCTGGTGTCAATACTCTGATTTTGGGAAAGAAAAAAAAAAATCCAAAATCAGACAGAGTGTTGAGACCAGAGAGGCTAAGACTGCATTGACTCAGTGCGGTATTCAGCCTCTCTGGTGTCAAGTCTGATTTTGGGAAAAAAAAAAAATCCAAAATCAGACAGAGTGTTGAGACCAGAGAGGCTAAGACCGCATTGACTCAGTGCGGTATTCAGCCTCTCTGGTGTCAATACTCTGATTTTGGAAAAAAAAAAAAAAAAATCCAAAATCAGACAGAGTGTTGACACCAGAGAGGCTAAAACTGCATTGAATCAGTGTGCTATACAGCCTCTCTGGTGTCAATACTCTGATTTTGGGGGAAAAAAAAAAAATCCAAAATCAGACAGAGTGTTGAGACCAGAGAGGCTAAGACCGCATTGACTCAGTGCGGTATTCAGCCTCTCTGGTGTCAATACTCTGATTTTGGGAAAGAAAAAAAAAATCCAAAATCAGACAGAGTGTTGAGACCAGAGAGGCTAAGACCGCATTGACTCAGTGCGGTATTCAGCCTCTCTGGTGTCAATACTCTGATTTTTTGGGGGAAAAAAAAAATCCAAAATCAGACAGAGTGTTGAGACCAGAGAGGCTAAGACTGCATTGACTCAGTGCGGTATTCAGCCTCTCTGGTGTCAAGTCTGATTTTGGGAAGAAAAAAAAAAATCCAAAATCAGACAGAGTGTTGAGACCAGAGAGGCTAAGACCGCATTGACTCAGTGCGGTATTCAGCCTCTCTGGTGTCAATACTCTGATTTTTTTGGGGAAAAAAAAAATCCAAAATCAGACAGAGTGTTGAGACCAGAGAGGCTAAGACTGCATTGACTCAGTGCGGTATTCAGCCTCTCTGGTGTCAAGTCTGATTTTGGGAAAAAAAAAAAAATCCAAAATCAGACAGAGTGTTGAGACCAGAGAGGCTAAGACCGCATTGACTCAGTGTGCTATACAGCCTCTCTGGTGTCAATACTCTGTCTGATTTTGGGAGATTTTTTTTTTTTTTTCCAAAATCAGACAGAGTGTTGAGACCAGAGAGGCTAAGACCGCATTGACTCAGTGCGGTATTCAGCCTCTCTGGTGTCAATCCTCTGTCTGATTTTGGAAGAAAGAAAAAAAATCCAAAATCAGACAGTGTTGAGACCAGAGAAGCATTGACTCAGTGCGGTATTCAGCCTCTCTGGTGTCAATACTCTGTCTGATTTGGGGAGATTTTTTTTTTTTTTTCCAAAATCAGACAGTGTTGAGACCAGAGAGGCTAAGACCGCATTGACTCAGTGCAGTATTCAGCCTCTCTGGTGTCAAGACTGATTTTGGGAAGAAAAAAAAAAATCAAAAATCAGACAGAGTGTTGAGACCAGAGAGGCTAAGACCGCATTGACTCAGTGCGGTATTCAGCCTCTCTGGTGTCAATACTCTGATTTTGGGGAAAAAAAAAAAAAAATCCAAAATCAGACAGAGTGTTGACACCAGAGAGGCTAAAACTGCATTGAATCAGTGTGCTATACAGCCTCTCTGGTGTCAAGTCTGATTTTGGGAAAAAAAAAAAAATCCAAAATCAGACAGAGTGTTGAGACCAGAGAGGCTAAGACCGCATTGACTCAGTGCGGTATTCAGCCTCTCTGGTGTCAATACTCTGATTTTGGGAAAGAAAAAAGAAAAATCCAAAATCAGACAGATTGTTGAGACCAGAGAGCCTAAGACCGCATTGACTCAGTGCGGTATTCAGCCTCTCTGGTGTCAATACTCTGATTTTGGGGAAAAAAAAAAAAAAATCCAAAATCAGACAGAGTGTTGACACCAGAGAGGCTAAAACTGCATTGAATCAGTGTGCTATACAGCCTCTCTGGTGTCAATACTCTGTCTGATTTTGGGAAAAAAAAATCCAAAATCAGACAGAGTGTTGAGACCAGAGAGGCTAAGACTGCATTGACTCAGTGCGGTATTCAGCCTCTCTGGTGTCAAGTCTGATTTTGGGAAGAAAAAAAAAATCAAAAAACAGACAGAGTGTTGAGACCAGAGAGGCTAAGACTGCATTGACTCAGTGCGGTATTCAGCCTCTCTGGTGTCAAGTCTGATTTTGGGAAGAAAAAAAAAATCCAAAAGTAGACAGAGTGTTGAGACCAGAGAGGCTAAGACCGCATTGACTCAGTGCGGTATTCAGCCTCTCTGGTGTCAATACTCTGATTTTGGGAAAGGAAAAAAAAAATCCAAAATCAGACAGAGTGTTGAGACCAGAGAGGCTAAGACTGCATTGACTCAGTGCGGTATTCAGCCTCTCTGGTGTCAAGTCTGATTTTGGGAAAAAAAAAAAAATCCAAAATCAGACAGAGTGTTGAGACCAGAGAGGCTAAGACCGCATTGACTCAGTGCGGTATTCAGCCTCTCTGGTGTCAATACTCTGATTTTTTTGGGGAAAAAAAAATCCAAAATCAGACAGAGTGTTGAGACCAGAGAGGCTAAGACTGCATTGAGTCAGTGCGGTATTCAGCCTCTCTGGTGTCAAGTCTGATTTTGGGGAAAAAAAAAAAATCCAAAATCAGACAGAGTGTTGAGACCAGAGAGGCTAAGACCGCATTGACTCAGTGCGGTATTCAGCCTCTCTGGTGTCAATACTCTGATTTTGGGAAAAAAAAAAAAAAAATCCAAAATCAGACAGAGTGTTGACACCAGAGAGGCTAAAACTGCATTGAATCAGTGTGCTATACAGCCTCTCTGGTGTCAAGTCTGATTTTGGGAAAAAAAAAAAAATCCAAAATCAGACAGAGTGTTGAGACCAGAGAGGCTAAGACCGCATTGACTCAGTGCGGTATTCAGCCTCTCTGGTGTCAATACTCTGATTTTGGGAAAGAAAAAAAAAAAATCCAAAATCAGACAGATTGTTGAGACCAGAGAGCCTAAGACCGCATTGACTCAGTGCGGTATTCAGCCTCTCTGGTGTCAATACTCTGATTTTGGGGAAAAAAAAAAAAAAATCCAAAATCAGACAGAGTGTTGACACCAGAGAGGCTAAAACTGCATTGAATCAGTGTGCTATACAGCCTCTCTGGTGTCAATACTCTGTCTGATTTTGGGAAAAAAAAATCCAAAATCAGACAGAGTGTTGAGACCAGAGAGGCTAAGACTGCATTGACTCAGTGCGGTATTCAGCCTCTCTGGTGTCAAGTCTGATTTTGGGAAGAAAAAAAAAATCCAAAATCAGACAGAGTGTTGAGACCAGAGAGGCTAAGACCGCATTGACTCAGTGCGGTATTCAGCCTCTCTGGTGTCAATACTCTGATTTTTGGGGGGGGGAAAAAAATCCAAAATCAGACAGAGTGTTGAGACCAGAGAGGCTAAGACTGCATTGACTCAGTGCGGTATTCAGCCTCTCTGGTGTCAAGTCTGATTTTGGGAAAAAAAAAAAAATCCAAAATCAGACAGAGTGTTGAGACCAGAGAGGCTAAGACCGCATTCACTCAGTGCGGTATTCAGCCTCTCTGGTGTCAAGTCTGATTTTGGGAAGAAAAAAAAAAAATCCAAAATCAGACAGAGTGTTGAGACCAGAGAGGCTAAGACCGCATTGACTCAGTGCGGTATTCAGCCTCTCTGGTGTCAATACTCTGATTTTGGGAAAAAAAAAAAAAAATCCAAAATCAGACAGAGTGTTGACACCAGAGAGGCTAAAACTGCATTGAATCAGTGTGCTATACAGCCTCTCTGGTGTCAAGTCTGATTTTGGGAAAAAAAAAAAATCCAAAATCAGACAGAGTGTTGAGACCAGAGAGGCTAAGACTGCATTGACTCAGTGCGGTATTCAGCCTCTCTGGTGTCAAGTCTGATTTTGGGAGAAAAAAAAAATCCAAAATCAGACAGAGTGTTGAGACCAGAGAGGCTAAGACCGCATTGACTCAGTGCGGTATTCAGCCTCTCTGGTGTCAATACTCTGATTTTGGGGAAAAAAAAAAAAATCCAAAATCAGACAGAGTGTTGACACCAGAGAGGCTAAGACTGCATTGACTCAGTGCGGTATTCAGCCTCTCTGGTGTCAAGTCTGATTTTGGGAAAAAAAAAAAATCCAAAATCAGACAGAGTGTTGAGACCAGAGAGGCTAAGACCGCATTGACTCAGTGCGGTATTCAGCCTCTCTGGTGTCAATACTCTGATTTTGGGGAAAGAAAAAAAAAATCCAAAATCAGACAGAGTGTTGACACCAGAGAGGCTAAAACTGCATTGAATCAGTGTGCTATACAGCCTCTCTGGTGTCAAGTCTGATTTTGGGAAAAAAAAAAAAAATCCAAAATCAGACAGTGTTGAGACCAGAGAGGCTAAGACCGCATTGACTCAGTGCGGTATTCAGCCTCTCTGGTGTCAATACTCTGATTTTTGGGGAAAAAAAAAAAAAATCCAAAATCAGACAGAGTGTTGACACCAGAGAGGCTAAAACTGCATTGAATCAGTGTGCTATACAGCCTCTCTGGTGTCAATACTCTGTCTGATTTTGGGAAAAAAAAAATCCAAAATCAGACAGAGTGTTGAGACCAGAGAGGCTAAGACAGCATTGACTCAGTGCGGTATTCAGCCTCTCTGGTGTCAATACTCTGATTTTGGGAAAAAAAAAAAAAATCCAAAATCAGACAGAGTGTTGAGACCAGAGAGGCTAAGACCGCATTGACTCAGTGCGGTATTCAGCCTCTCTGGTGTCAATACTCTGATTTTTTGGGGGGGAAAAAAAATCCAAAATCAGACAGAGTGTTGAGACCAGAGAGGCTAAGACTGCATTGACTCAGTGCGGTATTCAGCCTCTCTGGTGTCAAGTCTGATTTTGGGAAAAAAAAAAAAATCCAAAATCAGACAGAGTGTTGAGACCAGAGAGGCTAAGACCGCATTGACTCAGTGCGGTATTCAGCCTCTCTGGTGTCAAGTCTGATTTTGGGAAGAAAAAAAAAAAATCCAAAATCAGACAGAGTGTTGAGACCAGAGAGGCTAAGACCGCCTTGACTCAGTGCGGTATTCAGCCTCTCTGGTGTCAATACTCTGATTTTGGGAAAAAAAAAAAAAAATCCAAAATCAGACAGAGTGTTGACACCAGAGAGGCTAAAACTGCATTGAATCAGTGTGCTATACAGCCTCTCTGGTGTCAAGTCTGATTTTGGGAAAAAAAAAAATCCAAAATCAGACAGAGTGTTGAGACCAGAGAGGCTAAGACTGCATTGACTCAGTGCGGTATTCAGCCTCTCTGGTGTCAAGTCTGATTTGGGGAAGAAAAAAAAAATCCAAAAGTAGACAGAGTGTTGAGACCAGAGAGGCTAAGACCGCATTGACTCAGTGCGGTATTCAGCCTCTCTGGTGTCAATACTCTGATTTTGGGAAAGAAAAAAAAAAATCCAAAATCAGACAGAGTGTTGAGACCAGAGAGGCTAAGACTGCATTGACTCAGTGCGGTATTCAGCCTCTCTGGTGTCAAGTCTGATTTTGGGAAAAAAAAAAAATCCAAAATCAGACAGAGTGTTGAGACCAGAGAGGCTAAGACCGCATTGACTCAGTGCGGTATTCAGCCTCTCTGGTGTCAATACTCTGATTTTGGGGAAAAAAAAAAAATCCAAAATCAGACAGAGTGTTGACACCAGAGAGGCTAAAACTGCATTGAATCAGTGTGCTATACAGCCTCTCTGGTGTCAAGTCTGATTTTGGGAAAAAAAAAAAAAATCCAAAATCAGACAGAGTGTTGAGACCAGAGAGGCTAAGACCGCATTGACTCAGTGCGGTATTCAGCCTCTCTGGTGTCAATACTCTGATTTTTGGGGGAAAAAAAAAAAATCCAAAATCAGACAGAGTGTTGACACCAGAGAGGCTAAAACTGCATTGAATCAGTGTGCTATACAGCCTCTCTGGTGTCAATACTCTGTCTGATTTTGGGGAAAAAAAAATCCAAAATCAGACAGAGTGTTGAGACCAGAGAGGCTAAGACCGCATTGACTCAGTGCGGTATTCAGCCTCTCTGGTGTCAATACTCTGATTTTGGGGAAAAAAAAAAAAATCCAAAATCAGACAGAGTGTTGAGACCAGAGAGGCTAAGACCGCATTGACTCAGTGCGGTATTCAGCCTCTCTGGTGTCAATACTCTGATTTTGGGAAAAAAAAAAAAAAAATCCAAAATCAGACAGAGTGTTGACACCAGAGAGGCTAAAACTGCATTGAATCAGTGTGCTATACAGCCTCTCTGGTGTCAAGTCTGATTTTGGGAAAAAAAAAAAAATCCAAAATCAGACAGAGTGTTGAGACCAGAGAGGCTAAGACTGCATTGACTCAGTGCGGTATTCAGCCTCTCTGGTGTCAAGTCTGATTTTGGGAAGAAAAAAAAAATCCAAAAGTAGACAGAGTGTTGAGACCAGAGAGGCTAAGACCGCATTGACTCAGTGCGGTATTCAGCCTCTCTGGTGTCAATACTCTGATTTTGGGAAAGAAAAAAAAAAATCCAAAATCAGACAGAGTGTTGAGACCAGAGAGGCTAAGACTGCATTGACTCAGTGCGGTATTCAGCCTCTCTGGTGTCAAGTCTGATTTTGGGAAAAAAAAAAAATCCAAAATCAGACAGAGTGTTGAGACCAGAGAGGCTAAGACCGCATTGACTCAGTGCGGTATTCAGCCTCTCTGGTGTCAATACTCTGATTTTGGAAAAAAAAAAAAAAAAATCCAAAATCAGACAGAGTGTTGACACCAGAGAGGCTAAAACTGCATTGAATCAGTGTGCTATACAGCCTCTCTGGTGTCAATACTCTGATTTTGGGGAAAAAAAAAAAAATCCAAAATCAGACAGAGTGTTGAGACCAGAGAGGCTAAGACCGCATTGACTCAGTGCGGTATTCAGCCTCTCTGGTGTCAATACTCTGATTTTGGGAAAGAAAAAAAAAAAATCCAAAATCAGACAGATTGTTGAGACCAGAGAGCCTAAGACCGCATTGACTCAGTGCGGTATTCAGCCTCTCTGGTGTCAATACTCTGATTTTGGGGAAAAAAAAAAAAAAATCCAAAATCAGACAGAGTGTTGACACCAGAGAGGCTAAAACTGCATTGAATCAGTGTGCTATACAGCCTCTCTGGTGTCAATACTCTGTCTGATTTTGGGAAAAAAAAATCCAAAATCAGACAGAGTGTTGAGACCAGAGAGGCTAAGACTGCATTGACTCAGTGCAGTATTCAGCCTCTCTGGTGTCAAGTCTGATTTTGGGAAAAAAAAAAAAATCCAAAATCAGACAGAGTGTTGAGACCAGAGAGGCTAAGACCGCATTGACTCAGTGCGGTATTCAGCCTCTCTGGTGTCAAGTCTGATTTTGGGAAGAAAAAAAAAATCCAAAATCAGACAGAGTGTTGAGACCAGAGAGGCTAAGACTGCATTGACTCAGTGCGGTATTCAGCCTCTCTGGTGTCAAGTCTGATTTTGGGAAAAAAAAAAAAATCCAAAATCAGACAGAGTGTTGAGACCAGAGAGGCTAAGACCGCATTGACTCAGTGTGCTATACAGCCTCTCTGGTGTCAATACTCTGTCTGATTTTGGGAGATTTTTTTTATTTTTTCCAAAATCAGACAGAGTGTTGAGACCAGAGAGGCTAAGACCGCATTGACTCAGTGCGGTATTCAGCCTCTCTGGTGTCAATCCTCTGTCTGATTTTGGAAGAAAGAAAAAAAATCCAAAATCAGACAGTGTTGAGACCAGAGAAGCATTGACTCAGTGCGGTATTCAGCCTCTCTGGTGTCAATACTCTGTCTGATTTGGGGAGATTTTTTTTTTTTTTTCCAAAATCAGACAGTGTTGAGACCAGAGAGGCTAAGACCGCATTGACTCAGTGCAGTATTCAGCCTCTCTGGTGTCAAGACTGATTTTGGGAAGAAAAAAAAAAATCAAAAATCAGACAGAGTGTTGAGACCAGAGAGCCTAAGACCGCATTGACTCAGTGCGGTATTCAGCCTCTCTGGTGTCAATACTCTGATTTTGGGAAAAAAAAAAAAAAAAAATCCAAAATCAGACAGAGTGTTGAGACCAGAGAGGCTAAGACCGCATTGACTCAGTGCGGTATTCAGCCTCTCTGGTGTCAATACTCTGATTTTGGGAAAAAAAAAAAAAAAATCCAAAATCAGACAGAGTGTTGACACCAGAGAGGCTAAAACTGCATTGAATCAGTGTGCTATACAGCCTCTCTGGTGTCAAGTCTGATTTTGGGAAAAAAAAAAAAATCCAAAATCAGACAGAGTGTTGAGACCAGAGAGGCTAAGACCGCATTGACTCAGTGTGCTATACAGCCTCTCTGGTGTCAATACTCTGTCTGATTTTGGGAGATTTTTTTTATTTTTTCCAAAATCAGACAGAGTGTTGAGACCAGAGAGGCTAAGACCGCATTGACTCAGTGCGGTATTCAGCCTCTCTGGTGTCAATCCTCTGTCTGATTTTGGAAGAAAGAAAAAAAATCCAAAATCAGACAGTGTTGAGACCAGAGAAGCATTGACTCAGTGCGGTATTCAGCCTCTCTGGTGTCAATACTCTGTCTGATTTGGGGAGATTTTTTTTTTTTTTTCCAAAATCAGACAGTGTTGAGACCAGAGAGGCTAAGACCGCATTGACTCAGTGCAGTATTCAGCCTCTCTGGTGTCAAGACTGATTTTGGGAAGAAAAAAAAAAATCAAAAATCAGACAGAGTGTTGAGACCAGAGAGGCTAAGACCGCATTGACTCAGTGCGGTATTCAGCCTCTCTGGTGTCAATACTCTGATTTTGGGAAAAAAAAAAAAAAATCCAAAATCAGACAGAGTGTTGACACCAGAGAGGCTAAAACTGCATTGAATCAGTGTGCTATACAGCCTCTCTGGTGTCAAGTCTGATTTTGGGAAAAAAAAAAAAATCCAAAATCAGACAGAGTGTTGAGACCAGAGAGGCTAAGACCGCATTGACTCAGTGCGGTATTCAGCCTCTCTGGTGTCAATACTCTGATTTTGGGAAAGAAAAAAAAAAAATCCAAAATCAGACAGATTGTTGAGACCAGAGAGCCTAAGACCGCATTGACTCAGTGCGGTATTCAGCCTCTCTGGTGTCAATACTCTGATTTTGGGGGGGAAAAAAAAAAAATCCAAAATCAGACAGAGTGTTGACACCAGAGAGGCTAAAACTGCATTGAATCAGTGTGCTATACAGCCTCTCTGGTGTCAATACTCTGTCTGATTTTGGGAAAAAAAAATCCAAAATCAGACAGAGTGTTGAGACCAGAGAGGCTAAGACTGCATTGACTCAGTGCGGTATTCAGCCTCTCTGGTGTCAAGTCTGATTTTGGGAAGAAAAAAAAAATCAAAAAACAGACAGAGTGTTGAGACCAGAGAGGCTAAGACTGCATTGACTCAGTGCGGTATTCAGCCTCTCTGGTGTCAAGTCTGATTTTGGGAAGAAAAAAAAAATCCAAAAGTAGACAGAGTGTTGAGACCAGAGAGGCTAAGACCGCATTGACTCAGTGCGGTATTCAGCCTCTCTGGTGTCAAGTCTGATTTTGGGAAGAAAAAAAAAATCCAAAAGTAGACAGAGTGTTGAGACCAGAGAGGCTAAGACCGCATTGACTCAGTGCGGTATTCAGCCTCTCTGGTGTCAATACTCTGATTTTGGGAAAGAAAAAAAAAAATCCAAAATCAGACAGAGTGTTGAGACCAGAGAGGCTAAGACCGCATTGACTCAGTGCGGTATTCAGCCTCTCTGGTGTCAATACTCTGATTTTTTGGGGGAAAAAAAAAATCCAAAATCAGACAGAGTGTTGAGACCAGAGAGGCTAAGACTGCATTGACTCAGTGCGGTATTCAGCCTCTCTGGTGTCAAGTCTGATTTTGGGAAGAAAAAAAAAAATCCAAAATCAGACAGAGTGTTGAGACCAGAGAGGCTAAGACCGCATTGACTCAGTGCGGTATTCAGCCTCTCTGGTGTCAATACTCTGATTTTTTGGGGGAAAAAAAAAATCCAAAATCAGACAGAGTGTTGAGACCAGAGAGGCTAAGACTGCATTGACTCAGTGCGGTATTCAGCCTCTCTGGTGTCAAGTCTGATTTTGGGAAAAAAAAAAAAATCCAAAATCAGACAGAGTGTTGAGACCAGAGAGGCTAAGACCGCATTGACTCAGTGTGCTATACAGCCTCTCTGGTGTCAATACTCTGTCTGATTTTGGGAGATTTTTTTTATTTTTTCCAAAATCAGACAGAGTGTTGAGACCAGAGAGGCTAAGACCGCATTGACTCAGTGCGGTATTCAGCCTCTCTGGTGTCAATCCTCTGTCTGATTTTGGAAGAAAGAAAAAAAATCCAAAATCAGACAGTGTTGAGACCAGAGAAGCATTGACTCAGTGCGGTATTCAGCCTCTCTGGTGTCAATACTCTGTCTGATTTGGGGAGATTTTTTTTTTTTTTTCCAAAATCAGACAGTGTTGAGACCAGAGAGGCTAAGACCGCATTGACTCAGTGCAGTATTCAGCCTCTCTGGTGTCAAGACTGATTTTGGGAAGAAAAAAAAAAATCAAAAATCAGACAGAGTGTTGAGACCAGAGAGGCTAAGACCGCATTGACTCAGTGCGGTATTCAGCCTCTCTGGTGTCAATACTCTGATTTTGGGGAAAAAAAAAAAAAAATCCAAAATCAGACAGAGTGTTGACACCAGAGAGGCTAAAACTGCATTGAATCAGTGTGCTATACAGCCTCTCTGGTGTCAAGTCTGATTTTGGGAAAAAAAAAAAAATCCAAAATCAGACAGAGTGTTGAGACCAGAGAGGCTAAGACCGCATTGACTCAGTGCGGTATTCAGCCTCTCTGGTGTCAATACTCTGATTTTGGGAAAGAAAAAAGAAAAATCCAAAATCAGACAGATTGTTGAGACCAGAGAGCCTAAGACCGCATTGACTCAGTGCGGTATTCAGCCTCTCTGGTGTCAATACTCTGATTTTGGGGGAAAAAAAAAAAAAATCCAAAATCAGACAGAGTGTTGACACCAGAGAGGCTAAAACTGCATTGAATCAGTGTGCTATACAGCCTCTCTGGTGTCAATACTCTGTCTGATTTTGGGAAAAAAAAATCCAAAATCAGACAGAGTGTTGAGACCAGAGAGGCTAAGACTGCATTGACTCAGTGCGGTATTCAGCCTCTCTGGTGTCAAGTCTGATTTTGGGAAAAAAAAAAAAATCCAAAATCAGACAGAGTGTTGAGACCAGAGAGGCTAAGACCGCATTGACTCAGTGCGGTATTCAGCCTCTCTGGTGTCAATACTCTGATTTTTTGGGGGAAAAAAAAAATCCAAAATCAGACAGAGTGTTGAGACCAGAGAGGCTAAGACTGCATTGACTCAGTGCGGTATTCAGCCTCTCTGGTGTCAAGTCTGATTTTGGGGAAAAAAAAAAAATCCAAAATCAGACAGAGTGTTGAGACCAGAGAGGCTAAGACCGCATTGACTCAGTGCGGTATTCAGCCTCTCTGGTGTCAATACTCTGATTTTGGGAAAAAAAAAAAAAAATCCAAAATCAGACAGAGTGTTGACACCAGAGAGGCTAAAACTGCATTGAATCAGTGTGCTATACAGCCTCTCTGGTGTCAAGTCTGATTTTGGGAAAAAAAAAAAAATCCAAAATCAGACAGAGTGTTGAGACCAGAGAGGCTAAGACCGCATTGACTCAGTGCGGTATTCAGCCTCTCTGGTGTCAATACTCTGATTTTGGGAAAGAAAAAAAAAAAATCCAAAATCAGACAGATTGTTGAGACCAGAGAGCCTAAGACCGCATTGACTCAGTGCGGTATTCAGCCTCTCTGGTGTCAATACTCTGATTTTGGGGAAAAAAAAAAAAAAATCCAAAATCAGACAGAGTGTTGACACCAGAGAGGCTAAAACTGCATTGAATCAGTGTGCTATACAGCCTCTCTGGTGTCAATACTCTGTCTGATTTTGGGAAAAAAAAATCCAAAATCAGACAGAGTGTTGAGACCAGAGAGGCTAAGACTGCATTGACTCAGTGCGGTATTCAGCCTCTCTGGTGTCAAGTCTGATTTTGGGAAGAAAAAAAAAATCCAAAATCAGACAGAGTGTTGAGACCAGAGAGGCTAAGACCGCATTGACTCAGTGCAGTATTCAGCCTCTCTGGTGTCAATACTCTGATTTTTGGGGGGGAAAAAAAAATCCAAAATCAGACAGAGTGTTGAGACCAGAGAGGCTAAGACTGCATTGACTCAGTGCGGTATTCAGCCTCTCTGGTGTCAAGTCTGATTTTGGGAAAAAAAAAAAATCCAAAATCAGACAGAGTGTTGAGACCAGAGAGGCTAAGACCGCATTGACTCAGTGCGGTATTCAGCCTCTCTGGTGTCAATACTCTGATTTTGGGAAAGAAAAAAAAAAATCCAAAATCAGACAGAGTGTTGAGACCAGAGAGGCTAAGACTGCATTGACTCAGTGCGGTATTCAGCCTCTCTGGTGTCAAGTCTGATTTTGGGAAAAAAAAAAAATCCAAAATCAGACAGTGTTGAGACCAGAGAGGCTAAGACCGCATTGACTCAGTGCGGTATTCAGCCTCTCTGGTGTCAATACTCTGATTTTTTGGGGGAAAAAAAAAATCCAAAATCAGACAGAGTGTTGAGACCAGAGAGGCTAAGACTGCATTGACTCAGTGCGGTATTCAGCCTCTCTGGTGTCAAGTCTGATTTTGGGAAAAAAAAAAAAATCCAAAATCAGACAGAGTGTTGAGACCAGAGAGGCTAAGACCGCATTGACTCAGTGCGGTATTCAGCCTCTCTGGTGTCAATACTCTGATTTTTTGGGGGAAAAAAAAAATCCAAAATCAGACAGAGTGTTGAGACCAGAGAGGCTAAGACTGCATTGACTCAGTGCGGTATTCAGCCTCTCTGGTGTCAATACTCTGATTTTGGGAAAGAAAAAAAAAATCCAAAATCAGACAGAGTGTTGAGACCAGAGAGGCTAAGACTGCATTGACTCAGTGCGGTATTCAGCCTCTCTGGTGTCAAGTCTGATTTTGGGAAGAAAAAAAAAAAAATCCAAAATCAGACAGAGTGTTGACACCAGAGAGGCTAAAACTGCATTGAATCAGTGTGCTATACAGCCTCTCTGGTGTCAAGTCTGATTTTGGGAAAAAAAAAAAAATCCAAAATCAGACAGAGTGTTGAGACCAGAGAGGCTAAGACCGCATTGACTCAGTGTGCTATACAGCCTCTCTGGTGTCAATACTCTGTCTGATTTTGGGAGATTTTTTTTATTTTTTCCAAAATCAGACAGAGTGTTGAGACCAGAGAGGCTAAGACCGCATTGACTCAGTGCGGTATTCAGCCTCTCTGGTGTCAATCCTCTGTCTGATTTTGGAAGAAAGAAAAAAAATCCAAAATCAGACAGTGTTGAGACCAGAGAAGCATTGACTCAGTGCGGTATTCAGCCTCTCTGGTGTCAATACTCTGTCTGATTTGGGGAGATTTTTTTTTTTTTTTCCAAAATCAGACAGTGTTGAGACCAGAGAGGCTAAGACCGCATTGACTCAGTGCAGTATTCAGCCTCTCTGGTGTCAAGACTGATTTTGGGAAGAAAAAAAAAAATCAAAAATCAGACAGAGTGTTGAGACCAGAGAGGCTAAGACCGCATTGACTCAGTGCGGTATTCAGCCTCTCTGGTGTCAATACTCTGATTTTGGGAAAAAAAAAAAAAAATCCAAAATCAGACAGAGTGTTGACACCAGAGAGGCTAAAACTGCATTGAATCAGTGTGCTATACAGCCTCTCTGGTGTCAAGTCTGATTTTGGGAAAAAAAAAAAAATCCAAAATCAGACAGAGTGTTGAGACCAGAGAGGCTAAGACCGCATTGACTCAGTGCGGTATTCAGCCTCTCTGGTGTCAATACTCTGATTTTGGGAAAGAAAAAAAAAAAATCCAAAATCAGACAGATTGTTGAGACCAGAGAGCCTAAGACCGCATTGACTCAGTGCGGTATTCAGCCTCTCTGGTGTCAATACTCTGATTTTGGGGGGAAAAAAAAAAAAATCCAAAATCAGACAGAGTGTTGACACCAGAGAGGCTAAAACTGCATTGAATCAGTGTGCTATACAGCCTCTCTGGTGTCAATACTCTGTCTGATTTTGGGAAAAAAAAATCCAAAATCAGACAGAGTGTTGAGACCAGAGAGGCTAAGACTGCATTGACTCAGTGCGGTATTCAGCCTCTCTGGTGTCAAGTCTGATTTTGGGAAGAAAAAAAAAATCAAAAAACAGACAGAGTGTTGAGACCAGAGAGGCTAAGACTGCATTGACTCAGTGCGGTATTCAGCCTCTCTGGTGTCAAGTCTGATTTTGGGAAGAAAAAAAAAATCCAAAAGTAGACAGAGTGTTGAGACCAGAGAGGCTAAGACCGCATTGACTCAGTGCGGTATTCAGCCTCTCTGGTGTCAAGTCTGATTTTGGGAAGAAAAAAAAAATCCAAAAGTAGACAGAGTGTTGAGACCAGAGAGGCTAAGACCGCATTGACTCAGTGCGGTATTCAGCCTCTCTGGTGTCAATACTCTGATTTTGGGAAAGAAAAAAAAAAATCCAAAATCAGACAGAGTGTTGAGACCAGAGAGGCTAAGACCGCATTGACTCAGTGCGGTATTCAGCCTCTCTGGTGTCAATACTCTGATTTTTTGGGGGGAAAAAAAAATCCAAAATCAGACAGAGTGTTGAGACCAGAGAGGCTAAGACTGCATTGACTCAGTGCGGTATTCAGCCTCTCTGGTGTCAAGTCTGATTTTGGGAAGAAAAAAAAAAATCCAAAATCAGACAGAGTGTTGAGACCAGAGAGGCTAAGACCGCATTGACTCAGTGCGGTATTCAGCCTCTCTGGTGTCAATACTCTGATTTTTTGGGGGAAAAAAAAAATCCAAAATCAGACAGAGTGTTGAGACCAGAGAGGCTAAGACTGCATTGACTCAGTGCGGTATTCAGCCTCTCTGGTGTCAAGTCTGATTTTGGGAAAAAAAAAAAAATCCAAAATCAGACAGAGTGTTGAGACCAGAGAGGCTAAGACCGCATTGACTCAGTGTGCTATACAGCCTCTCTGGTGTCAATACTCTGTCTGATTTTGGGAGATTTTTTTTATTTTTTCCAAAATCAGACAGAGTGTTGAGACCAGAGAGGCTAAGACCGCATTGACTCAGTGCGGTATTCAGCCTCTCTGGTGTCAATCCTCTGTCTGATTTTGGAAGAAAGAAAAAAAATCCAAAATCAGACAGTGTTGAGACCAGAGAAGCATTGACTCAGTGCGGTATTCAGCCTCTCTGGTGTCAATACTCTGTCTGATTTGGGGAGATTTTTTTTTTTTTTTCCAAAATCAGACAGTGTTGAGACCAGAGAGGCTAAGACCGCATTGACTCAGTGCAGTATTCAGCCTCTCTGGTGTCAAGACTGATTTTGGGAAGAAAAAAAAAAATCAAAAATCAGACAGAGTGTTGAGACCAGAGAGGCTAAGACCGCATTGACTCAGTGCGGTATTCAGCCTCTCTGGTGTCAATACTCTGATTTTGGGAAAGAAAAAAGAAAAATCCAAAATCAGACAGATTGTTGAGACCAGAGAGCCTAAGACCGCATTGACTCAGTGCGGTATTCAGCCTCTCTGGTGTCAATACTCTGATTTTGGGGGAAAAAAAAAAAAAATCCAAAATCAGACAGAGTGTTGACACCAGAGAGGCTAAAACTGCATTGAATCAGTGTGCTATACAGCCTCTCTGGTGTCAAGTCTGATTTTGGGAAAAAAAAAAAAATCCAAAATCAGACAGAGTGTTGAGACCAGAGAGGCTAAGACCGCATTGACTCAGTGCGGTATTCAGCCTCTCTGGTGTCAATACTCTGATTTTGGGAAAGAAAAAAGAAAAATCCAAAATCAGACAGATTGTTGAGACCAGAGAGCCTAAGACCGCATTGACTCAGTGCGGTATTCAGCCTCTCTGGTGTCAATACTCTGATTTTGGGGGAAAAAAAAAAAAAATCCAAAATCAGACAGAGTGTTGACACCAGAGAGGCTAAAACTGCATTGAATCAGTGTGCTATACAGCCTCTCTGGTGTCAATACTCTGTCTGATTTTGGGAAAAAAAAATCCAAAATCAGACAGAGTGTTGAGACCAGAGAGGCTAAGACTGCATTGACTCAGTGCGGTATTCAGCCTCTCTGGTGTCAAGTCTGATTTTGGGAAGAAAAAAAAAATCAAAAAACAGACAGAGTGTTGAGACCAGAGAGGCTAAGACTGCATTGACTCAGTGCGGTATTCAGCCTCTCTGGTGTCAAGTCTGATTTTGGGAAGAAAAAAAAAATCCAAAAGTAGACAGAGTGTTGAGACCAGAGAGGCTAAGACCGCATTGACTCAGTGCGGTATTCAGCCTCTCTGGTGTCAATACTCTGATTTTGGGAAAGAAAAAAAAAAATCCAAAATCAGACAGAGTGTTGAGACCAGAGAGGCTAAGACTGCATTGACTCAGTGCGGTATTCAGCCTCTCTGGTGTCAAGTCTGATTTTGGGAAGAAAAAAAAAAATCCAAAATCAGACAGAGTGTTGAGACCAGAGAGGCTAAGACCGCATTGACTCAGTGCGGTATTCAGCCTCTCTGGTGTCAATACTCTGATTTTTTGGGGGAAAAAAAAAATCCAAAATCAGACAGAGTGTTGAGACCAGAGAGGCTAAGACTGCATTGACTCAGTGCGGTATTCAGCCTCTCTGGTGTCAAGTCTGATTTTGGGGAAAAAAAAAAAATCCAAAATCAGACAGAGTGTTGAGACCAGAGAGGCTAAGACCGCATTGACTCAGTGCGGTATTCAGCCTCTCTGGTGTCAATACTCTGATTTTGGGAAAAAAAAAAAAAAAAATCCAAAATCAGACAGAGTGTTGACACCAGAGAGGCTAAAACTGCATTGAATCAGTGTGCTATACAGCCTCTCTGGTGTCAAGTCTGATTTTGGGAAAAAAAAAAAAATCCAAAATCAGACAGAGTGTTGAGACCAGAGAGGCTAAGACCGCATTGAATCAGTGCGGTATTCAGCCTCTCTGGTGTCAATACTCTGATTTTGGGAAAGAAAAAAAAAAAATCCAAAATCAGACAGATTGTTGAGACCAGAGAGCCTAAGACCGCATTGACTCAGTGCGGTATTCAGCCTCTCTGGTGTCAATACTCTGATTTTTGGGGGGGAAAAAAAATCCAAAATCAGACAGAGTGTTGAGACCAGAGAGGCTAAGACTGCATTGACTCAGTGCGGTATTCAGCCTCTCTGGTGTCAAGTCTGATTTTGGGAAAAAAAAAAAAATCCAAAATCAGACAGAGTGTTGAGACCAGAGAGGCTAAGACCGCATTGACTCAGTGCGGTATTCAGCCTCTCTGGTGTCAAGTCTGATTTTGGGAAGAAAAAAAAAAATCCAAAATCAGACAGAGTGTTGAGACCAGAGAGGCTAAGACCGCATTGACTCAGTGCGGTATTCAGCCTCTCTGGTGTCAATACTCTGATTTTGGGAAAAAAAAAAAAAATCCAAAATCAGACAGAGTGTTGACACCAGAGAGGCTAAAACTGCATTGAATCAGTGTGCTATACAGCCTCTCTGGTGTCAAGTCTGATTTTGGGAAAAAAAAAAAATCCAAAATCAGACAGAGTGTTGAGACCAGAGAGGCTAAGACTGCATTGACTCAGTGCGGTATTCAGCCTCTCTGGTGTCAAGTCTGATTTTGGGAGAAAAAAAAAATCCAAAATCAGACAGAGTGTTGAGACCAGAGAGGCTAAAACCAGTGTGCTATACTGCCTCTCTGGTGTCAAGTCTGATTTTGGGAAAAAAAAAAAAATCCAAAATCAGACAGAGTGTTGAGACCAGAGAGGCTAAGACTGCATTGACTCAGTGCGGTATTCAGCCTCTCTGGTGTCAAGTCTGATTTTGGGAAGAAAAAAAAAATCCAAAAGTAGACAGAGTGTTGAGACCAGAGAGGCTAAGACCGCATTGACTCAGTGCGGTATTCAGCCTCTCTGGTGTCAATACTCTGATTTTGGGAAAGAAAAAAAAAAATCCAAAATCAGACAGAGTGTTGAGACCAGAGAGGCTAAGACTGCATTGACTCAGTGCGGTATTCAGCCTCTCTGGTGTCAAGTCTGATTTTGGGAAAAAAAAAAAATCCAAAATCAGACAGAGTGTTGAGACCAGAGAGGCTAAGACTGCATTGACTCAGTGCGGTATTCAGCCTCTCTGGTGTCAAGTCTGATTTTGGGAAAAAAAAAAAATCCAAAATCAGACAGAGTGTTGAGACCAGAGAGGCTAAGACCGCATTGACTCAGTGCGGTATTCAGCCTCTCTGGTGTCAATACTCTGATTTTTTGGGGGGGAAAAAAAATCCAAAATCAGACAGAGTGTTGAGACCAGAGAGGCTAAGACTGCATTGACTCAGTGCGGTATTCAGCCTCTCTGGTGTCAAGTCTGATTTTGGGAAAAAAAAAAAATCCAAAATCAGACAGAGTGTTGAGACCAGAGAGGCTAAGACCGCATTGACTCAGTGCGGTATTCAGCCTCTCTGGTGTCAAGTCTGATTTTGGGAAGAAAAAAAAAAAATCCAAAATCAGACAGAGTGTTGAGACCAGAGAGGCTAAGACCGCCTTGACTCAGTGCGGTATTCAGCCTCTCTGGTGTCAATACTCTGATTTTGGGAAAAAAAAAAAAAAATCCAAAATCAGACAGAGTGTTGACACCAGAGAGGCTAAAACTGCATTGAATCAGTGTGCTATACAGCCTCTCTGGTGTCAAGTCTGATTTTGGGAAAAAAAAAAAATCCAAAATCAGACAGAGTGTTGAGACCAGAGAGGCTAAGACTGCATTGACTCAGTGCGGTATTCAGCCTCTCTGGTGTCAAGTCTGATTTGGGGAAGAAAAAAAAAATCCAAAAGTAGACAGAGTGTTGAGACCAGAGAGGCTAAGACCGCATTGACTCAGTGCGGTATTCAGCCTCTCTGGTGTCAATACTCTGATTTTGGGAAAGAAAAAAAAAAATCCAAAATCAGACAGAGTGTTGAGACCAGAGAGGCTAAGACTGCATTGACTCAGTGCGGTATTCAGCCTCTCTGGTGTCAAGTCTGATTTTGGGAAAAAAAAAAAATCCAAAATCAGACAGAGTGTTGAGACCAGAGAGGCTAAGACCGCATTGACTCAGTGCGGTATTCAGCCTCTCTGGTGTCAATACTCTGATTTTGGGGAAAAAAAAAAAAATCCAAAATCAGACAGAGTGTTGACACCAGAGAGGCTAAAACTGCATTGAATCAGTGTGCTATACAGCCTCTCTGGTGTCAAGTCTGATTTTGGGAAAAAAAAAAAAATCCAAAATCAGACAGAGTGTTGAGACCAGAGAGGCTAAGACCGCATTGACTCAGTGCGGTATTCAGCCTCTCTGGTGTCAATACTCTGATTTTTGGGAAAAAAAAAAAAAAATCCAAAATCAGACAGAGTGTTGACACCAGAGAGGCTAAAACTGCATTGAATCAGTGTGCTATACAGCCTCTCTGGTGTCAATACTCTGTCTGATTTTGGGGAAAAAAAAATCCAAAATCAGACAGAGTGTTGAGACCAGAGAGGCTAAGACCGCATTGACTCAGTGCGGTATTCAGCCTCTCTGGTGTCAATACTCTGATTTTGGGGAAAAAAAAAAAAATCCAAAATCAGACAGAGTGTTGAGACCAGAGAGGCTAAGACCGCATTGACTCAGTGCGGTATTCAGCCTCTCTGGTGTCAATACTCTGATTTTGGGAAAAAAAAAAAAAAAATCCAAAATCAGACAGAGTGTTGACACCAGAGAGGCTAAAACTGCATTGAATCAGTGTGCTATACAGCCTCTCTGGTGTCAAGTCTGATTTTGGGAAAAAAAAAAAAATCCAAAATCAGACAGAGTGTTGAGACCAGAGAGGCTAAGACTGCATTGACTCAGTGCGGTATTCAGCCTCTCTGGTGTCAAGTCTGATTTTGGGAAGAAAAAAAAAATCCAAAAGTAGACAGAGTGTTGAGACCAGAGAGGCTAAGACCGCATTGACTCAGTGCGGTATTCAGCCTCTCTGGTGTCAATACTCTGATTTTGGGAAAGAAAAAAAAAAATCCAAAATCAGACAGAGTGTTGAGACCAGAGAGGCTAAGACTGCATTGACTCAGTGCGGTATTCAGCCTCTCTGGTGTCAAGTCTGATTTTGGGAAAAAAAAAAAATCCAAAATCAGACAGAGTGTTGAGACCAGAGAGGCTAAGACCGCATTGACTCAGTGCGGTATTCAGCCTCTCTGGTGTCAATACTCTGATTTTGGAAAAAAAAAAAAAAAAATCCAAAATCAGACAGAGTGTTGACACCAGAGAGGCTAAAACTGCATTGAATCAGTGTGCTATACAGCCTCTCTGGTGTCAATACTCTGATTTTGGGGGAAAAAAAAAAAATCCAAAATCAGACAGAGTGTTGAGACCAGAGAGGCTAAGACCGCATTGACTCAGTGCGGTATTCAGCCTCTCTGGTGTCAATACTCTGATTTTGGGAAAGAAAAAAAAAAATCCAAAATCAGACAGAGTGTTGAGACCAGAGAGGCTAAGACCGCATTGACTCAGTGCGGTATTCAGCCTCTCTGGTGTCAATACTCTGATTTTTTGGGGGAAAAAAAAAATCCAAAATCAGACAGAGTGTTGAGACCAGAGAGGCTAAGACTGCATTGACTCAGTGCGGTATTCAGCCTCTCTGGTGTCAAGTCTGATTTTGGGAAGAAAAAAAAAAATCCAAAATCAGACAGAGTGTTGAGACCAGAGAGGCTAAGACCGCATTGACTCAGTGCGGTATTCAGCCTCTCTGGTGTCAATACTCTGATTTTTTTGGGGAAAAAAAAAATCCAAAATCAGACAGAGTGTTGAGACCAGAGAGGCTAAGACTGCATTGACTCAGTGCGGTATTCAGCCTCTCTGGTGTCAAGTCTGATTTTGGGAAAAAAAAAAAAATCCAAAATCAGACAGAGTGTTGAGACCAGAGAGGCTAAGACCGCATTGACTCAGTGTGCTATACAGCCTCTCTGGTGTCAATACTCTGTCTGATTTTGGGAGATTTTTTTTATTTTTTCCAAAATCAGACAGAGTGTTGAGACCAGAGAGGCTAAGACCGCATTGACTCAGTGCGGTATTCAGCCTCTCTGGTGTCAATCCTCTGTCTGATTTTGGAAGAAAGAAAAAAAATCCAAAATCAGACAGTGTTGAGACCAGAGAAGCATTGACTCAGTGCGGTATTCAGCCTCTCTGGTGTCAATACTCTGTCTGATTTGGGGAGATTTTTTTTTTTTTTTCCAAAATCAGACAGTGTTGAGACCAGAGAGGCTAAGACCGCATTGACTCAGTGCAGTATTCAGCCTCTCTGGTGTCAAGACTGATTTTGGGAAGAAAAAAAAAAATCAAAAATCAGACAGAGTGTTGAGACCAGAGAGGCTAAGACCGCATTGACTCAGTGCGGTATTCAGCCTCTCTGGTGTCAATACTCTGATTTTGGGGAAAAAAAAAAAAAAATCCAAAATCAGACAGAGTGTTGACACCAGAGAGGCTAAAACTGCATTGAATCAGTGTGCTATACAGCCTCTCTGGTGTCAAGTCTGATTTTGGGAAAAAAAAAAAATCCAAAATCAGACAGAGTGTTGAGACCAGAGAGGCTAAGACCGCATTGACTCAGTGCGGTATTCAGCCTCTCTGGTGTCAATACTCTGATTTTGGGGAAAAAAAAAAAAATCCAAAATCAGACAGAGTGTTGACACCAGAGAGGCTAAAACTGCATTGAATCAGTGTGCTATACAGCCTCTCTGGTGTCAAGTCTGATTTTGGGAAAAAAAAAAAAATCCAAAATCAGACAGAGTGTTGAGACCAGAGAGGCTAAGACCGCATTGACTCAGTGCGGTATTCAGCCTCTCTGGTGTCAATACTCTGATTTTTGGGAAAAAAAAAAAAAAATCCAAAATCAGACAGAGTGTTGACACCAGAGAGGCTAAAACTGCATTGAATCAGTGTGCTATACAGCCTCTCTGGTGTCAATACTCTGTCTGATTTTGGGGAAAAAAAAATCCAAAATCAGACAGAGTGTTGAGACCAGAGAGGCTAAGACCGCATTGACTCAGTGCGGTATTCAGCCTCTCTGGTGTCAATACTCTGATTTTGGGGAAAAAAAAAAAAATCCAAAATCAGACAGAGTGTTGAGACCAGAGAGGCTAAGACCGCATTGACTCAGTGCGGTATTCAGCCTCTCTGGTGTCAATACTCTGATTTTGGGAAAAAAAAAAAAAAAATCCAAAATCAGACAGAGTGTTGACACCAGAGAGGCTAAAACTGCATTGAATCAGTGTGCTATACAGCCTCTCTGGTGTCAAGTCTGATTTTGGGAAAAAAAAAAAAATCCAAAATCAGACAGAGTGTTGAGACCAGAGAGGCTAAGACTGCATTGACTCAGTGCGGTATTCAGCCTCTCTGGTGTCAAGTCTGATTTTGGGAAGAAAAAAAAAATCCAAAAGTAGACAGAGTGTTGAGACCAGAGAGGCTAAGACCGCATTGACTCAGTGCGGTATTCAGCCTCTCTGGTGTCAATACTCTGATTTTGGGAAAGAAAAAAAAAAATCCAAAATCAGACAGAGTGTTGAGACCAGAGAGGCTAAGACTGCATTGACTCAGTGCGGTATTCAGCCTCTCTGGTGTCAAGTCTGATTTTGGGAAAAAAAAAAAATCCAAAATCAGACAGAGTGTTGAGACCAGAGAGGCTAAGACCGCATTGACTCAGTGCGGTATTCAGCCTCTCTGGTGTCAATACTCTGATTTTGGAAAAAAAAAAAAAAAAATCCAAAATCAGACAGAGTGTTGACACCAGAGAGGCTAAAACTGCATTGAATCAGTGTGCTATACAGCCTCTCTGGTGTCAATACTCTGATTTTGGGGGAAAAAAAAAAAATCCAAAATCAGACAGAGTGTTGAGACCAGAGAGGCTAAGACCGCATTGACTCAGTGCGGTATTCAGCCTCTCTGGTGTCAATACTCTGATTTTGGGAAAGAAAAAAAAAAATCCAAAATCAGACAGAGTGTTGAGACCAGAGAGGCTAAGACCGCATTGACTCAGTGCGGTATTCAGCCTCTCTGGTGTCAATACTCTGATTTTTTGGGGGAAAAAAAAAATCCAAAATCAGACAGAGTGTTGAGACCAGAGAGGCTAAGACTGCATTGACTCAGTGCGGTATTCAGCCTCTCTGGTGTCAAGTCTGATTTTGGGAAGAAAAAAAAAAATCCAAAATCAGACAGAGTGTTGAGACCAGAGAGGCTAAGACCGCATTGACTCAGTGCGGTATTCAGCCTCTCTGGTGTCAATACTCTGATTTTTTTGGGGAAAAAAAAAATCCAAAATCAGACAGAGTGTTGAGACCAGAGAGGCTAAGACTGCATTGACTCAGTGCGGTATTCAGCCTCTCTGGTGTCAAGTCTGATTTTGGGAAAAAAAAAAAAATCCAAAATCAGACAGAGTGTTGAGACCAGAGAGGCTAAGACCGCATTGACTCAGTGTGCTATACAGCCTCTCTGGTGTCAATACTCTGTCTGATTTTGGGAGATTTTTTTTATTTTTTCCAAAATCAGACAGAGTGTTGAGACCAGAGAGGCTAAGACCGCATTGACTCAGTGCGGTATTCAGCCTCTCTGGTGTCAATCCTCTGTCTGATTTTGGAAGAAAGAAAAAAAATCCAAAATCAGACAGTGTTGAGACCAGAGAAGCATTGACTCAGTGCGGTATTCAGCCTCTCTGGTGTCAATACTCTGTCTGATTTGGGGAGATTTTTTTTTTTTTTTCCAAAATCAGACAGTGTTGAGACCAGAGAGGCTAAGACCGCATTGACTCAGTGCAGTATTCAGCCTCTCTGGTGTCAAGACTGATTTTGGGAAGAAAAAAAAAAATCAAAAATCAGACAGAGTGTTGAGACCAGAGAGGCTAAGACCGCATTGACTCAGTGCGGTATTCAGCCTCTCTGGTGTCAATACTCTGATTTTGGGGAAAAAAAAAAAAAAATCCAAAATCAGACAGAGTGTTGACACCAGAGAGGCTAAAACTGCATTGAATCAGTGTGCTATACAGCCTCTCTGGTGTCAAGTCTGATTTTGGGAAAAAAAAAAAAATCCAAAATCAGACAGAGTGTTGAGACCAGAGAGGCTAAGACCGCATTGACTCAGTGCGGTATTCAGCCTCTCTGGTGTCAATACTCTGATTTTGGGAAAGAAAAAAGAAAAATCCAAAATCAGACAGATTGTTGAGACCAGAGAGCCTAAGACCGCATTGACTCAGTGCGGTATTCAGCCTCTCTGGTGTCAATACTCTGATTTTGGGGAAAAAAAAAAAAAAATCCAAAATCAGACAGAGTGTTGACACCAGAGAGGCTAAAACTGCATTGAATCAGTGTGCTATACAGCCTCTCTGGTGTCAATACTCTGTCTGATTTTGGGAAAAAAAAATCCAAAATCAGACAGAGTGTTGAGACCAGAGAGGCTAAGACTGCATTGACTCAGTGCGGTATTCAGCCTCTCTGGTGTCAAGTCTGATTTTGGGAAGAAAAAAAAAATCAAAAAACAGACAGAGTGTTGAGACCAGAGAGGCTAAGACTGCATTGACTCAGTGCGGTATTCAGCCTCTCTGGTGTCAAGTCTGATTTTGGGAAGAAAAAAAAAATCCAAAAGTAGACAGAGTGTTGAGACCAGAGAGGCTAAGACCGCATTGACTCAGTGCGGTATTCAGCCTCTCTGGTGTCAATACTCTGATTTTGGGAAAGGAAAAAAAAAATCCAAAATCAGACAGAGTGTTGAGACCAGAGAGGCTAAGACTGCATTGACTCAGTGCGGTATTCAGCCTCTCTGGTGTCAAGTCTGATTTTGGGAAAAAAAAAAAAATCCAAAATCAGACAGAGTGTTGAGACCAGAGAGGCTAAGACCGCATTGACTCAGTGCGGTATTCAGCCTCTCTGGTGTCAATACTCTGATTTTTTGGGGGAAAAAAAAATCCAAAATCAGACAGAGTGTTGAGACCAGAGAGGCTAAGACTGCATTGAGTCAGTGCGGTATTCAGCCTCTCTGGTGTCAAGTCTGATTTTGGGGAAAAAAAAAAAATCCAAAATCAGACAGAGTGTTGAGACCAGAGAGGCTAAGACCGCATTGACTCAGTGCGGTATTCAGCCTCTCTGGTGTCAATACTCTGATTTTGGGAAAAAAAAAAAAAAAATCCAAAATCAGACAGAGTGTTGACACCAGAGAGGCTAAAACTGCATTGAATCAGTGTGCTATACAGCCTCTCTGGTGTCAAGTCTGATTTTGGGAAAAAAAAAAAAATCCAAAATCAGACAGAGTGTTGAGACCAGAGAGGCTAAGACCGCATTGACTCAGTGCGGTATTCAGCCTCTCTGGTGTCAATACTCTGATTTTGGGAAAGAAAAAAAAAAAATCCAAAATCAGACAGATTGTTGAGACCAGAGAGCCTAAGACCGCATTGACTCAGTGCGGTATTCAGCCTCTCTGGTGTCAATACTCTGATTTTGGGGAAAAAAAAAAAAAAATCCAAAATCAGACAGAGTGTTGACACCAGAGAGGCTAAAACTGCATTGAATCAGTGTGCTATACAGCCTCTCTGGTGTCAATACTCTGTCTGATTTTGGGAAAAAAAAATCCAAAATCAGACAGAGTGTTGAGACCAGAGAGGCTAAGACTGCATTGACTCAGTGCGGTATTCAGCCTCTCTGGTGTCAAGTCTGATTTTGGGAAGAAAAAAAAAATCCAAAATCAGACAGAGTGTTGAGACCAGAGAGGCTAAGACCGCATTGACTCAGTGCGGTATTCAGCCTCTCTGGTGTCAATACTCTGATTTTTGGGGGGGGGAAAAAAATCCAAAATCAGACAGAGTGTTGAGACCAGAGAGGCTAAGACTGCATTGACTCAGTGCGGTATTCAGCCTCTCTGGTGTCAAGTCTGATTTTGGGAAAAAAAAAAAAATCCAAAATCAGACAGAGTGTTGAGACCAGAGAGGCTAAGACCGCATTCACTCAGTGCGGTATTCAGCCTCTCTGGTGTCAAGTCTGATTTTGGGAAGAAAAAAAAAAAATCCAAAATCAGACAGAGTGTTGAGACCAGAGAGGCTAAGACCGCATTGACTCAGTGCGGTATTCAGCCTCTCTGGTGTCAATACTCTGATTTTGGGAAAAAAAAAAAAAAATCCAAAATCAGACAGAGTGTTGACACCAGAGAGGCTAAAACTGCATTGAATCAGTGTGCTATACAGCCTCTCTGGTGTCAAGTCTGATTTTGGGAAAAAAAAAAAATCCAAAATCAGACAGAGTGTTGAGACCAGAGAGGCTAAGACTGCATTGACTCAGTGCGGTATTCAGCCTCTCTGGTGTCAAGTCTGATTTTGGGAGAAAAAAAAAATCCAAAATCAGACAGAGTGTTGAGACCAGAGAGGCTAAGACCGCATTGACTCAGTGCGGTATTCAGCCTCTCTGGTGTCAATACTCTGATTTTGGGGAAAAAAAAAAAAATCCAAAATCAGACAGAGTGTTGACACCAGAGAGGCTAAGACTGCATTGACTCAGTGCGGTATTCAGCCTCTCTGGTGTCAAGTCTGATTTTGGGAAAAAAAAAAAATCCAAAATCAGACAGAGTGTTGAGACCAGAGAGGCTAAGACCGCATTGACTCAGTGCGGTATTCAGCCTCTCTGGTGTCAATACTCTGATTTTGGGGAAAGAAAAAAAAAATCCAAAATCAGACAGAGTGTTGACACCAGAGAGGCTAAAACTGCATTGAATCAGTGTGCTATACAGCCTCTCTGGTGTCAAGTCTGATTTTGGGAAAAAAAAAAAAAATCCAAAATCAGACAGTGTTGAGACCAGAGAGGCTAAGACCGCATTGACTCAGTGCGGTATTCAGCCTCTCTGGTGTCAATACTCTGATTTTTGGGGAAAAAAAAAAAAAATCCAAAATCAGACAGAGTGTTGACACCAGAGAGGCTAAAACTGCATTGAATCAGTGTGCTATACAGCCTCTCTGGTGTCAATACTCTGTCTGATTTTGGGAAAAAAAAAATCCAAAATCAGACAGAGTGTTGAGACCAGAGAGGCTAAGACAGCATTGACTCAGTGCGGTATTCAGCCTCTCTGGTGTCAATACTCTGATTTTGGGAAAAAAAAAAAAAATCCAAAATCAGACAGAGTGTTGAGACCAGAGAGGCTAAGACCGCATTGACTCAGTGCGGTATTCAGCCTCTCTGGTGTCAATACTCTGATTTTTTGGGGGGGAAAAAAATCCAAAATCAGACAGAGTGTTGAGACCAGAGAGGCTAAGACTGCATTGACTCAGTGCGGTATTCAGCCTCTCTGGTGTCAAGTCTGATTTTGGGAAAAAAAAAAAAATCCAAAATCAGACAGAGTGTTGAGACCAGAGAGGCTAAGACCGCATTGACTCAGTGCGGTATTCAGCCTCTCTGGTGTCAAGTCTGATTTTGGGAAGAAAAAAAAAAAATCCAAAATCAGACAGAGTGTTGAGACCAGAGAGGCTAAGACCGCCTTGACTCAGTGCGGTATTCAGCCTCTCTGGTGTCAATACTCTGATTTTGGGAAAAAAAAAAAAAAATCCAAAATCAGACAGAGTGTTGACACCAGAGAGGCTAAAACTGCATTGAATCAGTGTGCTATACAGCCTCTCTGGTGTCAAGTCTGATTTTGGGAAAAAAAAAAATCCAAAATCAGACAGAGTGTTGAGACCAGAGAGGCTAAGACTGCATTGACTCAGTGCGGTATTCAGCCTCTCTGGTGTCAAGTCTGATTTGGGGAAGAAAAAAAAAATCCAAAAGTAGACAGAGTGTTGAGACCAGAGAGGCTAAGACCGCATTGACTCAGTGCGGTATTCAGCCTCTCTGGTGTCAATACTCTGATTTTGGGAAAGAAAAAAAAAAATCCAAAATCAGACAGAGTGTTGAGACCAGAGAGGCTAAGACTGCATTGACTCAGTGCGGTATTCAGCCTCTCTGGTGTCAAGTCTGATTTTGGGAAAAAAAAAAAATCCAAAATCAGACAGAGTGTTGAGACCAGAGAGGCTAAGACCGCATTGACTCAGTGCGGTATTCAGCCTCTCTGGTGTCAATACTCTGATTTTGGGGAAAAAAAAAAAATCCAAAATCAGACAGAGTGTTGACACCAGAGAGGCTAAAACTGCATTGAATCAGTGTGCTATACAGCCTCTCTGGTGTCAAGTCTGATTTTGGGAAAAAAAAAAAAAATCCAAAATCAGACAGAGTGTTGAGACCAGAGAGGCTAAGACCGCATTGACTCAGTGCGGTATTCAGCCTCTCTGGTGTCAATACTCTGATTTTTGGGGGAAAAAAAAAAAATCCAAAATCAGACAGAGTGTTGACACCAGAGAGGCTAAAACTGCATTGAATCAGTGTGCTATACAGCCTCTCTGGTGTCAATACTCTGTCTGATTTTGGGGAAAAAAAAATCCAAAATCAGACAGAGTGTTGAGACCAGAGAGGCTAAGACCGCATTGACTCAGTGCGGTATTCAGCCTCTCTGGTGTCAATACTCTGATTTTGGGGAAAAAAAAAAAAATCCAAAATCAGACAGAGTGTTGAGACCAGAGAGGCTAAGACCGCATTGACTCAGTGCGGTATTCAGCCTCTCTGGTGTCAATACTCTGATTTTGGGAAAAAAAAAAAAAAAATCCAAAATCAGACAGAGTGTTGACACCAGAGAGGCTAAAACTGCATTGAATCAGTGTGCTATACAGCCTCTCTGGTGTCAAGTCTGATTTTGGGAAAAAAAAAAAAATCCAAAATCAGACAGAGTGTTGAGACCAGAGAGGCTAAGACTGCATTGACTCAGTGCGGTATTCAGCCTCTCTGGTGTCAAGTCTGATTTTGGGAAGAAAAAAAAAATCCAAAAGTAGACAGAGTGTTGAGACCAGAGAGGCTAAGACCGCATTGACTCAGTGCGGTATTCAGCCTCTCTGGTGTCAATACTCTGATTTTGGGAAAGAAAAAAAAAAATCCAAAATCAGACAGAGTGTTGAGACCAGAGAGGCTAAGACTGCATTGACTCAGTGCGGTATTCAGCCTCTCTGGTGTCAAGTCTGATTTTGGGAAAAAAAAAAAATCCAAAATCAGACAGAGTGTTGAGACCAGAGAGGCTAAGACCGCATTGACTCAGTGCGGTATTCAGCCTCTCTGGTGTCAATACTCTGATTTTGGAAAAAAAAAAAAAAAAATCCAAAATCAGACAGAGTGTTGACACCAGAGAGGCTAAAACTGCATTGAATCAGTGTGCTATACAGCCTCTCTGGTGTCAATACTCTGATTTTGGGGAAAAAAAAAAAAATCCAAAATCAGACAGAGTGTTGAGACCAGAGAGGCTAAGACCGCATTGACTCAGTGCGGTATTCAGCCTCTCTGGTGTCAATACTCTGATTTTGGGAAAGAAAAAAAAAAAATCCAAAATCAGACAGATTGTTGAGACCAGAGAGCCTAAGACCGCATTGACTCAGTGCGGTATTCAGCCTCTCTGGTGTCAATACTCTGATTTTGGGGAAAAAAAAAAAAAAATCCAAAATCAGACAGAGTGTTGACACCAGAGAGGCTAAAACTGCATTGAATCAGTGTGCTATACAGCCTCTCTGGTGTCAATACTCTGTCTGATTTTGGGAAAAAAAAATCCAAAATCAGACAGAGTGTTGAGACCAGAGAGGCTAAGACTGCATTGACTCAGTGCGGTATTCAGCCTCTCTGGTGTCAAGTCTGATTTTGGGAAAAAAAAAAAAATCCAAAATCAGACAGAGTGTTGAGACCAGAGAGGCTAAGACCGCATTGACTCAGTGCGGTATTCAGCCTCTCTGGTGTCAAGTCTGATTTTGGGAAGAAAAAAAAAATCCAAAATCAGACAGAGTGTTGAGACCAGAGAGGCTAAGACTGCATTGACTCAGTGCGGTATTCAGCCTCTCTGGTGTCAAGTCTGATTTTGGGAAAAAAAAAAAAATCCAAAATCAGACAGAGTGTTGAGACCAGAGAGGCTAAGACCGCATTGACTCAGTGTGCTATACAGCCTCTCTGGTGTCAATACTCTGTCTGATTTTGGGAGATTTTTTTTATTTTTTCCAAAATCAGACAGAGTGTTGAGACCAGAGAGGCTAAGACCGCATTGACTCAGTGCGGTATTCAGCCTCTCTGGTGTCAATCCTCTGTCTGATTTTGGAAGAAAGAAAAAAAATCCAAAATCAGACAGTGTTGAGACCAGAGAAGCATTGACTCAGTGCGGTATTCAGCCTCTCTGGTGTCAATACTCTGTCTGATTTGGGGAGATTTTTTTTTTTTTTTCCAAAATCAGACAGTGTTGAGACCAGAGAGGCTAAGACCGCATTGACTCAGTGCAGTATTCAGCCTCTCTGGTGTCAAGACTGATTTTGGGAAGAAAAAAAAAAATCAAAAATCAGACAGAGTGTTGAGACCAGAGAGCCTAAGACCGCATTGACTCAGTGCGGTATTCAGCCTCTCTGGTGTCAATACTCTGATTTTGGGAAAAAAAAAAAAAAAAAATCCAAAATCAGACAGAGTGTTGAGACCAGAGAGGCTAAGACCGCATTGACTCAGTGCGGTATTCAGCCTCTCTGGTGTCAATACTCTGATTTTGGGAAAAAAAAAAAAAAAATCCAAAATCAGACAGAGTGTTGACACCAGAGAGGCTAAAACTGCATTGAATCAGTGTGCTATACAGCCTCTCTGGTGTCAAGTCTGATTTTGGGAAAAAAAAAAAAATCCAAAATCAGACAGAGTGTTGAGACCAGAGAGGCTAAGACCGCATTGACTCAGTGTGCTATACAGCCTCTCTGGTGTCAATACTCTGTCTGATTTTGGGAGATTTTTTTTATTTTTTCCAAAATCAGACAGAGTGTTGAGACCAGAGAGGCTAAGACCGCATTGACTCAGTGCGGTATTCAGCCTCTCTGGTGTCAATCCTCTGTCTGATTTTGGAAGAAAGAAAAAAAATCCAAAATCAGACAGTGTTGAGACCAGAGAAGCATTGACTCAGTGCGGTATTCAGCC
Source organism: Poromitra crassiceps (assembly GCF_964638095.1). NCBI lineage: Eukaryota > Metazoa > Chordata > Actinopteri > Beryciformes > Melamphaidae > Poromitra > Poromitra crassiceps. Next base: position 292,838 of record NW_028152190.1, read on the forward strand.
TCTCTGGTGTCAATACTCTGTCTGATTTGGGGAGATTTTTTTTTTTTTTTCCAAAATCAGACAGTGTTGAGACCAGAGAGGCTAAGACCGCATTGACTCAGTGCAGTATTCAGCCTCTCTGGTGTCAAGACTGATTTTGGGAAGAAAAAAAAAAATCAAAAATCAGACAGAGTGTTGAGACCAGAGAGGCTAAGACCGCATTGACTCAGTGCGGTATTCAGCCTCTCTGGTGTCAATACTCTGATTTTGGGAAAAAAAAAAAAAAATCCAAAATCAGACAGAGTGTTGACACCAGAGAGGCTAAAACTGCATTGAATCAGTGTGCTATACAGCCTCTCTGGTGTCAAGTCTGATTTTGGGAAAAAAAAAAAAATCCAAAATCAGACAGAGTGTTGAGACCAGAGAGGCTAAGACCGCATTGACTCAGTGCGGTATTCAGCCTCTCTGGTGTCAATACTCTGATTTTGGGAAAGAAAAAAAAAAAATCCAAAATCAGACAGATTGTTGAGACCAGAGAGCCTAAGACCGCATTGACTCAGTGCGGTATTCAGCCTCTCTGGTGTCAATACTCTGATTTTGGGGGGGAAAAAAAAAAAATCCAAAATCAGACAGAGTGTTGACACCAGAGAGGCTAAAACTGCATTGAATCAGTGTGCTATACAGCCTCTCTGGTGTCAATACTCTGTCTGATTTTGGGAAAAAAAAATCCAAAATCAGACAGAGTGTTGAGACCAGAGAGGCTAAGACTGCATTGACTCAGTGCGGTATTCAGCCTCTCTGGTGTCAAGTCTGATTTTGGGAAGAAAAAAAAAATCAAAAAACAGACAGAGTGTTGAGACCAGAGAGGCTAAGACTGCATTGACTCAGTGCGGTATTCAGCCTCTCTGGTGTCAAGTCTGATTTTGGGAAGAAAAAAAAAATCCAAAAGTAGACAGAGTGTTGAGACCAGAGAGGCTAAGACCGCATTGACTCAGTGCGGTATTCAGCCTCTCTGGTGTCAAGTCTGATTTTGGGAAGAAAAAAAAAATCCAAAAGTAGACAGAGTGTTGAGACCAGAGAGGCTAAGACCGCATTGACTCAGTGCGGTATTCAGCCTCTCTGGTGTCAATACTCTGATTTTGGGAAAGAAAAAAAAAAATCCAAAATCAGACAGAGTGTTGAGACCAGAGAGGCTAAGACCGCATTGACTCAGTGCGGTATTCAGCCTCTCTGGTGTCAATACTCTGATTTTTTGGGGGAAAAAAAAAATCCAAAATCAGACAGAGTGTTGAGACCAGAGAGGCTAAGACTGCATTGACTCAGTGCAGTATTCAGCCTCTCTGGTGTCAAGTCTGATTTTGGGAAGAAAAAAAAAAATCCAAAATCAGACAGAGTGTTGAGACCAGAGAGGCTAAGACCGCATTGACTCAGTGCGGTATTCAGCCTCTCTGGTGTCAATACTCTGATTTTTTGGGGGAAAAAAAAAATCCAAAATCAGACAGAGTGTTGAGACCAGAGAGGCTAAGACTGCATTGACTCAGTGCGGTATTCAGCCTCTCTGGTGTCAAGTCTGATTTTGGGAAAAAAAAAAAAATCCAAAATCAGACAGAGTGTTGAGACCAGAGAGGCTAAGACCGCATTGACTCAGTGTGCTATACAGCCTCTCTGGTGTCAATACTCTGTCTGATTTTGGGAGATTTTTTTTATTTTTTCCAAAATCAGACAGAGTGTTGAGACCAGAGAGGCTAAGACCGCATTGACTCAGTGCGGTATTCAGCCTCTCTGGTGTCAATCCTCTGTCTGATTTTGGAAGAAAGAAAAAAAATCCAAAATCAGACAGTGTTGAGACCAGAGAAGCATTGACTCAGTGCGGTATTCAGCCTCTCTGGTGTCAATACTCTGTCTGATTTGGGGAGATTTTTTTTTTTTTTTCCAAAATCAGACAGTGTTGAGACCAGAGAGGCTAAGACCGCATTGACTCAGTGCAGTATTCAGCCTCTCTGGTGTCAAGACTGATTTTGGGAAGAAAAAAAAAAATCAAAAATCAGACAGAGTGTTGAGACCAGAGAGGCTAAGACCGCATTGACTCAGTGCGGTATTCAGCCTCTCTGGTGTCAATACTCTGATTTTGGGGAAAAAAAAAAAAAAATCCAAAATCAGACAGAGTGTTGACACCAGAGAGGCTAAAACTGCATTGAATCAGTGTGCTATACAGCCTCTCTGGTGTCAAGTCTGATTTTGGGAAAAAAAAAAAAATCCAAAATCAGACAGAGTGTTGAGACCAGAGAGGCTAAGACCGCATTGACTCAGTGCGGTATTCAGCCTCTCTGGTGTCAATACTCTGATTTTGGGAAAGAAAAAAGAAAAATCCAAAATCAGACAGATTGTTGAGACCAGAGAGCCTAAGACCGCATTGACTCAGTGCGGTATTCAGCCTCTCTGGTGTCAATACTCTGATTTTGGGGGAAAAAAAAAAAAAATCCAAAATCAGACAGTGTTGACACCAGAGAGGCTAAAACTGCATTGAATCAGTGTGCTATACAGCCTCTCTGGTGTCAATACTCTGTCTGATTTTGGGAAAAAAAAATCCAAAATCAGACAGAGTGTTGAGACCAGAGAGGCTAAGACTGCATTGACTCAGTGCGGTATTCAGCCTCTCTGGTGTCAAGTCTGATTTTGGGAAAAAAAAAAAAATCCAAAATCAGACAGAGTGTTGAGACCAGAGAGGCTAAGACCGCATTGACTCAGTGCGGTATTCAGCCTCTCTGGTGTCAATACTCTGATTTTTTGGGGGAAAAAAAAAATCCAAAATCAGACAGAGTGTTGAGACCAGAGAGGCTAAGACTGCATTGACTCAGTGCGGTATTCAGCCTCTCTGGTGTCAAGTCTGATTTTGGGGAAAAAAAAAAAATCCAAAATCAGACAGAGTGTTGAGACCAGAGAGGCTAAGACCGCATTGACTCAGTGCGGTATTCAGCCTCTCTGGTGTCAATACTCTGATTTTGGGAAAAAAAAAAAAAAATCCAAAATCAGACAGAGTGTTGACACCAGAGAGGCTAAAACTGCATTGAATCAGTGTGCTATACAGCCTCTCTGGTGTCAAGTCTGATTTTGGGAAAAAAAAAAAAATCCAAAATCAGACAGAGTGTTGAGACCAGAGAGGCTAAGACCGCATTGACTCAGTGCGGTATTCAGCCTCTCTGGTGTCAATACTCTGATTTTGGGAAAGAAAAAAAAAAAATCCAAAATCAGACAGATTGTTGAGACCAGAGAGCCTAAGACCGCATTGACTCAGTGCGGTATTCAGCCTCTCTGGTGTCAATACTCTGATTTTGGGGAAAAAAAAAAAAAAATCCAAAATCAGACAGAGTGTTGACACCAGAGAGGCTAAAACTGCATTGAATCAGTGTGCTATACAGCCTCTCTGGTGTCAATACTCTGTCTGATTTTGGGAAAAAAAAATCCAAAATCAGACAGAGTGTTGAGACCAGAGAGGCTAAGACTGCATTGACTCAGTGCGGTATTCAGCCTCTCTGGTGTCAAGTCTGATTTTGGGAAGAAAAAAAAAATCCAAAATCAGACAGAGTGTTGAGACCAGAGAGGCTAAGACCGCATTGACTCAGTGCAGTATTCAGCCTCTCTGGTGTCAATACTCTGATTTTTGGGGGGGAAAAAAAAATCCAAAATCAGACAGAGTGTTGAGACCAGAGAGGCTAAGACTGCATTGACTCAGTGCGGTATTCAGCCTCTCTGGTGTCAAGTCTGATTTTGGGAAAAAAAAAAAATCCAAAATCAGACAGAGTGTTGAGACCAGAGAGGCTAAGACCGCATTGACTCAGTGCGGTATTCAGCCTCTCTGGTGTCAATACTCTGATTTTGGGAAAGAAAAAAAAAAATCCAAAATCAGACAGAGTGTTGAGACCAGAGAGGCTAAGACTGCATTGACTCAGTGCGGTATTCAGCCTCTCTGGTGTCAAGTCTGATTTTGGGAAAAAAAAAAAATCCAAAATCAGACAGTGTTGAGACCAGAGAGGCTAAGACCGCATTGACTCAGTGCGGTATTCAGCCTCTCTGGTGTCAATACTCTGATTTTTTGGGGGAAAAAAAAAATCCAAAATCAGACAGAGTGTTGAGACCAGAGAGGCTAAGACTGCATTGACTCAGTGCGGTATTCAGCCTCTCTGGTGTCAAGTCTGATTTTGGGAAAAAAAAAAAAATCCAAAATCAGACAGAGTGTTGAGACCAGAGAGGCTAAGACCGCATTGACTCAGTGCGGTATTCAGCCTCTCTGGTGTCAATACTCTGATTTTTTGGGGGAAAAAAAAAATCCAAAATCAGACAGAGTGTTGAGACCAGAGAGGCTAAGACTGCATTGACTCAGTGCGGTATTCAGCCTCTCTGGTGTCAATACTCTGATTTTGGGAAAGAAAAAAAAAATCCAAAATCAGACAGAGTGTTGAGACCAGAGAGGCTAAGACTGCATTGACTCAGTGCGGTATTCAGCCTCTCTGGTGTCAAGTCTGATTTTGGGAAAAAAAAAAAATCCAAAATCAGACAGAGTGTTGAGACCAGAGAGGCTAAGACCGCATTGACTCAGTGCGGTATTCAGCCTCTCTGGTGTCAATACTCTGATTTTGGGAAAAAAAAAAAAAAAATCCAAAATCAGACAGAGTGTTGACACCAGAGAGGCTAAAACTGCATTGAATCAGTGTGCTATACAGCCTCTCTGGTGTCAAGTCTGATTTTGGGAAAAAAAAAAAAATCCAAAATCAGACAGAGTGTTGAGACCAGAGAGGCTAAGACTGCATTGACTCAGTGCGGTATTCAGCCTCTCTGGTGTCAAGTCTGATTTTGGGAAGAAAAAAAAAATCCAAAAGTAGACAGAGTGTTGAGACCAGAGAGGCTAAGACCGCATTGACTCAGTGCGGTATTCAGCCTCTCTGGTGTCAATACTCTGATTTTGGGAAAGAAAAAAAAAAATCCAAAATCAGACAGAGTGTTGAGACCAGAGAGGCTAAGACTGCATTGACTCAGTGCGGTATTCAGCCTCTCTGGTGTCAAGTCTGATTTTGGGAAGAAAAAAAAAATCCAAAATCAGACAGAGTGTTGAGACCAGAGAGGCTAAGACCGCATTGACTCAGTGTGCTATACAGCCTCTCTGGTGTCAATACTCTGTCTGATTTTGGGAGATTTTTTTTATTTTTTCCAAAATCAGACAGAGTGTTGAGACCAGAGAGGCTAAGACCGCATTGACTCAGTGCGGTATTCAGCCTCTCTGGTGTCAATACTCTGATTTTGGGGGAAAAAAAATAAAAATCCAAAATCAGACAGAGTGTTGACACCAGAGAGGCTAAAACTGCATTGAATCAGTGTGCTATACAGCCTCTCTGGTGTCAATACTCTGTCTGATTTTGGGAAAAAAAAATCCAAAATCAGACAGAGTGTTGAGACCAGAGAGGCTAAGACTGCATTGACTCAGTGCGGTATTCAGCCTCTCTGGTGTCAAGTCTGATTTTGGGAAGAAAAAAAAAATCAAAAAACAGACAGAGTGTTGAGACCAGAGAGGCTAAGACTGCATTGACTCAGTGCGGTATTCAGCCTCTCTGGTGTCAAGTCTGATTTTGGGAAGAAAAAAAAAATCCATAAGTAGACAGAGTGTTGAGACCAGAGAGGCTAAGACCGCATTGACTCAGTGCGGTATTCAGCCTCTCTGGTGTCAATACTCTGATTTTGGGAAAGAAAAAAAAAATCCAAAATCAGACAGAGTGTTGAGACCAGAGAGGCTAAGACTGCATTGACTCAGTGCGGTATTCAGCCTCTCTGGTGTCAAGTCTGATTTTGGGAAAAAAAAAAAATCCAAAATCAGACAGAGTGTTGAGACCAGAGAGGCTAAGACCGCATTGACTCAGTGCGGTATTCAGCCTCTCTGGTGTCAATACTCTGATTTTTTGGGGGGAAAAAAAAATCCAAAATCAGACAGAGTGTTGAGACCAGAGAGGCTAAGACTGCATTGACTCAGTGCGGTATTCAGCCTCTCTGGTGTCAAGTCTGATTTTGGGAAAAAAAAAAAAATCCAAAATCAGACAGAGTGTTGAGACCAGAGAGGCTAAGACCGCATTGACTCAGTGCGGTATTCAGCCTCTCTGGTGTCAATACTCTGATTTTTTGGGGGAAAAAAAAAAATCCAAAATCAGACAGAGTGTTGAGACCAGAGAGGCTAAGACTGCATTGACTCAGTGCGGTATTCAGCCTCTCTGGTGTCAAGTCTGATTTTGGGAAAAAAAAAAAAAATCCAAAATCAGACAGAGTGTTGAGACCAGAGAGGCTAAGACCGCATTGACTCAGTGTGCTATACAGCCTCTCTGGTGTCAATACTCTGTCTGATTTTGGGAGATTTTTTTTATTTTTTCCAAAATCAGACAGAGTGTTGAGACCAGAGAGGCTAAGACCGCATTGACTCAGTGCGGTATTCAGCCTCTCTGGTGTCAATCCTCTGTCTGATTTTGGAAGAAAGAAAAAAAATCCAAAATCAGACAGTGTTGAGACCAGAGAAGCATTGACTCAGTGCGGTATTCAGCCTCTCTGGTGTCAATACTCTGTCTGATTTGGGGAGATTTTTTTTTTTTTTTCCAAAATCAGACAGTGTTGAGACCAGAGAGGCTAAGACCGCATTGACTCAGTGCAGTATTCAGCCTCTCTGGTGTCAAGACTGATTTTGGGAAGAAAAAAAAAAATCAAAAATCAGACAGAGTGTTGAGACCAGAGAGCCTAAGACCGCATTGACTCAGTGCGGTATTCAGCCTCTCTGGTGTCAATACTCTGATTTTGGGAAAAAAAAAAAAAAAAATCCAAAATCAGACAGAGTGTTGAGACCAGAGAGGCTAAGACCGCATTGACTCAGTGCGGTATTCAGCCTCTCTGGTGTCAATACTCTGATTTTGGGAAAAAAAAAAAAAATCCAAAATCAGACAGAGTGTTGACACCAGAGAGGCTAAAACTGCATTGAATCAGTGTGCTATACAGCCTCTCTGGTGTCAAGTCTGATTTTGGGAAAAAAAAAAAAATCCAAAATCAGACAGAGTGTTGAGACCAGAGAGGCTAAGACCGCATTGACTCAGTGCGGTATTCAGCCTCTCTGGTGTCAAGTCTGATTTTGGGAAGAAAAAAAAAAAAATCCAAAATCAGACAGAGTGTTGAGACCAGAGAGGCTAAGACCGCATTGACTCAGTGCGGTATTCAGCCTCTCTGGTGTCAATACTCTGATTTTGGGGAAAAAAAAAAAAAATCCAAAATCAGACAGAGTGTTGACACCAGAGAGGCTAAAACTGCATTGAATCAGTGTGCTATACAGCCTCTCTGGTGTCAAGTCTGATTTTGGGAAAAAAAAAAAAATCCAAAATCAGACAGAGTGTTGAGACCAGAGAGGCTAAGACTGCATTGACTCAGTGCGGTATTCAGCCTCTCTGGTGTCAAGTCTGATTTTGGGAAGAAAAAAAAAATCCAAAAGTAGACAGAGTGTTGAGACCAGAGAGGCTAAGACCGCATTGACTCAGTGCGGTATTCAGCCTCTCTGGTGTCAATACTCTGATTTTGGGAAAAAAAAAAAAAATCCAAAATCAGACAGAGTGTTGACACCAGAGAGGCTAAAACTGCATTGAATCAGTGTGCTATACAGCCTCTCTGGTGTCAAGTCTGATTTTGGGAAAAAAAAAAAATCCAAAATCAGACAGAGTGTTGAGACCAGAGAGGCTAAGACTGCATTGACTCAGTGCGGTATTCAGCCTCTCTGGTGTCAAGTCTGATTTTGGGAAGAAAAAAAAAATCCAAAAGTAGACAGAGTGTTGAGACCAGAGAGGCTAAGACCGCATTGACTCAGTGCGGTATTCAGCCTCTCTGGTGTCAATACTCTGATTTTGGGAAAGAAAAAAAAAAATCCAAAATCAGACAGAGTGTTGAGACCAGAGAGGCTAAGACTGCATTGACTCAGTGCGGTATTCAGCCTCTCTGGTGTCAAGTCTGATTTTGGGAAAAAAAAAAAATCCAAAATCAGACAGAGTGTTGAGACCAGAGAGGCTAAGACCGCACTGACTCAGTGCGGTATTCAGCCTCTCTGGTGTCAATACTCTGATTTTGGGAAAAAAAAAAAAAATCCAAAATCAGACAGAGTGTTGACACCAGAGAGGCTAAAACTGCATTGAATCAGTGTGCTATACAGCCTCTCTGGTGTCAAGTCTGATTTTGGGAAAAAAAAAAAAATCCAAAATCAGACAGAGTGTTGAGACCAGAGAGGCTAAGACCGCATTGACTCAGTGCGGTATTCAGCCTCTCTGGTGTCAAGTCTGATTTTGGGAAGAAAAAAAAAAAAATCCAAAATCAGACAGAGTGTTGAGACCAGAGAGGCTAAGACCGCATTGACTCAGTGCGGTATTCAGCCTCTCTGGTGTCAATACTCTGATTTTGGGGAAAAAAAAAAAAATCCAAAATCAGACAGAGTGTTGACACCAGAGAGGCTAAAACTGCATTGAATCAGTGTGCTATACAGCCTCTCTGGTGTCAAGTCTGATTTTGGGAAAAAAAAAAAAATCCAAAATCAGACAGAGTGTTGAGACCAGAGAGGCTAAGACTGCATTGACTCAGTGCGGTATTCAGCCTCTCTGGTGTCAAGTCTGATTTTGGGAAGAAAAAAAAAATCCAAAAGTAGACAGAGTGTTGAGACCAGAGAGGCTAAGACCGCATTGACTCAGTGCGGTATTCAGCCTCTCTGGTGTCAATACTCTGATTTTGGGAAAAAAAAAAAAAAATCCAAAATCAGACAGAGTGTTGACACCAGAGAGGCTAAAACTGCATTGAATCAGTGTGCTATACAGCCTCTCTGGTGTCAAGTCTGATTTTGGGAAAAAAAAAAAATCCAAAATCAGACAGAGTGTTGAGACCAGAGAGGCTAAGACTGCATTGACTCAGTGCGGTATTCAGCCTCTCTGGTGTCAAGTCTGATTTTGGGAAGAAAAAAAAAATCCAAAAGTAGACAGAGTGTTGAGACCAGAGAGGCTAAGACCGCATTGACTCAGTGCGGTATTCAGCCTCTCTGGTGTCAATACTCTGATTTTGGGAAAGAAAAAAAAAAATCCAAAATCAGACAGAGTGTTGAGACCAGAGAGGCTAAGACTGCATTGACTCAGTGCGGTATTCAGCCTCTCTGGTGTCAAGTCTGATTTTGGGAAAAAAAAAAAATCCAAAATCAGACAGAGTGTTGAGACCAGAGAGGCTAAGACCGCATTGACTCAGTGCGGTATTCAGCCTCTCTGGTGTCAATACTCTGATTTTGGGAAAAAAAAAAAAAAAAATCCAAAATCAGACAGAGTGTTGACACCAGAGAGGCTAAAACTGCATTGAATCAGTGTGCTATACAGCCTCTCTGGTGTCAAGTCTGATTTTGGGAAAAAAAAAAAAATCCAAAATCAGACAGAGTGTTGAGACCAGAGAGGCTCAGACTGCATTGACTCAGTGCGGTATTCAGCCTCTCTGGTGTCAAGTCTGATTTTGGGAAGAAAAAAAAAATCCAAAAGTAGACAGAGTGTTGAGACCAGAGAGGCTAAGACCGCATTGACTCAGTGCGGTATTCAGCCTCTCTGGTGTCAATACTCTGATTTTGGGAAAGAAAAAAAAAAATCCAAAATCAGACAGAGTGTTGAGACCAGAGAGGCTAAGACTGCATTGACTCAGTGCGGTATTCAGCCTCTCTGGTGTCAAGTCTGATTTTGGGAAAAAAAAAAAATCCAAAATCAGACAGAGTGTTGAGACCAGAGAGGCTAAGACCGCATTGACTCAGTGCGGTATTCAGCCTCTCTGGTGTCAATACTCTGATTTTTTTGGGGGAAAAAAAAATCCAAAATCAGACAGAGTGTTGAGACCAGAGAGGCTAAGACCGCATTGACTCAGTGCGGTATTCAGCCTCTCTGGTGTCAATACTCTGATTTTGGGAAAGAAAAAAAAAAAATCCAAAATCAGACAGATTGTTGAGACCAGAGAGCCTAAGACCGCATTGACTCAGTGCGGTATTCAGCCTCTCTGGTGTCAATACTCTGATTTTGGGGAAAAAAAAAAAAAAATCCAAAATCGGACAGAGTGTTGACACCAGAGAGGCTAAAACTGCATTGAATCAGTGTGCTATACAGCCTCTCTGGTGTCAATACTCTGTCTGATTTTGGGGAAAAAAAATCCAAAATCAGACAGAGTGTTGAGACCAGAGAGGCTAAGACTGCATTGACTCAGTGCGGTATTCAGCCTCTCTGGTGTCAAGTCTGATTTTGGGAAGAAAAAAAAAATCAAAAAACAGACAGAGTGTTGAGACCAGAGAGGCTAAGACTGCATTGACTCAGTGCGGTATTCAGCCTCTCTGGTGTCAAGTCTGATTTTGGGAAGAAAAAAAAAATCCAAAAGTAGACAGAGTGTTGAGACGAGAGAGGCTAAGACCGCATTGACTCAGTGCGGTATTCAGCCTCTCTGGTGTCAAGTCTGATTTTGGGAAAAAAAAAAAAAAACCAAAATCAGACAGATTGTTGAGACCAGAGAGCCTAAGACCGCATTGACTCAGTGCGGTATTCAGCCTCTCTGGTGTCAATACTCTGATTTTGGGGAAAAAAAAAAAAAATCCAAAATCAGACAGAGTGTTGACACCAGAGAGGCTAAAACTGCATTGAATCAGTGTGCTATACAGCCTCTCTGGTGTCAATACTCTGTCTGATTTTGGGAAAAAAAAATCCAAAATCAGACAGAGTGTTGAGACCAGAGAGGCTAAGACTGCATTGACTCAGTGCGGTATTCAGCCTCTCTGGTGTCAAGTCTGATTTTGGGAAGAAAAAAAAAATCCAAAATCAGACAGAGTGTTGAGACCAGAGAGGCTAAGACTGCATTGACTCAGTGCGGTATTCAGCCTCTCTGGTGTCAAGTCTGATTTTGGGAAGAAAAAAAAAATCCAAAAGTAGACAGAGTGTTGAGACCAGAGAGGCTAAGACCGCATTGACTCAGTGCGGTATTCAGCCTCTCTGGTGTCAATACTCTGATTTTGGGAAAGAAAAAAAAAAATCCAAAATCAGACAGAGTGTTGAGACCAGAGAGGCTAAGACTGCATTGACTCAGTGCGGTATTCAGCCTCTCTGGTGTCAAGTCTGATTTTGGGAAAAAAAAAAAATCCAAAATCAGACAGAGTGTTGAGACCAGAGAGGCTAAGACCGCATTGACTCAGTGCGGTATTCAGCCTCTCTGGTGTCAATACTCTGATTTTTTGGGGGGAAAAAAAAATCCAAAATCAGACAGAGTGTTGAGACCAGAGAGGCTAAGACTGCATTGACTCAGTGCGGTATTCAGCCTCTCTGGTGTCAAGTCTGATTTTGGGAAAAAAAAAAAAATCCAAAATCAGACAGAGTGTTGAGACCAGAGAGGCTAAGACCGCATTGACTCAGTGCGGTATTCAGCCTCTCTGGTGTCAAGTCTGATTTTGGGAAGAAAAAAAAAATCCAAAATCAGACAGAGTGTTGAGACCAGAGAGGCTAAGACCGCATTGACTCAGTGCGGTATTCAGCCTCTCTGGTGTCAATACTCTGATTTTGGGAAAAAAAAAAAAAAAATCCAAAATCAGACAGAGTGTTGACACCAGAGAGGCTAAAACTGCATTGAATCAGTGTGCTATACAGCCTCTCTGGTGTCAAGTCTGATTTTGGGAAAAAAAAAAAAATCCAAAATCAGACAGAGTGTTGAGACCAGAGAGGCTAAGACTGCATTGACTCAGTGCGGTATTCAGCCTCTCTGGTGTCAAGTCTGATTTGGGGAAGAAAAAAAAATCCAAAAGTAGACAGAGTGTTGAGACCAGAGAGGCTAAGACCGCATTGACTCAGTGCGGTATTCAGCCTCTCTGGTGTCAATACTCTGATTTTGGGAAAGAAAAAAAAAATCCAAAATCAGACAGAGTGTTGAGACCAGAGAGGCTAAGACTGCATTGACTCAGTGCGGTATTCAGCCTCTCTGGTGTCAAGTCTGATTTTGGGAAAAAAAAAAATCCAAAATCAGACAGAGTGTTGAGACCAGAGAGGCTAAGACCGCATTGACTCAGTGCGGTATTCAGCCTCTCTGGTGTCAAGTCTGATTTTGGGAAGAAAAAAAAAAATCCAAAATCAGACAGAGTGTTGAGACCAGAGAGGCTAAGACCGCATTGACTCAGTGCGGTATTCAGCCTCTCTGGTGTCAATACTCTGATTTTGGGAAAAAAAAAAAAAAATCCAAAATCAGACAGAGTGTTGACACCAGAGAGGCTAAAACTGCATTGAATCAGTGTGCTATACAGCCTCTCTGGTGTCAAGTCTGATTTTGGGAAAAAAAAAAAATCCAAAATCAGACAGAGTGTTGAGACCAGAGAGGCTAAGACTGCATTGACTCAGTGCGGTATTCAGCCTCTCTGGTGTCAAGTCTGATTTGGGGAAGAAAAAAAAAATCCAAAAGTAGACAGAGTGTTGAGACCAGAGAGGCTAAGACCGCATTGACTCAGTGCGGTATTCAGCCTCTCTGGTGTCAATACTCTGATTTTGGGAAAGAAAAAAAAAAATCCAAAATCAGACAGAGTGTTGAGACCAGAGAGGCTAAGACTGCATTGACTCAGTGCGGTATTCAGCCTCTCTGGTGTCAAGTCTGATTTTGGGAAAAAAAAAAAATCCAAAATCAGACAGAGTGTTGAGACCAGAGAGGCTAAGACCGCATTGACTCAGTGCGGTATTCAGCCTCTCTGGTGTCAATACTCTGATTTTGGGGAAAAAAAAAAAAATCCAAAATCAGACAGAGTGTTGACACCAGAGAGGCTAAAACTGCATTGAATCAGTGTGCTATACAGCCTCTCTGGTGTCAAGTCTGATTTTGGGAAAAAAAAAAAATCCAAAATCAGACAGAGTGTTGAGACCAGAGAGGCTAAGACTGCATTGACTCAGTGCGGTATTCAGCCTCTCTGGTGTCAAGTCTGATTTGGGGAAGAAAAAAAAAATCCAAAAGTAGACAGAGTGTTGAGACCAGAGAGGCTAAGACCGCATTGACTCAGTGCGGTATTCAGCCTCTCTGGTGTCAATACTCTGATTTTGGGAAAGAAAAAAAAAATCCAAAATCAGACAGAGTGTTGAGACCAGAGAGGCTAAGACTGCATTGACTCAGTGCGGTATTCAGCCTCTCTGGTGTCAAGTCTGATTTTGGGAAGAAAAAAAAAATCCAAAAGTAGACAGAGTGTTGAGACCAGAGAGGCTAAGACCGCATTGACTCAGTGCGGTATTCAGCCTCTCTGGTGTCAATACTCTGATTTTGGGAAAGAAAAAAAAAAATCCAAAATCAGACAGAGTGTTGAGACCAGAGAGGCTAAGACTGCATTGACTCAGTGCGGTATTCAGCCTCTCTGGTGTCAAGTCTGATTTTGGGAAAAAAAAAAAATCCAAAATCAGACAGAGTGTTGAGACCAGAGAGGCTAAGACCGCATTGACTCAGTGCGGTATTCAGCCTCTCTGGTGTCAATACTCTGATTTTTTTGGGGAAAAAAAAAATCCAAAATCAGACAGAGTGTTGAGACCAGAGAGGCTAAGACTGCATTGACTCAGTGCGGTATTCAGCCTCTCTGGTGTCAAGTCTGATTTTGGGAAAAAAAAAAAAATCCAAAATCAGACAGAGTGTTGAGACCAGAGAGGCTAAGACCGCATTGACTCAGTGCGGTATTCAGCCTCTCTGGTGTCAAGTCTGATTTTGGGAAGAAAAAAAAAAATCCAAAATCAGACAGAGTGTTGAGACCAGAGAGGCTAAGACCGCATTGACTCAGTGCGGTATTCAGCCTCTCTGGTGTCAATACTCTGATTTTGGGAAAAAAAAAAAAAAAAATCCAAAATCAGACAGAGTGTTGACACCAGAGAGGCTAAAACTGCATTGAATCAGTGTGCTATACAGCCTCTCTGGTGTCAAGTCTGATTTTGGGAAAAAAAAAAAATCCAAAATCAGACAGAGTGTTGAGACCAGAGAGGCTAAGACTGCATTGACTCAGTGCGGTATTCAGCCTCTCTGGTGTCAAGTCTGATTTTGGGAAGAAAAAAAAAATCCAAAAGTAGACAGAGTGTTGAGACCAGAGAGGCTAAGACCGCATTGACTCAGTGCGGTATTCAGCCTCTCTGGTGTCAATACTCTGATTTTGGGAAAGAAAAAAAAAAATCCAAAATCAGACAGAGTGTTGAGACCAGAGAGGCTAAGACTGCATTGACTCAGTGCGGTATTCAGCCTCTCTGGTGTCAAGTCTGATTTTGGGAAAAAAAAAAAATCCAAAATCAGACAGAGTGTTGAGACCAGAGAGGCTAAGACCGCATTGACTCAGTGCGGTATTCAGCCTCTCTGGTGTCAATACTCTGATTTTGGGAAAGAAAAAAAAAATCCAAAATCAGACAGATTGTTAAGACCAGAGAGCCTAAGACCGCATTGACTCAGTGCGGTATTCAGCCTCTCTGGTGTCAATACTCTGATTTTGGGGAAAAAAAAAAAAAAATCCAAAATCAGACAGAGTGTTGACACCAGAGAGGCTAAAACTGCATTGAATCAGTGTGCTATACAGCCTCTCTGGTGTCAATACTCTGTCTGATTTTTGGAAAAAAAAATCCAAAATCAGACAGAGTGTTGAGACCAGAGAGGCTAAGACTGCATTGACTCAGTGTGGTATTCAGCCTCTCTGGTGTCAAGTCTGATTTTGGGAAGAAAAAAAAAATCAAAAAACAGACAGAGTGTTGAGACCAGAGAGGCTAAGACTGCATTGACTCAGTGCGGTATTCAGCCTCTCTGGTGTCAAGTCTGATTTTGGGAAGAAAAAAAAAATCCAAAAGTAGACAGAGTGTTGAGACCAGAGAGGCTAAGACCGCATTGACTCAGTGCGGTATTCAGCCTCTCTGGTGTCAATACTCTGATTTTGGGAAAGAAAAAAAAAATCCAAAATCAGACAGAGTGTTGAGACCAGAGAGGCTAAGACTGCATTGACTCAGTGCGGTATTCAGCCTCTCTGGTGTCAAGTCTGATTTTGGGGAAAAAAAAAAATCCAAAATCAGACAGAGTGTTGAGACCAGAGAGGCTAAGACCGCATTGACTCAGTGCGGTATTCAGCCTCTCTGGTGTCAATACTCTGATTTTTTTGGGGAAAAAAAAAATCCAAAATCAGACAGAGTGTTGAGACCAGAGAGGCTAAGACCGCATTGACTCAGTGCGGTATTCAGCCTCTCTGGTGTCAATACTCTGATTTTGGGAAAGAAAAAAAAAAAATCCAAAATCAGACAGATTGTTGAGACCAGAGAGCCTAAGACCGCATTGACTCAGTGCGGTATTCAGCCTCTCTGGTGTCAAGTCTGATTTTGGGAAAAAAAAAAAATCCAAAATCAGACAGAGTGTTGAGACCAGAGAGGCTAAGACCGCATTGACTCAGTGTGCTATACAGCCTCTCTGGTGTCAATACTCTGTCTGATTTTGGGAGATTTTTTTTATTTTTTCCAAAATCAGACAGAGTGTTGAGACCAGAGAGGCTAAGACCGCATTGACTCAGTGCGGTATTCAGCCTCTCTGGTGTCAATCCTCTGTCTGATTTTGGAAGAAAGAAAAAAAATCCAAAATCAGACAGTGTTGAGACCAGAGAAGCATTGACTCAGTGCGGTATTCAGCCTCTCTGGTGTCAATACTCTGTCTGATTTGGGGAGATTTTTTTTTTTTTTTCCAAAATCAGACAGTGTTGAGACCAGAGAGGCTAAGACCGCATTGACTCAGTGCAGTATTCAGCCTCTCTGGTGTCAAGACTGATTTTGGGAAGAAAAAAAAAAATCAAAAATCAGACAGAGTGTTGAGACCAGAGAGCCTAAGACCGCATTGACTCAGTGCGGTATTCAGCCTCTCTGGTGTCAATACTCTGATTTTGGGAAAAAAAAAAAAAAAAATCCAAAATCAGACAGAGTGTTGAGACCAGAGAGGCTAAGACCGCATTGACTCAGTGCGGTATTCAGCCTCTCTGGTGTCAATACTCTGATTTTGGGAAAAAAAAAAAAAAAATCCAAAATCAGACAGAGTGTTGACACCAGAGAGGCTAAAACTGCATTGAATCAGTGTGCTATACAGCCTCTCTGGTGTCAAGTCTGATTTTGGGAAAAAAAAAAAAATCCAAAATCAGACAGAGTGTTGAGACCAGAGAGGCTAAGACCGCATTGACTCAGTGCGGTATTCAGCCTCTCTGGTGTCAAGTCTGATTTTGGGAAGAAAAAAAAAAATCCAAAATCAGACAGAGTGTTGAGACCAGAGAGGCTAAGACCGCATTGACTCAGTGCGGTATTCAGCCTCTCTGGTGTCAATACTCTGATTTTGGGGGAAAAAAAAAAAAAAATCCAAAATCAGACAGAGTGTTGACACCAGAGAGGCTAAAACTGCATTGAATCAGTGTGCTATACAGCCTCTCTGGTGTCAAGTCTGATTTTGGGAAAAAAAAAATAATCCAAAATCAGACAGAGTGTTGAGACCAGAGAGGCTAAGACTGCATTGACTCAGTGCGGTATTCAGCCTCTCTGGTGTCAAGTCTGATTTTGGGAAGGAAAAAAAAATCCAAAAGTAGACAGAGTGTTGAGACCAGAGAGGCTAAGACCGCATTGACTCAGTGCGGTATTCAGCCTCTCTGGTGTCAATACTCTGATTTTGGGAAAAAAAAAAAAAAATCCAAAATCAGACAGAGTGTTGACACCAGAGAGGCTAAAACTGCATTGAATCAGTGTGCTATACAGCCTCTCTGGTGTCAAGTCTGATTTTGGGAAAAAAAAAAAATCCAAAATCAGACAGAGTGTTGAGACCAGAGAGGCTAAGACTGCATTGACTCAGTGCGGTATTCAGCCTCTCTGGTGTCAAGTCTGATTTTGGGAAGAAAAAAAAAATCCAAAAGTAGACAGAGTGTTGAGACCAGAGAGGCTAAGACCGCATTGACTCAGTGCGGTATTCAGCCTCTCTGGTGTCAATACTCTGATTTTGGGAAAGAAAAAAAAAAATCCAAAATCAGACAGAGTGTTGAGACCAGAGAGGCTAAGACTGCATTGACTCAGTGCGGTATTCAGCCTCTCTGGTGTCAAGTCTGATTTTGGGAAAAAAAAAAAATCCAAAATCAGACAGTGTTGAGACCAGAGAGGCTAAGACTGCATTGACTCAGTGCGGTATTCAGCCTCTCTGGTGTCAAGTCTGATTTTGGGAAAAAAAAAAAATCCAAAATCAGACAGAGTGTTGAGACCAGAGAGGCTAAGACCGCATTGACTCAGTGCGGTATTCAGCCTCTCTGGTGTCAATACTCTGATTTTTTGGGGGAAAAAAAAAATCCAAAATCAGACAGAGTGTTGAGACCAGAGAGGCTAAGACTGCATTGACTCAGTGCGGTATTCAGCCTCTCTGGTGTCAATACTCTGATTTTGGGAAAGAAAAAAAAAATCCAAAATCAGACAGAGTGTTGAGACCAGAGAGGCTAAGACTGCATTGACTCAGTGCGGTATTCAGCCTCTCTGGTGTCAAGTCTGATTTTGGGAAGAAAAAAAAAATCCAAAATCAGACAGAGTGTTGAGACCAGAGAGGCTAAGACCGCATTGACTCAGTGCGGTATTCAGCCTCTCTGGTGTCAATACTCTGATTTTGGGAAAAAAAAAAAAAAAATCCAAAATCAGACAGAGTGTTGACACCAGAGAGGCTAAAACTGCATTGAATCAGTGTGCTATACAGCCTCTCTGGTGTCAAGTCTGATTTTGGGAAAAAAAAAAAAATCCAAAATCAGACAGAGTGTTGAGACCAGAGAGGCTAAGACTGCATTGACTCAGTGCGGTATTCAGCCTCTCTGGTGTCAAGTCTGATTTTGGGAAGAAAAAAAAAATCCAAAAGTAGACAGAGTGTTGAGACCAGAGAGGCTAAGACCGCATTGACTCAGTGCGGTATTCAGCCTCTCTGGTGTCAATACTCTGATTTTGGGAAAGAAAAAAAAAAATCCAAAATCAGACAGAGTGTTGAGACCAGAGAGGCTAAGACTGCATTGACTCAGTGCGGTATTCAGCCTCTCTGGTGTCAAGTCTGATTTTGGGAAAAAAAAAAATCCAAAATCAGACAGAGTGTTGAGACCAGAGAGGCTAAGACCGCATTGACTCAGTGCGGTATTCAGCCTCTCTGGTGTCAATACTCTGATTTTTTTGGGGAAAAAAAAAATCCAAAATCAGACAGAGTGTTGAGACCAGAGAGGCTAAGACTGCATTGACTCAGTGCGGTATTCAGCCTCTCTGGTGTCAAGTCTGATTTTGGGAAAAAAAAAAAAATCCAAAATCAGACAGAGTGTTGAGACCAGAGAGGCTAAGACCGCATTGACTCAGTGCGGTATTCAGCCTCTCTGGTGTCAAGTCTGATTTTGGGAAGAAAAAAAAAAAATCCAAAATCAGACAGAGTGTTGAGACCAGAGAGGCTAAGACCGCATTGACTCAGTGCGGTATTCAGCCTCTCTGGTGTCAATACTCTGATTTTGGGAAAAAAAAAAAAAAAATCCAAAATCAGACAGAGTGTTGACACCAGAGAGGCTAAAACTGCATTGAATCAGTGTGCTATACAGCCTCTCTGGTGTCAAGTCTGATTTTGGGGAAAAAAAAAAATCCAAAATCAGACAGAGTGTTGAGACCAGAGAGGCTAAGACTGCATTGACTCAGTGCGGTATTCAGCCTCTCTGGTGTCAAGTCTGATTTTGGGAAGAAAAAAAAAATCCAAAAGTAGACAGAGTGTTGAGACCAGAGAGGCTAAGACCGCATTGACTCAGTGCGGTATTCAGCCTCTCTGGTGTCAATACTCTGATTTTGGGAAAGAAAAAAAAAAATCCAAAATCAGACAGAGTGTTGAGACCAGAGAGGCTAAGACTGCATTGACTCAGTGCGGTATTCAGCCTCTCTGGTGTCAAGTCTGATTTTGGGAAAAAAAAAAAATCCAAAATCAGACAGAGTGTTGAGACCAGAGAGGCTAAGACCGCATTGACTCAGTGCGGTATTCAGCCTCTCTGGTGTCAATACTCTGATTTTTTGGGGGAAAAAAAAAATCCAAAATCAGACAGAGTGTTGAGACCAGAGAGGCTAAGACTGCATTGACTCAGTGCGGTATTCAGCCTCTCTGGTGTCAAGTCTTATTTTGGGAAGAAAAAAAAATATCCAAAATCAGACAGAGTGTTGAGACCAGAGAGGCTAAGACCGCATTGACTCAGTGCGGTATTCAGCCTCTCTGGTGTCAATACTCTGATTTTTTGGGGGAAAAAAAAAATCCAAAATCAGACAGAGTGTTGAGACCAGAGAGGCTAAGACTGCATTGACTCAGTGCGGTATTCAGCCTCTCTGGTGTCAAGTCTGATTTTGGGAAAAAAAAAAAATCCAAAATCAGACAGAGTGTTGAGACCAGAGAGGCTAAGACCGCATTGACTCAGTGTGCTATACAGCCTCTCTGGTGTCAATACTCTGTCTGATTTTGGGAGATTTTTTTTATTTTTTCCAAAATCAGACAGAGTGTTGAGACCAGAGAGGCTAAGACCGCATTGACTCAGTGCGGTATTCAGCCTCTCTGGTGTCAATCCTCTGTCTGATTTTGGAAGAAAGAAAAAAAATCCAAAATCAGACAGTGTTGAGACCAGAGAAGCATTGACTCAGTGCGGTATTCAGCCTCTCTGGTGTCAATACTCTGTCTGATTTGGGGAGATTTTTTTTTTTTTTTCCAAAATCAGACAGTGTTGAGACCAGAGAGGCTAAGACCGCATTGACTCAGTGCAGTATTCAGCCTCTCTGGTGTCAAGACTGATTTTGGGAAGAAAAAAAAAATCAAAAATCAGACAGAGTGTTGAGACCAGAGAGCCTAAGACCGCATTGACTCAGTGCGGTATTCAGCCTCTCTGGTGTCAATACTCTGATTTTGGGGAAAAAAAAAAAAAAAATCCAAAATCAGACAGAGTGTTGAGACCAGAGAGGCTAAGACCGCATTGACTCAGTGCGGTATTCAGCCTCTCTGGTGTCAATACTCTGATTTTGGGAAAAAAAAAAAAAAAATCCAAAATCAGACAGAGTGTTGACACCAGAGAGGCTAAAACTGCATTGAATCAGTGTGCTATACAGCCTCTCTGGTGTCAAGTCTGATTTTGGGAAAAAAAAAAAAATCCAAAATCAGACAGAGTGTTGAGACCAGAGAGGCTAAGACCGCATTGACTCAGTGCGGTATTCAGCCTCTCTGGTGTCAATACTCTGATTTTGGGAAAGAAAAAAAAAATCCAAAATCAGACAGATTGTTGAGACCAGAGAGCCTAAGACCGCATTGACTCAGTGCGGTATTCAGCCTCTCTGGTGTCAATACTCTGATTTTGGGGGGAAAAAAAAAAAAATCCAAAATCAGACAGAGTGTTGACACCAGAGAGGCTAAAACTGCATTGAATCAGTGTGCTATACAGCCTCTCTGGTGTCAATACTCTGTCTGATTTTGGGAAAAAAAAATCCAAAATCAGACAGAGTGTTGAGACCAGAGAGGCTAAGACTGCATTGACTCAGTGCGGTATTCAGCCTCTCTGGTGTCAAGTCTGATTTTGGGAAGAAAAAAAAAATCAAAAAACAGACAGAGTGTTGAGACCAGAGAGGCTAAGACTGCATTGACTCAGTGCGGTATTCAGCCTCTCTGGTGTCAAGTCTGATTTTGGGAAGAAAAAAAAAATCCAAAAGTAGACAGAGTGTTGAGACCAGAGAGGCTAAGACCGCATTGACTCAGTGCGGTATTCAGCCTCTCTGGTGTCAATACTCTGATTTTGGGAAAGAAAAAAAAAATCCAAAATCAGACAGAGTGTTGAGACCAGAGAGGCTAAGACTGCATTGACTCAGTGCGGTATTCAGCCTCTCTGGTGTCAAGTCTGATTTTGGGAAAAAAAAAAAAATCCAAAATCAGACAGAGTGTTGAGACCAGAGAGGCTAAGACCGCATTGACTCAGTGCGGTATTCAGCCTCTCTGGTGTCAATACTCTGATTTTTTGGGGGGAAAAAAAAATCCAAAATCAGACAGAGTGTTGAGACCAGAGAGGCTAAGACTGCATTGACTCAGTGCGGTATTCAGCCTCTCTGGTGTCAAGTCTGATTTTGGGAAAAAAAAAAAAATCCAAAATCAGACAGAGTGTTGAGACCAGAGAGGCTAAGACCGCATTGACTCAGTGCGGTATTCAGCCTCTCTGGTGTCAATACTCTGATTTTTTGGGGAAAAAAAAAAATCCAAAATCAGACAGAGTGTTGAGACCAGAGAGGCTAAGACTGCATTGACTCAGTGCGGTATTCAGCCTCTCTGGTGTCAAGTCTGATTTTGGGAAAAAAAAAAAAATCCAAAATCAGACAGAGTGTTGAGACCAGAGAGGCTAAGACCGCATTGACTCAGTGTGCTATACAGCCTCTCTGGTGTCAATACTCTGTCTGATTTTGGGAGATTTTTTTTATTTTTTCCAAAATCAGACAGAGTGTTGAGACCAGAGAGGCTAAGACCGCATTGACTCAGTGCGGTATTCAGCCTCTCTGGTGTCAATACTCTGATTTTGGGAAAGAAAAAAAAAATCCAAAATCAGACAGATTGTTGAGACCAGAGAGCCTAAGACCGCATTGACTCAGTGCGGTATTCAGCCTCTCTGGTGTCAATACTCTGATTTTGGGGAAAAAAAAAAAAAAATCCAAAATCAGACAGAGTGTTGACACCAGAGAGGCTAAAACTGCATTGAATCAGTGTGCTATACAGCCTCTCTGGTGTCAATACTCTGTCTGATTTTGGGAAAAAAAAATCCAAAATCAGACAGAGTGTTGAGACCAGAGAGGCTAAGACTGCATTGACTCAGTGCGGTATTCAGCCTCTCTGGTGTCAAGTCTGATTTTGGGAAGAAAAAAAAAATCAAAAAACAGACAGAGTGTTGAGACCAGAGAGGCTAAGACTGCATTGACTCAGTGCGGTATTCAGCCTCTCTGGTGTCAAGTCTGATTTTGGGAAGAAAAAAAAAATACAAAAGTAGACAGAGTGTTGAGACCAGAGAGGCTAAGACCGCATTGACTCAGTGCGGTATTCAGCCTCTCTGGTGTCAATACTCTGATTTTGGGAAAGAAAAAAAAAAATCCAAAATCAGACAGAGTGTTGAGACCAGAGAGGCTAAGACTGCATTGACTCAGTGCGGTATTCAGCCTCTCTGGTGTCAAGTCTGATTTTGGGAAAAAAAAAAAAATCCAAAATCAGACAGAGTGTTGAGACCAGAGAGGCTAAGACCGCATTGACTCAGTGCGGTATTCAGCCTCTCTGGTGTCAATACTCTGATTTTTTGGGGGGAAAAAAAAATCCAAAATCAGACAGAGTGTTGAGACCAGAGAGGCTAAGACTGCATTGACTCAGTGCGGTATTCAGCCTCTCTGGTGTCAAGTCTGATTTTGGGAAAAAAAAAAAAATCCAAAATCAGACAGAGTGTTGAGACCAGAGAGGCTAAGACCGCATTGACTCAGTGCGGTATTCAGCCTCTCTGGTGTCAATACTCTGATTTTTTGGGGAAAAAAAAAAATCCAAAATCAGACAGAGTGTTGAGACCAGAGAGGCTAAGACTGCATTGACTCAGTGCGGTATTCAGCCTCTCTGGTGTCAAGTCTGATTTTGGGAAAAAAAAAAAAATCCAAAATCAGACAGAGTGTTGAGACCAGAGAGGCTAAGACTGCATTGACTCAGTGCGGTATTCAGCCTCTCTGGTGTCAAGTCTGATTTTGGGAAGAAAAAAAAAATCCAAAAGTAGACAGAGTGTTGAGACCAGAGAGGCTAAGACCGCATTGACTCAGTGCGGTATTCAGCCTCTCTGGTGTCAATACTCTGATTTTGGGAAAAAAAAAAAAAAATCCAAAATCAGACAGAGTGTTGACACCAGAGAGGCTAAAACTGCATTGAATCAGTGTGCTATACAGCCTCTCTGGTGTCAAGTCTGATTTTGGGAAAAAAAAAAAATCCAAAATCAGACAGAGTGTTGAGACCAGAGAGGCTAAGACTGCATTGACTCAGTGCGGTATTCAGCCTCTCTGGTGTCAAGTCTGATTTTGGGAAGAAAAAAAAAATCCAAAAGTAGACAGAGTGTTGAGACCAGAGAGGCTAAGACCGCATTGACTCAGTGCGGTATTCAGCCTCTCTGGTGTCAATACTCTGATTTTGGGAAAGAAAAAAAAAAATCCAAAATCAGACAGAGTGTTGAGACCAGAGAGGCTAAGACTGCATTGACTCAGTGCGGTATTCAGCCTCTCTGGTGTCAAGTCTGATTTTGGGAAAAAAAAAAAATCCAAAATCAGACAGAGTGTTGAGACCAGAGAGGCTAAGACCGCATTGACTCAGTGCGGTATTCAGCCTCTCTGGTGTCAATACTCTGATTTTGGGAAAAAAAAAAAAAAAAATCCAAAATCAGACAGAGTGTTGACACCAGAGAGGCTAAAACTGCATTTAATCAGTGTGCTATACAGCCTCTCTGGTGTCAAGTCTGATTTTGGGAAAAAAAAAAAAATCCAAAATCAGACAGAGTGTTGAGACCAGAGAGGCTCAGACTGCATTGACTCAGTGCGGTATTCAGCCTCTCTGGTGTCAAGTCTGATTTTGGGAAGAAAAAAAAAATCCAAAAGTAGACAGAGTGTTGAGACCAGAGAGGCTAAGACCGCATTGACTCAGTGCGGTATTCAGCCTCTCTGGTGTCAATACTCTGATTTTGGGAAAGAAAAAAAAAAATCCAAAATCAGACAGAGTGTTGAGACCAGAGAGGCTAAGACTGCATTGACTCAGTGCGGTATTCAGCCTCTCTGGTGTCAAGTCTGATTTTGGGAAAAAAAAAAAATCCAAAATCAGACAGAGTGTTGAGACCAGAGAGGCTAAGACCGCATTGACTCAGTGCGGTATTCAGCCTCTCTGGTGTCAATACTCTGATTTTTTTGGGGAAAAAAAAAATCCAAAATCAGACAGAGTGTTGAGACCAGAGAGGCTAAGACCGCATTGACTCAGTGCGGTATTCAGCCTCTCTGGTGTCAATACTCTGATTTTGGGAAAGAAAAAAAAAAAATCCAAAATCAGACAGATTGTTGAGACCAGAGAGCCTAAGACCACATTGACTCAGTGCGGTATTCAGCCTCTCTGGTGTCAATACTCTGATTTTGGGGGAAAAAAAAAAAAAATCCAAAATCGGACAGAGTGTTGACACCAGAGAGGCTAAAACTGCATTGAATCAGTGTGCTATACAGCCTCTCTGGTGTCAATACTCTGTCTGATTTTGGGAAAAAAAAATCCAAAATCAGACAGAGTGTTGAGACCAGAGAGGCTAAGACTGCATTGACTCAGTGCGGTATTCAGCCTCTCTGGTGTCAAGTCTGATTTTGGGAAGAAAAAAAAAATCAAAAAACAGACAGAGTGTTGAGACCAGAGAGGCTAAGACTGCATTGACTCAGTGCGGTATTCAGCCTCTCTGGTGTCAAGTCTGATTTTGGGAAGAAAAAAAAAATCCAAAAGTAGACAGAGTGTTGAGACGAGAGAGGCTAAGACCGCATTGACTCAGTGCGGTATTCAGCCTCTCTGGTGTCAAGTCTGATTTTGGGAAAAAAAAAAAAAAAACCAAAATCAGACAGATTGTTGAGACCAGAGAGCCTAAGACCGCATTGACTCAGTGCGGTATTCAGCCTCTCTGGTGTCAATACTCTGATTTTGGGGAAAAAAAAAAAAAATCCAAAATCAGACAGAGTGTTGACACCAGAGAGGCTAAAACTGCATTGAATCAGTGTGCTATACAGCCTCTCTGGTGTCAATACTCTGTCTGATTTTGGGAAAAAAAAATCCAAAATCAGACAGAGTGTTGAGACCAGAGAGGCTAAGACTGCATTGACTCAGTGCGGTATTCAGCCTCTCTGGTGTCAAGTCTGATTTTGGGAAGAAAAAAAAAATCCAAAATCAGACAGAGTGTTGAGACCAGAGAGGCTAAGACTGCATTGACTCAGTGCGGTATTCAGCCTCTCTGGTGTCAAGTCTGATTTTGGGAAGAAAAAAAAAATCCAAAAGTAGACAGAGTGTTGAGACCAGAGAGGCTAAGACCGCATTGACTCAGTGCGGTATTCAGCCTCTCTGGTGTCAATACTCTGATTTTGGGAAAGAAAAAAAAAAATCCAAAATCAGACAGAGTGTTGAGACCAGAGAGGCTAAGACTGCATTGACTCAGTGCGGTATTCAGCCTCTCTGGTGTCAAGTCTGATTTTGGGAAGAAAAAAAAAATCCAAAATCAGACAGAGTGTTGAGACCAGAGAGGCTAAGACCGCATTGACTCAGTGCGGTATTCAGCCTCTCTGGTGTCAATACTCTGATTTTTTGGGGGGAAAAAAAAATCCAAAATCAGACAGAGTGTTGAGACCAGAGAGGCTAAGACTGCATTGACTCAGTGCGGTATTCAGCCTCTCTGGTGTCAAGTCTGATTTTGGGAAAAAAAAAAAAATCCAAAATCAGACAGAGTGTTGAGACCAGAGAGGCTAAGACCGCATTGACTCAGTGCGGTATTCAGCCTCTCTGGTGTCAAGTCTGATTTTGGGAAGAAAAAAAAAATCCAAAATCAGACAGAGTGTTGAGACCAGAGAGGCTAAGACCGCATTGACTCAGTGCGGTATTCAGCCTCTCTGGTGTCAATACTCTGATTTTGGGAAAAAAAAAAAAAAAATCCAAAATCAGACAGAGTGTTGACACCAGAGAGGCTAAAACTGCATTGAATCAGTGTGCTATACAGCCTCTCTGGTGTCAAGTCTGATTTTGGGAAAAAAAAAAAAATCCAAAATCAGACAGAGTGTTGAGACCAGAGAGGCTAAGACTGCATTGACTCAGTGCGGTATTCAGCCTCTCTGGTGTCAAGTCTGATTTGGGGAAGAAAAAAAAATCCAAAAGTAGACAGAGTGTTGAGACCAGAGAGGCTAAGACCGCATTGACTCAGTGCGGTATTCAGCCTCTCTGGTGTCAATACTCTGATTTTGGGAAAGAAAAAAAAAATCCAAAATCAGACAGAGTGTTGAGACCAGAGAGGCTAAGACTGCATTGACTCAGTGCGGTATTCAGCCTCTCTGGTGTCAAGTCTGATTTTGGGAAAAAAAAAAAATCCAAAATCAGACAGAGTGTTGAGACCAGAGAGGCTAAGACCGCATTGACTCAGTGCGGTATTCAGCCTCTCTGGTGTCAAGTCTGATTTTGGGAAGAAAAAAAAAAATCCAAAATCAGACAGAGTGTTGAGACCAGAGAGGCTAAGACCGCATTGACTCAGTGCGGTATTCAGCCTCTCTGGTGTCAATACTCTGATTTTGGGAAAAAAAAAAAAAAATCCAAAATCAGACAGAGTGTTGACACCAGAGAGGCTAAAACTGCATTGAATCAGTGTGCTATACAGCCTCTCTGGTGTCAAGTCTGATTTTGGGAAAAAAAAAAAATCCAAAATCAGACAGAGTGTTGAGACCAGAGAGGCTAAGACTGCATTGACTCAGTGCGGTATTCAGCCTCTCTGGTGTCAAGTCTGATTTGGGGAAGAAAAAAAAAATCCAAAAGTAGACAGAGTGTTGAGACCAGAGAGGCTAAGACCGCATTGACTCAGTGCGGTATTCAGCCTCTCTGGTGTCAATACTCTGATTTTGGGAAAGAAAAAAAAAAATCCAAAATCAGACAGAGTGTTGAGACCAGAGAGGCTAAGACTGCATTGACTCAGTGCGGTATTCAGCCTCTCTGGTGTCAAGTCTGATTTTGGGAAAAAAAAAAAATCCAAAATCAGACAGAGTGTTGAGACCAGAGAGGCTAAGACCGCATTGACTCAGTGCGGTATTCAGCCTCTCTGGTGTCAATACTCTGATTTTGGGGAAAAAAAAAAAAATCCAAAATCAGACAGAGTGTTGACACCAGAGAGGCTAAAACTGCATTGAATCAGTGTGCTATACAGCCTCTCTGGTGTCAAGTCTGATTTTGGGAAAAAAAAAAAATCCAAAATCAGACAGAGTGTTGAGACCAGAGAGGCTAAGACTGCATTGACTCAGTGCGGTATTCAGCCTCTCTGGTGTCAAGTCTGATTTGGGGAAGAAAAAAAAAATCCAAAAGTAGACAGAGTGTTGAGACCAGAGAGGCTAAGACCGCATTGACTCAGTGCGGTATTCAGCCTCTCTGGTGTCAATACTCTGATTTTGGGAAAGAAAAAAAAAATCCAAAATCAGACAGAGTGTTGAGACCAGAGAGGCTAAGACTGCATTGACTCAGTGCGGTATTCAGCCTCTCTGGTGTCAAGTCTGATTTTGGGAAGAAAAAAAAAATCCAAAAGTAGACAGAGTGTTGAGACCAGAGAGGCTAAGACCGCATTGACTCAGTGCGGTATTCAGCCTCTCTGGTGTCAATACTCTGATTTTGGGAAAGAAAAAAAAAAATCCAAAATCAGACAGAGTGTTGAGACCAGAGAGGCTAAGACTGCATTGACTCAGTGCGGTATTCAGCCTCTCTGGTGTCAAGTCTGATTTTGGGAAAAAAAAAAAATCCAAAATCAGACAGAGTGTTGAGACCAGAGAGGCTAAGACCGCATTGACTCAGTGCGGTATTCAGCCTCTCTGGTGTCAATACTCTGATTTTTTGGGGGAAAAAAAAATCCAAAATCAGACAGAGTGTTGAGACCAGAGAGGCTAAGACTGCATTGACTCAGTGCGGTATTCAGCCTCTCTGGTGTCAAGTCTGATTTTGGGAAAAAAAAAAAATCCAAAATCAGACAGAGTGTTGAGACCAGAGAGGCTAAGACCGCATTGACTCAGTGCGGTATTCAGCCTCTCTGGTGTCAAGTCTGATTTTGGGAAGAAAAAAAAAAATCCAAAATCAGACAGAGTGTTGAGACCAGAGAGGCTAAGACCGCATTGACTCAGTGCGGTATTCAGCCTCTCTGGTGTCAATACTCTGATTTTGGGAAAAAAAAAAAAAAAAATCCAAAATCAGACAGAGTGTTGACACCAGAGAGGCTAAAACTGCATTGAATCAGTGTGCTATACAGCCTCTCTGGTGTCAAGTCTGATTTTGGGAAAAAAAAAAAATCCAAAATCAGACAGAGTGTTGAGACCAGAGAGGCTAAGACTGCATTGACTCAGTGCGGTATTCAGCCTCTCTGGTGTCAAGTCTGATTTTGGGAAGAAAAAAAAAATCCAAAAGTAGACAGAGTGTTGAGACCAGAGAGGCTAAGACCGCATTGACTCAGTGCGGTATTCAGCCTCTCTGGTGTCAATACTCTGATTTTGGGAAAGAAAAAAAAAAATCCAAAATCAGACAGAGTGTTGAGACCAGAGAGGCTAAGACTGCATTGACTCAGTGCGGTATTCAGCCTCTCTGGTGTCAAGTCTGATTTTGGGAAAAAAAAAAAATCCAAAATCAGACAGAGTGTTGAGACCAGAGAGGCTAAGACCGCATTGACTCAGTGCGGTATTCAGCCTCTCTGGTGTCAATACTCTGATTTTGGGAAAGAAAAAAAAAAATCCAAAATCAGACAGATTGTTAAGACCAGAGAGCCTAAGACCGCATTGACTCAGTGCGGTATTCAGCCTCTCTGGTGTCAATACTCTGATTTTGGGAAAGAAAAAAAAAAATCCAAAATCAGACAGAGTGTTGAGACCAGAGAGGCTAAGACCGCATTGACTCAGTGCGGTATTCAGCCTCTCTGGTGTCAATACTCTGATTTTGGGAAAAAAAAAAAAAAAATCCAAAATCAGACAGAGTGTTGACACCAGAGAGGCTAAAACTGCATTGAATCAGTGTGCTATACAGCCTCTCTGGTGTCAAGTCTGATTTTGGGAAAAAAAAAAAAAATCCAAAATCAGACAGAGTGTTGAGACCAGAGAGGCTAAGACTGCATTGACTCAGTGCGGTATTCAGCCTCTCTGGTGTCAAGTCTGATTTGGGGAAGAAAAAAAAATCCAAAAGTAGACAGAGTGTTGAGACCAGAGAGGCTAAGACCGCATTGACTCAGTGCGGTATTCAGCCTCTCTGGTGTCAATACTCTGATTTTGGGAAAGAAAAAAAAAAATCCAAAATCAGACAGAGTGTTGAGACCAGAGAGGCTAAGACTGCATTGACTCAGTGCGGTATTCAGCCTCTCTGGTGTCAAGTCTGATTTTGGGAAAAAAAAAAAATCCAAAATCAGACAGAGTGTTGAGACCAGAGAGGCTAAGACCGCATTGACTCAGTGCGGTATTCAGCCTCTCTGGTGTCAATACTCTGATTTTGGGGGAAAAAAAAAAATCCAAAATCAGACAGAGTGTTGACACCAGAGAGGCTAAAACTGCATTGAATCAGTGTGCTATACAGCCTCTCTGGTGTCAAGTCTGATTTTGTGAAAAAAAAAAAATCCAAAATCAGACAGAGTGTTGAGACCAGAGAGGCTAAGACTGCATTGACTCAGTGCGGTATTCAGCCTCTCTGGTGTCAAGTCTGATTTGGGGAAGAAAAAAAAAATCCAAAAGTAGACAGAGTGTTGAGACCAGAGAGGCTAAGACCGCATTGACTCAGTGTATTCAGCCTCTCTGGTGTCAATACTCTGATTTTGGGAAAGAAAAAAAAAATCCAAAATCAGACAGAGTGTTGAGACCAGAGAGGCTAAGACTGCATTGACTCAGTGCGGTATTCAGCCTCTCTGGTGTCAAGTCTGATTTTGGGAAGAAAAAAAAAATCCAAAAGTAGACAGAGTGTTGAGACCAGAGAGGCTAAGACCGCATTGACTCAGTGCGGTATTCAGCCTCTCTGGTGTCAATACTCTGATTTTGGGAAAGAAAAAAAAAAATCCAAAATCAGACAGAGTGTTGAGACCAGAGAGGCTAAGACTGCATTGACTCAGTGCGGTATTCAGCCTCTCTGGTGTCAAGTCTGATTTTGGGAAAAAAAAAAAATCCAAAATCAGACAGAGTGTTGAGACCAGAGAGGCTAAGACCGCATTGACTCAGTGCGGTATTCAGCCTCTCTGGTGTCAATACTCTGATTTTTTGGGGGAAAAAAAAAATCCAAAATCAGACAGAGTGTTGAGACCAGAGAGGCTAAGACTGCATTGACTCAGTGCGGTATTCAGCCTCTCTGGTGTCAAGTCTGATTTTGGGAAGAAAAAAAAAATCCAAAATCAGACAGAGTGTTGAGACCAGAGAGGCTAAGACCGCATTGACTCAGTGCGGTATTCAGCCTCTCTGGTGTCAAGTCTGATTTTGGGAAGAAAAAAAAAAATCCAAAATCAGACAGAGTGTTGAGACCAGAGAGGCTAAGACCGCATTGACTCAGTGCGGTATTCAGCCTCTCTGGTGTCAATACTCTGATTTTGGGAAAAAAAAAAAAAAAAATCCAAAATCAGACAGATTGTTAAGACCAGAGAGCCTAAGACCGCATTGACTCAGTGCGGTATTCAGCCTCTCTGGTGTCAATACTCTGATTTTGGGAAAGAAAAAAAAAATCCAAAATCAGACAGAGTGTTGAGACCAGAGAGGCTAAGACTGCATTGACTCAGTGCGGTATTCAGCCTCTCTGGTGTCAAGTCTGATTTTGGGAAAAAAAAAAAATCCAAAATCAGACAGAGTGTTGAGACCAGAGAGGCTAAGACCGCATTGACTCAGTGCGGTATTCAGCCTCTCTGGTGTCAATACTCTGATTTTGGGGAAAAAAAAAAAAATCCAAAATCAGACAGAGTGTTGACACCAGAGAGGCTAAAACTGCATTGAATCAGTGTGCTATACAGCCTCTCTGGTGTCAAGTCTGATTTTGGGAAAAAAAAAAAATCCAAAATCAGACAGAGTGTTGAGACCAGAGAGGCTAAGACTGCATTGACTCAGTGCGGTATTCAGCCTCTCTGGTGTCAAGTCTGATTTGGGGAAGAAAAAAAAAATCCAAAAGTAGACAGAGTGTTGAGACCAGAGAGGCTAAGACCGCATTGACTCAGTGCGGTATTCAGCCTCTCTGGTGTCAATACTCTGATTTTGGGAAAGAAAAAAAAAATCCAAAATCAGACAGAGTGTTGAGACCAGAGAGGCTAAGACTGCATTGACTCAGTGCGGTATTCAGCCTCTCTGGTGTCAAGTCTGATTTTGGGAAGAAAAAAAAAATCCAAAAGTAGACAGAGTGTTGAGACCAGAGAGGCTAAGACCGCATTGACTCAGTGCGGTATTCAGCCTCTCTGGTGTCAATACTCTGATTTTGGGAAAGAAAAAAAAAAATCCAAAATCAGACAGAGTGTTGAGACCAGAGAGGCTAAGACTGCATTGACTCAGTGCGGTATTCAGCCTCTCTGGTGTCAAGTCTGATTTTGGGAAAAAAAAAAAATCCAAAATCAGACAGAGTGTTGAGACCAGAGAGGCTAAGACCGCATTGACTCAGTGCGGTATTCAGCCTCTCTGGTGTCAATACTCTGATTTTTTGGGGGAAAAAAAAAATCCAAAATCAGACAGAGTGTTGAGACCAGAGAGGCTAAGACTGCATTGACTCAGTGCGGTATTCAGCCTCTCTGGTGTCAAGTCTGATTTTGGGAAAAAAAAAAAATCCAAAATCAGACAGAGTGTTGAGACCAGAGAGGCTAAGACCGCATTGACTCAGTGCGGTATTCAGCCTCTCTGGTGTCAATACTCTGATTTTGGGAAAGAAAAAAAAAAATCCAAAATCAGACAGAGTGTTGAGACCAGAGAGGCTAAGACTGCATTGACTCAGTGCGGTATTCAGCCTCTCTGGTGTCAAGTCTGATTTTGGGAAAAAAAAAAAATCCAAAATCAGACAGAGTGTTGAGACCAGAGAGGCTAAGACCGCATTGACTCAGTGCGGTATTCAGCCTCTCTGGTGTCAATACTCTGATTTTGGGGAAAAAAAAAAAAATCCAAAATCAGACAGAGTGTTGACACCAGAGAGGCTAAAACTGCATTGAATCAGTGTGCTATACAGCCTCTCTGGTGTCAAGTCTGATTTTGTGAAAAAAAAAAAATCCAAAATCAGACAGAGTGTTGAGACCAGAGAGGCTAAGACTGCATTGACTCAGTGCGGTATTCAGCCTCTCTGGTGTCAAGTCTGATTTGGGGAAGAAAAAAAAAATCCAAAAGTAGACAGAGTGTTGAGACCAGAGAGGCTAAGACCGCATTGACTCAGTGCGGTATTCAGCCTCTCTGGTGTCAATACTCTGATTTTGGGAAAGAAAAAAAAAATCCAAAATCAGACAGAGTGTTGAGACCAGAGAGGCTAAGACTGCATTGACTCAGTGCGGTATTCAGCCTCTCTGGTGTCAAGTCTGATTTTGGGAAGAAAAAAAAAATCCAAAAGTAGACAGAGTGTTGAGACCAGAGAGGCTAAGACCGCATTGACTCAGTGCGGTATTCAGCCTCTCTGGTGTCAATACTCTGATTTTGGGAAAGAAAAAAAAAAATCCAAAATCAGACAGAGTGTTGAGACCAGAGAGGCTAAGACTGCATTGACTCAGTGCGGTATTCAGCCTCTCTGGTGTCAAGTCTGATTTTGGGAAAAAAAAAAAATCCAAAATCAGACAGAGTGTTGAGACCAGAGAGGCTAAGACCGCATTGACTCAGTGCGGTATTCAGCCTCTCTGGTGTCAATACTCTGATTTTTTGGGGGAAAAAAAAAATCCAAAATCAGACAGAGTGTTGAGACCAGAGAGGCTAAGACCGCATTGACTCAGTGCGGTATTCAGCCTCTCTGGTGTCAAGTCTGATTTTGGGAAGAAAAAAAAAAATCCAAAATCAGACAGAGTGTTGAGACCAGAGAGGCTAAGACCGCATTGACTCAGTGCGGTATTCAGCCTCTCTGGTGTCAATACTCTGATTTTGGGAAAAAAAAAAAAAAAAATCCAAAATCAGACAGAGTGTTGACACCAGAGAGGCTAAAACTGCATTGAATCAGTGTGCTATACAGCCTCTCTGGTGTCAAGTCTGATTTTGGGAAAAAAAAAAAATCCAAAATCAGACAGAGTGTTGAGACCAGAGAGGCTAAGACTGCATTGACTCAGTGCGGTATTCAGCCTCTCTGGTGTCAAGTCTGATTTTGGGAAGAAAAAAAAAATCCAAAAGTAGACAGAGTGTTGAGACCAGAGAGGCTAAGACCGCATTGACTCAGTGCGGTATTCAGCCTCTCTGGTGTCAATACTCTGATTTTGGGAAAGAAAAAAAAAAATCCAAAATCAGACAGAGTGTTGAGACCAGAGAGGCTAAGACTGCATTGACTCAGTGCGGTATTCAGCCTCTCTGGTGTCAAGTCTGATTTTGGGAAAAAAAAAAAATCCAAAATCAGACAGAGTGTTGAGACCAGAGAGGCTAAGACCGCATTGACTCAGTGCGGTATTCAGCCTCTCTGGTGTCAATACTCTGATTTTGGGAAAGAAAAAAAAAAATCCAAAATCAGACAGATTGTTAAGACCAGAGAGCCTAAGACCGCATTGACTCAGTGCGGTATTCAGCCTCTCTGGTGTCAATACTCTGATTTTGGGAAAGAAAAAAAAAAATCCAAAATCAGACAGAGTGTTGAGACCAGAGAGGCTAAGACTGCATTGACTCAGTGCGGTATTCAGCCTCTCTGGTGTCAAGTCTGATTTTGGGAAAAAAAAAAAATCCAAAATCAGACAGAGTGTTGAGACCAGAGAGGCTAAGACCGCATTGACTCAGTGCGGTATTCAGCCTCTCTGGTGTCAATACTCTGATTTTGGGGAAAAAAAAAAAAATCCAAAATCAGACAGAGTGTTGACACCAGAGAGGCTAAAACTGCATTGAATCAGTGTGCTATACAGCCTCTCTGGTGTCAAGTCTGATTTTGGGAAAAAAAAAAAATCCAAAATCAGACAGAGTGTTGAGACCAGAGAGGCTAAGACTGCATTGACTCAGTGCGGTATTCAGCCTCTCTGGTGTCAAGTCTGATTTGGGGAAGAAAAAAAAAATCCAAAAGTAGACAGAGTGTTGAGACCAGAGAGGCTAAGACCGCATTGACTCAGTGCGGTATTCAGCCTCTCTGGTGTCAATACTCTGATTTTGGGAAAGAAAAAAAAAATCCAAAATCAGACAGAGTGTTGAGACCAGAGAGGCTAAGACTGCATTGACTCAGTGCGGTATTCAGCCTCTCTGGTGTCAAGTCTGATTTTGGGAAGAAAAAAAAAATCCAAAAGTAGACAGAGTGTTGAGACCAGAGAGGCTAAGACCGCATTGACTCAGTGCGGTATTCAGCCTCTCTGGTGTCAATACTCTGATTTTGGGAAAGAAAAAAAAAAATCCAAAATCAGACAGAGTGTTGAGACCAGAGAGGCTAAGACTGCATTGACTCAGTGCGGTATTCAGCCTCTCTGGTGTCAAGTCTGATTTTGGGAAAAAAAAAAAATCCAAAATCAGACAGAGTGTTGAGACCAGAGAGGCTAAGACCGCATTGACTCAGTGCGGTATTCAGCCTCTCTGGTGTCAATACTCTGATTTTTGGGGGGAAAAAAAAATCCAAAATCAGACAGAGTGTTGAGACCAGAGAGGCTAAGACTGCATTGACTCAGTGCGGTATTCAGCCTCTCTGGTGTCAAGTCTGATTTTGGGAAAAAAAAAAAATCCAAAATCAGACAGAGTGTTGAGACCAGAGAGGCTAAGACCGCATTGACTCAGTGCGGTATTCAGCCTCTCTGGTGTCAAGTCTGATTTTGGGAAGAAAAAAAAAAATCCAAAATCAGACAGAGTGTTGAGACCAGAGAGGCTAAGACCGCATTGACTCAGTGCGGTATTCAGCCTCTCTGGTGTCAATACTCTGATTTTGGGAAAAAAAAAAAAAAAAATCCAAAATCAGACAGAGTGTTGACACCAGAGAGGCTAAAACTGCATTGAATCAGTGTGCTATACAGCCTCTCTGGTGTCAAGTCTGATTTTGGGAGAAAAAAAAAAATCCAAAATCAGACAGAGTGTTGAGACCAGAGAGGCTAAGACTGCATTGACTCAGTGCGGTATTCAGCCTCTCTGGTGTCAAGTCTGATTTTGGGAAGAAAAAAAAAATCCAAAAGTAGACAGAGTGTTGAGACCAGAGAGGCTAAGACCGCATTGACTCAGTGCGGTATTCAGCCTCTCTGGTGTCAATACTCTGATTTTGGGAAAGAAAAAAAAAAATCCAAAATCAGACAGAGTGTTGAGACCAGAGAGGCTAAGACTGCATTGACTCAGTGCGGTATTCAGCCTCTCTGGTGTCAAGTCTGATTTTGGGAAAAAAAAAAAATCCAAAATCAGACAGAGTGTTGAGACCAGAGAGGCTAAGACCGCATTGACTCAGTGCGGTATTCAGCCTCTCTGGTGTCAATACTCTGATTTTGGGAAACAAAAAAAAAAATCCAAAATCAGACAGATTGTTAAGACCAGAGAGCCTAAGACCGCATTGACTCAGTGCGGTATTCAGCCTCTCTGGTGTCAATACTCTGATTTTGGGGAAAAAAAAAAAAAAATCCAAAATCAGACAGAGTGTTGACACCAGAGAGGCTAAAACTGCATTGAATCAGTGTGCTATACAGCCTCTCTGGTGTCAATACTCTGTCTGATTTTGGGAAAAAAAAATCCAAAATCAGACAGAGTGTTGAGACCAGAGAGGCTAAGACTGCATTGACTCAGTGTGGTATTCAGCCTCTCTGGTGTCAAGTCTGATTTTGGGAAGAAAAAAAAAATCAAAAAACAGACAGAGTGTTGAGACCAGAGAGGCTAAGACTGCATTGACTCAGTGCGGTATTCAGCCTCTCTGGTGTCAAGTCTGATTTTGGGAAGAAAAAAAAAATCCAAAAGTAGACAGAGTGTTGAGACCAGAGAGGCTAAGACCGCATTGACTCAGTGCGGTATTCAGCCTCTCTGGTGTCAATACTCTGATTTTGGGAAAGAAAAAAAAAATCCAAAATCAGACAGAGTGTTGAGACCAGAGAGGCTAAGACTGCATTGACTCAGTGCGGTATTCAGCCTCTCTGGTGTCAAGTCTGATTTTGGGAAAAAAAAAAAATCCAAAATCAGACAGAGTGTTGAGACCAGAGAGGCTAAGACCGCATTGACTCAGTGCGGTATTCAGCCTCTCTGGTGTCAATACTCTGATTTTTTTGGGGAAAAAAAAAATCCAAAATCAGACAGAGTGTTGAGACCAGAGAGGCTAAGACCGCATTGACTCAGTGCGGTATTCAGCCTCTCTGGTGTCAATACTCTGATTTTGGGAAAGAAAAAAAAAAAATCCAAAATCAGACAGATTGTTGAGACCAGAGAGCCTAAGACCGCATTGACTCAGTGCGGTATTCAGCCTCTCTGGTGTCAATACTCTGATTTTGGGGGAAAAAAAAAAAAAATCCAAAATCAGACAGAGTGTTGACACCAGAGAGGCTAAAACTGCATTGAATCAGTGTGCTATACAGCCTCTCTGGTGTCAATACTCTGTCTGATTTTGGGAAAAAAAAATCCAAAATCAGACAGAGTGTTGAGACCAGAGAGGCTAAGACTGCATTGACTCAGTGCGGTATTCAGCCTCTCTGGTGTCAAGTCTGATTTTGGGAAGAAAAAAAAAATCAAAAAACAGACAGAGTGTTGAGACCAGAGAGGCTAAGACTGCATTGACTCAGTGCGGTATTCAGCCTCTCTGGTGTCAAGTCTGATTTTGGGAAGAAAAAAAAAATCCAAAAGTAGACAGAGTGTTGAGACGAGAGAGGCTAAGACCGCATTGACTCAGTGCGGTATTCAGCCTCTCTGGTGTCAATACTCTGATTTTGGGAAAGAAAAAAAAAAATCCAAAATCAGACAGAGTGTTGAGACCAGAGAGGCTAAGACTGCATTGACTCAGTGCGGTATTCAGCCTCTCTGGTGTCAAGTCTGATTTTGGGAAGAAAAAAAAAATCCAAAATCAGACAGAGTGTTGAGACCAGAGAGGCTAAGACCGCATTGACTCAGTGTGCTATACAGCCTCTCTGGTGTCAATACTCTGTCTGATTTTGGGAGATTTTTTTTATTTTTTCCAAAATCAGACAGAGTGTTGAGACCAGAGAGGCTAAGACCGCATTGACTCAGTGCGGTATTCAGCCTCTCTGGTGTCAATCCTCTGTCTGATTTTGGAAGAAAGAAAAAAAATCCAAAATCAGACAGTGTTGAGACCAGAGAAGCATTGACTCAGTGCGGTATTCAGCCTCTCTGGTGTCAATACTCTGTCTGATTTGGGGAGATTTTTTTTTTTTTTTCCAAAATCAGACAGTGTTGAGACCAGAGAGGCTAAGACCGCATTGACTCAGTGCAGTATTCAGCCTCTCTGGTGTCAAGACTGATTTTGGGAAGAAAAAAAAAAATCAAAAATCAGACAGAGTGTTGAGACCAGAGAGCCTAAGACCGCATTGACTCAGTGCGGTATTCAGCCTCTCTGGTGTCAATACTCTGATTTTGGGAAAAAAAAAAAAAAAATCCAAAATCAGACAGAGTGTTGACACCAGAGAGGCTAAAACTGCATTGAATCAGTGTGCTATACAGCCTCTCTGGTGTCAAGTCTGATTTTGGGAAAAAAAAAAAAATCCAAAATCAGACAGAGTGTTGAGACCAGAGAGGCTAAGACCGCATTGACTCAGTGCGGTATTCAGCCTCTCTGGTGTCAAGTCTGATTTTGGGAAGAAAAAAAAAAAATCCAAAATCAGACAGAGTGTTGAGACCAGAGAGGCTAAGACCGCATTGACTCAGTGCGGTATTCAGCCTCTCTGGTGTCAATACTCTGATTTTGGGGGAAAAAAAAAAAAAAATCCAAAATCAGACAGAGTGTTGACACCAGAGAGGCTAAAACTGCATTGAATCAGTGTGCTATACAGCCTCTCTGGTGTCAAGTCTGATTTTGGGAAAAAAAAAAAAATCCAAAATCAGACAGAGTGTTGAGACCAGAGAGGCTAAGACTGCATTGACTCAGTGCGGTATTCAGCCTCTCTGGTGTCAAGTCTGATTTTGGGAAGGAAAAAAAAATCCAAAAGTAGACAGAGTGTTGAGACCAGAGAGGCTAAGACCGCATTGACTCAGTGCGGTATTCAGCCTCTCTGGTGTCAATACTCTGATTTTGGGAAAAAAAAAAAAAAATCCAAAATCAGACAGAGTGTTGACACCAGAGAGGCTAAAACTGCATTGAATCAGTGTGCTATACAGCCTCTCTGGTGTCAAGTCTGATTTTGGGAAAAAAAAAAAATCCAAAATCAGACAGAGTGTTGAGACCAGAGAGGCTAAGACTGCATTGACTCAGTGCGGTATTCAGCCTCTCTGGTGTCAAGTCTGATTTTGGGAAGAAAAAAAAAATCCAAAAGTAGACAGAGTGTTGAGACCAGAGAGGCTAAGACCGCATTGACTCAGTGCGGTATTCAGCCTCTCTGGTGTCAATACTCTGATTTTGGGAAAGAAAAAAAAAATCCAAAATCAGACAGAGTGTTGAGACCAGAGAGGCTAAGACTGCATTGACTCAGTGCGGTATTCAGCCTCTCTGGTGTCAAGTCTGATTTTGGGAAAAAAAAAAAATCCAAAATCAGACAGTGTTGAGACCAGAGAGGCTAAGACCGCATTGACTCAGTGCGGTATTCAGCCTCTCTGGTGTCAATACTCTGATTTTTTGGGGGAAAAAAAAAATCCAAAATCAGACAGAGTGTTGAGACCAGAGAGGCTAAGACTGCATTGACTCAGTGCGGTATTCAGCCTCTCTGGTGTCAAGTCTGATTTTGGGAAAAAAAAAAAAATCCAAAATCAGACAGAGTGTTGAGACCAGAGAGGCTAAGACCGCATTGACTCAGTGCGGTATTCAGCCTCTCTGGTGTCAATACTCTGATTTTTTGGGGGAAAAAAAAAATCCAAAATCAGACAGAGTGTTGAGACCAGAGAGGCTAAGACTGCATTGACTCAGTGCGGTATTCAGCCTCTCTGGTGTCAATACTCTGATTTTGGGAAAGAAAAAAAAAATCCAAAATCAGACAGAGTGTTGAGACCAGAGAGGCTAAGACTGCATTGACTCAGTGCGGTATTCAGCCTCTCTGGTGTCAAGTCTGATTTTGGGAAGAAAAAAAAAATCCAAAATCAGACAGAGTGTTGAGACCAGAGAGGCTAAGACCGCATTGACTCAGTGCGGTATTCAGCCTCTCTGGTGTCAATACTCTGATTTTGGGAAAAAAAAAAAAAAAATCCAAAATCAGACAGAGTGTTGACACCAGAGAGGCTAAAACTGCATTGAATCAGTGTGCTATACAGCCTCTCTGGTGTCAAGTCTGATTTTGGGAAAAAAAAAAAAATCCAAAATCAGACAGAGTGTTGAGACCAGAGAGGCTAAGACTGCATTGACTCAGTGCGGTATTCAGCCTCTCTGGTGTCAAGTCTGATTTTGGGAAGAAAAAAAAAATCCAAAAGTAGACAGAGTGTTGAGACCAGAGAGGCTAAGACCGCATTGACTCAGTGCGGTATTCAGCCTCTCTGGTGTCAATACTCTGATTTTGGGAAAGAAAAAAAAAATCCAAAATCAGACAGAGTGTTGAGACCAGAGAGGCTAAGACTGCATTGACTCAGTGCGGTATTCAGCCTCTCTGGTGTCAAGTCTGATTTTGGGAAAAAAAAAAAATCCAAAATCAGACAGAGTGTTGAGACCAGAGAGGCTAAGACCGCATTGACTCAGTGCGGTATTCAGCCTCTCTGGTGTCAATACTCTGATTTTTTTTGGGGAAAAAAAAATCTAAAATCAGACAGAGTGTTGAGACCAGAGAGGCTAAGACTGCATTGACTCAGTGCGGTATTCAGCCTCTCTGGTGTCAAGTCTGATTTTGGGAAAAAAAAAAAAATCCAAAATCAGACAGAGTGTTGAGACCAGAGAGGCTAAGACCGCATTGACTCAGTGCGGTATTCAGCCTCTCTGGTGTCAAGTCTGATTTTGGGAAGAAAAAAAAAAAATCCAAAATCAGACAGAGTGTTGAGACCAGAGAGGCTAAGACCGCATTGACTCAGTGCGGTATTCAGCCTCTCTGGTGTCAATACTCTGATTTTGGGAAAAAAAAAAAAAAAATCCAAAATCAGACAGAGTGTTGACACCAGAGAGGCTAAAACTGCATTGAATCAGTGTGCTATACAGCCTCTCTGGTGTCAAGTCTGATTTTGGGAAAAAAAAAAAATCCAAAATCAGACAGAGTGTTGAGACCAGAGAGGCTAAGACTGCATTGACTCAGTGCGGTATTCAGCCTCTCTGTTGTCAAGTCTGATTTTGGGAAGAAAAAAAAAATCCAAAAGTAGACAGAGTGTTGAGACCAGAGAGGCTAAGACCGCATTGACTCAGTGCGGTATTCAGCCTCTCTGGTGTCAATACTCTGATTTTGGGAAAGAAAAAAAAAAATCCAAAATCAGACAGAGTGTTGAGACCAGAGAGGCTAAGACTGCATTGACTCAGTGCGGTATTCAGCCTCTCTGGTGTCAAGTCTGATTTTGGGAAAAAAAAAAAATCCAAAATCAGACAGAGTGTTGAGACCAGAGAGGCTAAGACCGCATTGACTCAGTGCGGTATTCAGCCTCTCTGGTGTCAATACTCTGATTTTTTGGGGGAAAAAAAAAATCCAAAATCAGACAGAGTGTTGAGACCAGAGAGGCTAAGACTGCATTGACTCAGTGCGGTATTCAGCCTCTCTGGTGTCAAGTCTTATTTTGGGAAGAAAAAAAAATATCCAAAATCAGACAGAGTGTTGAGACCAGAGAGGCTAAGACCGCATTGACTCAGTGCGGTATTCAGCCTCTCTGGTGTCAATACTCTGATTTTTTGGGGGAAAAAAAAAATCCAAAATCAGACAGAGTGTTGAGACCAGAGAGGCTAAGACTGCATTGACTCAGTGCGGTATTCAGCCTCTCTGGTGTCAAGTCTGATTTTGGGAAAAAAAAAAAATCCAAAATCAGACAGAGTGTTGAGACCAGAGAGGCTAAGACCGCATTGACTCAGTGTGCTATACAGCCTCTCTGGTGTCAATACTCTGTCTGATTTTGGGAGATTTTTTTTATTTTTTCCAAAATCAGACAGAGTGTTGAGACCAGA
Source organism: Poromitra crassiceps (assembly GCF_964638095.1). Classification (NCBI taxonomy): domain Eukaryota; kingdom Metazoa; phylum Chordata; class Actinopteri; order Beryciformes; family Melamphaidae; genus Poromitra; species Poromitra crassiceps. Next base: position 333,932 of record NW_028152190.1, read on the forward strand.
GAGGCTAAGACCGCATTGACTCAGTGCGGTATTCAGCCTCTCTGGTGTCAATCCTCTGTCTGATTTTGGAAGAAAGAAAAAAAATCCAAAATCAGACAGTGTTGAGACCAGAGAAGCATTGACTCAGTGCGGTATTCAGCCTCTCTGGTGTCAATACTCTGTCTGATTTGGGGAGATTTTTTTTTTTTTTTCCAAAATCAGACAGTGTTGAGACCAGAGAGGCTAAGACCGCATTGACTCAGTGCAGTATTCAGCCTCTCTGGTGTCAAGACTGATTTTGGGAAGAAAAAAAAAAATCAAAAATCAGACAGAGTGTTGAGACCAGAGAGCCTAAGACCGCATTGACTCAGTGCGGTATTCAGCCTCTCTGGTGTCAATACTCTGATTTTGGGAAAAAAAAAAAAAAAAATCCAAAATCAGACAGAGTGTTGAGACCAGAGAGGCTAAGACCGCATTGACTCAGTGCGGTATTCAGCCTCTCTGGTGTCAATACTCTGATTTTGGGAAAAAAAAAAAAAAATCCAAAATCAGACAGAGTGTTGACACCAGAGAGGCTAAAACTGCATTGAATCAGTGTGCTATACAGCCTCTCTGGTGTCAAGTCTGATTTTGGGAAAAAAAAAAAAATCCAAAATCAGACAGAGTGTTGAGACCAGAGAGGCTAAGACCGCATTGACTCAGTGCGGTATTCAGCCTCTCTGGTGTCAATACTCTGATTTTGGGAAAGAAAAAAAAAATCCAAAATCAGACAGATTGTTGAGACCAGAGAGCCTAAGACCGCATTGACTCAGTGCGGTATTCAGCCTCTCTGGTGTCAATACTCTGATTTTGGGGGAAAAAAAAAAAAAATCCAAAATCAGACAGAGTGTTGACACCAGAGAGGCTAAAACTGCATTGAATCAGTGTGCTATACAGCCTCTCTGGTGTCAATACTCTGTCTGATTTTGGGAAAAAAAAATCCAAAATCAGACAGAGTGTTGAGACCAGAGAGGCTAAGACTGCATTGACTCAGTGCGGTATTCAGCCTCTCTGGTGTCAAGTCTGATTTTGGGAAGAAAAAAAAAATCAAAAAACAGACAGAGTGTTGAGACCAGAGAGGCTAAGACTGCATTGACTCAGTGCGGTATTCAGCCTCTCTGGTGTCAAGTCTGATTTTGGGAAGAAAAAAAAAATCAAAAAACAGACAGAGTGTTGAGACCAGAGAGGCTAAGACTGCATTGACTCAGTGCGGTATTCAGCCTCTCTGGTGTCAAGTCTGATTTTGGGAAGAAAAAAAAAATCCAAAAGTAGACAGAGTGTTGAGACCAGAGAGGCTAAGACCGCATTGACTCAGTGCGGTATTCAGCCTCTCTGGTGTCAATACTCTGATTTTGGGAAAGAAAAAAAAAAATCCAAAATCAGACAGAGTGTTGAGACCAGAGAGGCTAAGACTGCATTGACTCAGTGCGGTATTCAGCCTCTCTGGTGTCAAGTCTGATTTTGGGAAAAAAAAAAAAATCCAAAATCAGACAGAGTGTTGAGACCAGAGAGGCTAAGACCGCATTGACTCAGTGCGGTATTCAGCCTCTCTGGTGTCAATACTCTGATTTTTTTGGGGGAAAAAAAAATCCAAAATCAGACAGAGTGTTGAGACCAGAGAGGCTAAGACTGCATTGACTCAGTGCGGTATTCAGCCTCTCTGGTGTCAAGTCTGATTTTGGGAAAAAAAAAAAAATCCAAAATCAGACAGAGTGTTGAGACCAGAGAGGCTAAGACCGCATTGACTCAGTGCGGTATTCAGCCTCTCTGGTGTCAATACTCTGATTTTTTGGGGAAAAAAAAAAATCCAAAATCAGACAGAGTGTTGAGACCAGAGAGGCTAAGACTGCATTGACTCAGTGCGGTATTCAGCCTCTCTGGTGTCAAGTCTGATTTTGGGAAAAAAAAAAAAATCCAAAATCAGACAGAGTGTTGAGACCAGAGAGGCTAAGACCGCATTGACTCAGTGTGCTATACAGCCTCTCTGGTGTCAATACTCTGTCTGATTTTGGGAGATTTTTTTTATTTTTTCCAAAATCAGACAGAGTGTTGAGACCAGAGAGGCTAAGACCGCATTGACTCAGTGCGGTATTCAGCCTCTCTGGTGTCAATCCTCTGTCTGATTTTGGAAGAAAGAAAAAAAATCCAAAATCAGACAGTGTTGAGACCAGAGAAGCATTGACTCAGTGCGGTATTCAGCCTCTCTGGTGTCAATACTCTGTCTGATTTGGGGAGATTTTTTTTTTTTTTTCCAAAATCAGACAGTGTTGAGACCAGAGAGGCTAAGACCGCATTGACTCAGTGCAGTATTCAGCCTCTCTGGTGTCAAGACTGATTTTGGGAAGAAAAAAAAAATCAAAAATCAGACAGAGTGTTGAGACCAGAGAGCCTAAGACCGCATTGACTCAGTGCGGTATTCAGCCTCTCTGGTGTCAATACTCTGATTTTGGGAAGAAAAAAAAAAATCCAAAATCAGACAGAGTGTTGAGACCAGAGAGGCTAAGACCGCATTGACTCAGTGCGGTATTCAGCCTCTCTGGTGTCAATACTCTGATTTTGGGAAAAAAAAAAAAAAAATCCAAAATCAGACAGAGTGTTGACACCAGAGAGGCTAAAACTGCATTGAATCAGTGTGCTATACAGCCTCTCTGGTGTCAAGTCTGATTTTGGGAAAAAAAAAAATCCAAAATCAGACAGAGTGTTGAGACCAGAGAGGCTAAGACTGCATTGACTCAGTGCGGTATTCAGCCTCTCTGGTGTCAAGTCTGATTTTGGGAAGAAAAAAAAAATCCAAAAGTAGACAGAGTGTTGAGACCAGAGAGGCTAAGACCGCATTGACTCAGTGCGGTATTCAGCCTCTCTGGTGTCAATACTCTGATTTTGGGAAAGAAAAAAAAAAATCCAAAATCAGACAGAGTGTTGAGACCAGAGAGGCTAAGACTGCATTGACTCAGTGCGGTATTCAGCCTCTCTGGTGTCAAGTCTGATTTTGGGAAAGAAAAAAAAATCCAAAATCAGACAGAGTGTTGAGACCAGAGAGGCTAAGACCGCATTGACTCAGTGCGGTATTCAGCCTCTCTGGTGTCAATACTCTGATTTTTTGGGGGGAAAAAAAAATCCAAAATCAGACAGAGTGTTGAGACCAGAGAGGCTAAGACTGCATTGACTCAGTGCGGTATTCAGCCTCTCTGGTGTCAAGTCTTATTTTGGGAAGAAAAAAAAATATCCAAAATCAGACAGAGTGTTGAGACCAGAGAGGCTAAGACCGCATTGACTCAGTGCGGTATTCAGCCTCTCTGGTGTCAATACTCTGATTTTTTGGGGGGAAAAAAAAATCCAAAATCAGACAGAGTGTTGAGACCAGAGAGGCTAAGACTGCATTGACTCAGTGCGGTATTCAGCCTCTCTGGTGTCAAGTCTGATTTTGGGAAAAAAAAAAAAATCCAAAATCAGACAGAGTGTTGAGACCAGAGAGGCTAAGACTGCATTGACTCAGTGCGGTATTCAGCCTCTCTGGTGTCAAGTCTGATTTTGGGAAGAAAAAAAAAATCCAAAAGTAGACAGAGTGTTGAGACCAGAGAGGCTAAGACCGCATTGACTCAGTGCGGTATTCAGCCTCTCTGGTGTCAATACTCTGATTTTGGGAAAGAAAAAAAAAATCCAAAATCAGACAGAGTGTTGAGACCAGAGAGGCTAAGACTGCATTGACTCAGTGCGGTATTCAGCCTCTCTGGTGTCAAGTCTGATTTTGGGAAAAAAAAAAAATCCAAAATCAGACAGAGTGTTGAGACCAGAGAGGCTAAGACCGCATTGACTCAGTGCGGTATTCAGCCTCTCTGGTGTCAATACTCTGATTTTTTGGGGGAAAAAAAAAATCCAAAATCAGACAGAGTGTTGAGACCAGAGAGGCTAAGACTGCATTGACTCAGTGCGGTATTCAGCCTCTCTGGTGTCAAGTCTTATTTTGGGAAGAAAAAAAAATATCCAAAATCAGACAGAGTGTTGAGACCAGAGAGGCTAAGACCGCATTGACTCAGTGCGGTATTCAGCCTCTCTGGTGTCAATACTCTGATTTTTTGGGGGAAAAAAAAAATCCAAAATCAGACAGAGTGTTGAGACCAGAGAGGCTAAGACTGCATTGACTCAGTGCGGTATTCAGCCTCTCTGGTGTCAAGTCTGATTTTGGGAAAAAAAAAAAAATCCAAAATCAGACAGAGTGTTGAGACCAGAGAGGCTAAGACTGCATTGACTCAGTGTGCTATACAGCCTCTCTGGTGTCAATACTCTGTCTGATTTTGGGAGATTTTTTTTATTTTTTCCAAAATCAGACAGAGTGTTGAGACCAGAGAGGCTAAGACCGCATTGACTCAGTGCGGTATTCAGCCTCTCTGGTGTCAATCCTCTGTCTGATTTTGGAAGAAAGAAAAAAAATCCAAAATCAGACAGTGTTGAGACCAGAGAAGCATTGACTCAGTGCGGTATTCAGCCTCTCTGGTGTCAATACTCTGTCTGATTTGGGGAGATTTTTTTTTTTTTTTCCAAAATCAGACAGTGTTGAGACCAGAGAGGCTAAGACCGCATTGACTCAGTGCAGTATTCAGCCTCTCTGGTGTCAAGACTGATTTTGGGAAGAAAAAAAAAAATCAAAAATCAGACAGAGTGTTGAGACCAGAGAGGCTAAGACCGCATTGACTCAGTGCGGTATTCAGCCTCTCTGGTGTCAATACTCTGATTTTGGGGAAAAAAAAAAAAAAAATCCAAAATCAGACAGAGTGTTGAGACCAGAGAGGCTAAGACTGCATTGACTCAGTGCGGTATTCAGCCTCTCTGGTGTCAAGTCTGATTTTGGGAAAAAAAAAAAATCCAAAATCAGACAGAGTGTTGAGACCAGAGAGGCTAAGACCGCATTGACTCAGTGCGGTATTCAGCCTCTCTGGTGTCAATACTCTGATTTTGGGAAAAAAAAAAAAAAAATCCAAAATCAGACAGAGTGTTGACACCAGAGAGGCTAAAACTGCATTGAATCAGTGTGCTATACAGCCTCTCTGGTGTCAAGTCTGATTTTGGGAAAAAAAAAAAATCCAAAATCAGACAGAGTGTTGAGACCAGAGAGGCTAAGACTGCATTGACTCAGTGCGGTATTCAGCCTCTCTGGTGTCAAGTCTGATTTTGGGAAGAAAAAAAAAATCCAAAAGTAGACAGAGTGTTGAGACCAGAGAGGCTAAGACCGCATTGACTCAGTGCGGTATTCAGCCTCTCTGGTGTCAATACTCTGATTTTGGGAAAGAAAAAAAAAAATCCAAAATCAGACAGAGTGTTGAGACCAGAGAGGCTAAGACTGCATTGACTCAGTGCGGTATTCAGCCTCTCTGGTGTCAAGTCTGATTTTGGGAAAAAAAAAAATCCAAATCAGACAGAGTGTTGAGACCAGAGAGGCTAAGACCGCATTGACTCAGTGCGGTATTCAGCCTCTCTGGTGTCAATACTCTGATTTTTTTGGGGAAAAAAAAAATCCAAAATCAGACAGAGTGTTGAGACCAGAGAGGCTAAGACTGCATTGACTCAGTGCGGTATTCAGCCTCTCTGGTGTCAAGTCTGATTTTGGGAAAAAAAAAAAATCCAAAATCAGACAGAGTGTTGAGACCAGAGAGGCTAAGACCGCATTGACTCAGTGCGGTATTCAGCCTCTCTGGTGTCAAGTCTGATTTTGGGAAGAAAAAAAAAAATCCAAAATCAGACAGAGTGTTGAGACCAGAGAGGCTAAGACCGCATTGACTCAGTGCGGTATTCAGCCTCTCTGGTGTCAATACTCTGATTTTGGGAAAAAAAAAAAAAAAATCCAAAATCAGACAGAGTGTTGACACCAGAGAGGCTAAAACTGCATTGAATCAGTGTGCTATACAGCCTCTCTGGTGTCAAGTCTGATTTTGGGAAAAAAAAAAATCCAAAATCAGACAGAGTGTTGAGACCAGAGAGGCTAAGACTGCATTGACTCAGTGCGGTATTCAGCCTCTCTGGTGTCAAGTCTGATTTTGGGAAGAAAAAAAAAATCCAAAAGTAGACAGAGTGTTGAGACCAGAGAGGCTAAGACCGCATTGACTCAGTGCGGTATTCAGCCTCTCTGGTGTCAATACTCTGATTTTGGGAAAGAAAAAAAAAAATCCAAAATCAGACAGAGTGTTGAGACCAGAGAGGCTAAGACTGCATTGACTCAGTGCGGTATTCAGCCTCTCTGGTGTCAAGTCTGATTTTGGGAAAAAAAAAAAATCCAAAATCAGACAGAGTGTTGAGACCAGAGAGGCTAAGACCGCATTGACTCAGTGCGGTATTCAGCCTCTCTGGTGTCAATACTCTGATTTTTTGGGGGAAAAAAAAAATCCAAAATCAGACAGAGTGTTGAGACCAGAGAGGCTAAGACTGCATTGACTCAGTGCGGTATTCAGCCTCTCTGGTGTCAAGTCTGATTTTGGGAAAAAAAAAAAAATCCAAAATCAGACAGAGTGTTGAGACCAGAGAGGCTAAGACCGCATTGACTCAGTGTGCTATACAGCCTCTCTGGTGTCAATACTCTGTCTGATTTTGGGAGATTTTTTTTATTTTTTCCAAAATCAGACAGAGTGTTGAGACCAGAGAGGCTAAGACCGCATTGACTCAGTGCGGTATTCAGCCTCTCTGGTGTCAATCCTCTGTCTGATTTTGGAAGAAAGAAAAAAAATCCAAAATCAGACAGTGTTGAGACCAGAGAAGCATTGACTCAGTGCGGTATTCAGCCTCTCTGGTGTCAATACTCTGTCTGATTTGGGGAGATTTTTTTTTTTTTTTCCAAAATCAGACAGTGTTGAGACCAGAGAGGCTAAGACCGCATTGACTCAGTGCAGTATTCAGCCTCTCTGGTGTCAAGACTGATTTTGGGAAGAAAAAAAAAAATCAAAAATCAGACAGAGTGTTGAGACCAGAGAGCCTAAGACCGCATTGACTCAGTGCGGTATTCAGCCTCCCTGGTGTCAATACTCTGATTTTGGGAAAAAAAAAAAAAAAAATCCAAAATCAGACAGAGTGTTGAGACCAGAGAGGCTAAGACCGCATTGACTCAGTGCGGTATTCAGCCTCTCTGGTGTCAATACTCTGATTTTGGGAAAAAAAAAAAAAAAATCCAAAATCAGACAGAGTGTTGACACCAGAGAGGCTAAAACTGCATTGAATCAGTGTGCTATACAGCCTCTCTGGTGTCAAGTCTGATTTTGGGAAAAAAAAAAAAATCCAAAATCAGACAGAGTGTTGAGACCAGAGAGGCTAAGACCGCATTGACTCAGTGCGGTATTCAGCCTCTCTGGTGTCAATACTCTGATTTTGGGAAAGAAAAAAAAAAAATCCAAAATCAGACAGATTGTTGAGACCAGAGAGCCTAAGACCGCATTGACTCAGTGCGGTATTCAGCCTCTCTGGTGTCAATACTCTGATTTTGGGGAAAAAAAAAAAAAAATCCAAAATCAGACAGAGTGTTGACACCAGAGAGGCTAAAACTGCATTGAATCAGTGTGCTATACAGCCTCTCTGGTGTCAATACTCTGTCTGATTTTGGGAAAAAAAAAATCCAAAATCAGACAGAGTGTTGAGACCAGAGAGGCTAAGACCGCATTGACTCAGTGCGGTATTCAGCCTCTCTGGTGTCAATACTCTGATTTTTTGGGGGAAAAAAAAAATCCAAAATCAGACAGAGTGTTGAGACCAGAGAGGCTAAGACTGCATTGACTCAGTGCGGTATTCAGCCTCTCTGGTGTCAAGTCTTATTTTGGGAAGAAAAAAAAATATCCAAAATCAGACAGAGTGTTGAGACCAGAGAGGCTAAGACCGCATTGACTCAGTGCGGTATTCAGCCTCTCTGGTGTCAATACTCTGATTTTTTGGGGGAAAAAAAAAATCCAAAATCAGACAGAGTGTTGAGACCAGAGAGGCTAAGACTGCATTGACTCAGTGCGGTATTCAGCCTCTCTGGTGTCAAGTCTGATTTTGGGAAAAAAAAAAAAATCCAAAATCAGACAGAGTGTTGAGACCAGAGAGGCTAAGACCGCATTGACTCAGTGTGCTATACAGCCTCTCTGGTGTCAATACTCTGTCTGATTTTGGGAGATTTTTTTTATTTTTTCCAAAATCAGACAGAGTGTTGAGACCAGAGAGGCTAAGACCGCATTGACTCAGTGCGGTATTCAGCCTCTCTGGTGTCAATACTCTGATTTTGGGAAAGAAAAAAAAAAAATCCAAAATCAGACAGATTGTTGAGACCAGAGAGCCTAAGACCGCATTGACTCAGTGCGGTATTCAGCCTCTCTGGTGTCAATACTCTGATTTTGGGGGAAAAAAAAAAAAAATCCAAAATCAGACAGAGTGTTGACACCAGAGAGGCTAAAACTGCATTGAATCAGTGTGCTATACAGCCTCTCTGGTGTCAATACTCTGTCTGATTTTGGGAAAAAAAAAATCCAAAATCAGACAGAGTGTTGAGACCAGAGAGGCTAAGACCGCATTGACTCAGTGCGGTATTCAGCCTCTCTGGTGTCAATACTCTGATTTTTTGGGGGAAAAAAAAAATCCAAAATCAGACAGAGTGTTGAGACCAGAGAGGCTAAGACTGCATTGACTCAGTGCGGTATTCAGCCTCTCTGGTGTCAAGTCTTATTTTGGGAAGAAAAAAAAATATCCAAAATCAGACAGAGTGTTGAGACCAGAGAGGCTAAGACCGCATTGACTCAGTGCGGTATTCAGCCTCTCTGGTGTCAATACTCTGATTTTTTGGGGGGGAAAAAAAATCCAAAATCAGACAGAGTGTTGAGACCAGAGAGGCTAAGACTGCATTGACTCAGTGCGGTATTCAGCCTCTCTGGTGTCAAGTCTGATTTTGGGAAAAAAAAAAAAATCCAAAATCAGACAGAGTGTTGAGACCAGAGAGGCTAAGACCGCATTGACTCAGTGTGCTATACAGCCTCTCTGGTGTCAATACTCTGTCTGATTTTGGGAGATTTTTTTTATTTTTTCCAAAATCAGACAGAGTGTTGAGACCAGAGAGGCTAAGACCGCATTGACTCAGTGCGGTATTCAGCCTCTCTGGTGTCAATCCTCTGTCTGATTTTGGAAGAAAGAAAAAAAATCCAAAATCAGACAGTGTTGAGACCAGAGAAGCATTGACTCAGTGCGGTATTCAGCCTCTCTGGTGTCAATACTCTGTCTGATTTGGGGAGATTTTTTTTTTTTTTCCAAAATCAGACAGTGTTGAGACCAGAGAGGCTAAGACCGCATTGACTCAGTGCAGTATTCAGCCTCTCTGGTGTCAAGACTGATTTTGGGAAGAAAAAAAAAAATCAAAAATCAGACAGAGTGTTGAGACCAGAGAGCCTAAGACCGCATTGACTCAGTGCGGTATTCAGCCTCTCTGGTGTCAATACTCTGATTTTGGGAAAAAAAAAAAAAAAAATCCAAAATCAGACAGAGTGTTGAGACCAGAGAGGCTAAGACCGCATTGACTCAGTGCGGTATTCAGCCTCTCTGGTGTCAATACTCTGATTTTGGGAAAAAAAAAAAAAAAATCCAAAATCAGACAGAGTGTTGACACCAGAGAGGCTAAAACTGCATTGAATCAGTGTGCTATACAGCCTCTCTGGTGTCAAGTCTGATTTTGGGAAAAAAAAAAAAATCCAAAATCAGACAGAGTGTTGAGACCAGAGAGGCTAAGACCGCATTGACTCAGTGCGGTATTCAGCCTCTCTGGTGTCAATACTCTGATTTTGGGAAAGAAAAAAAAAAAATCCAAAATCAGACAGATTGTTGAGACCAGAGAGCCTAAGACCGCATTGACTCAGTGCGGTATTCAGCCTCTCTGGTGTCAATACTCTGATTTTGGGGAAAAAAAAAAAAAAATCCAAAATCAGACAGAGTGTTGACACCAGAGAGGCTAAAACTGCATTGAATCAGTGTGCTATACAGCCTCTCTGGTGTCAATACTCTGTCTGATTTTGGGAAAAAAAAAATCCAAAATCAGACAGAGTGTTGAGACCAGAGAGGCTAAGACTGCATTGACTCAGTGCGGTATTCAGCCTCTCTGGTGTCAAGTCTGATTTTGGGAAGAAAAAAAAAATCAAAAAACAGACAGAGTGTTGAGACCAGAGAGGCTAAGACTGCATTGACTCAGTGCGGTATTCAGCCTCTCTGGTGTCAAGTCTGATTTTGGGAAGAAAAAAAAAATCCAAAAGTAGACAGAGTGTTGAGACCAGAGAGGCTAAGACCGCATTGACTCAGTGCGGTATTCAGCCTCTCTGGTGTCAATACTCTGATTTTGGGAAAGAAAAAAAAAAATCCAAAATCAGACAGAGTGTTGAGACCAGAGAGGCTAAGACTGCATTGACTCAGTGCGGTATTCAGCCTCTCTGGTGTCAAGTCTGATTTTGGGAAAAAAAAAAAAATCCAAAATCAGACAGAGTGTTGAGACCAGAGAGGCTAAGACCGCATTGACTCAGTGCGGTATTCAGCCTCTCTGGTGTCAATACTCTGATTTTTTGGGGGAAAAAAAAAATCCAAAATCAGACAGAGTGTTGAGACCAGAGAGGCTAAGACCGCATTGACTCAGTGCAGTATTCAGCCTCTCTGGTGTCAAGACTGATTTTGGGAAGAAAAAAAAAAATCATAAATCAGACAGAGTGTTGAGACCAGAGAGCCTAAGACCGCATTGACTCAGTGCGGTATTCAGCCTCTCTGGTGTCAATACTCTGATTTTGGGAAAAAAAAAAAAAAAAAATCCAAAATCAGACAGAGTGTTGAGACCAGAGAGGCTAAGACCGCATTGACTCAGTGCGGTATTCAGCCTCTCTGGTGTCAATACTCTGATTTTGGGGGAAAAAAAAAAAAAAATCCAAAATCAGACAGAGTGTTGACACCAGAGAGGCTAAAACTGCATTGAATCAGTGTGCTATACAGCCTCTCTGGTGTCAAGTCTGATTTTGGGAAAAAAATAATAATCCAAAATCAGACAGAGTGTTGAGACCAGAGAGGCTAAGACTGCATTGACTCAGTGCGGTATTCAGCCTCTCTGGTGTCAAGTCTGATTTTGGGAAGAAAAAAAAAATCCAAAAGTAGACAGAGTGTTGAGACCAGAGAGGCTAAGACCGCATTGACTCAGTGCGGTATTCAGCCTCTCTGGTGTCAATACTCTGATTTTGGGAAAAAAAGAAAAAAAATCCAAAATCAGACAGAGTGTTGACACCAGAGAGGCTAAAACTGCATTGAATCAGTGTGCTATACAGCCTCTCTGGTGTCAAGTCTGATTTTGGGAAAAAAAAAAAATCCAAAATCAGACAGAGTGTTGAGACCAGAGAGGCTAAGACTGCATTGACTCAGTGCGGTATTCAGCCTCTCTGGTGTCAAGTCTGATTTTGGGAAGAAAAAAAAAATCCAAAAGTAGACAGAGTGTTGAGACCAGAGAGGCTAAGACCGCATTGACTCAGTGCGGTATTCAGCCTCTCTGGTGTCAATACTCTGATTTTGGGAAAGAAAAAAAAAAATCCAAAATCAGACAGAGTGTTGAGACCAGAGAGGCTAAGACTGCATTGACTCAGTGCGGTATTCAGCCTCTCTGGTGTCAAGTCTGATTTTGGGGAAAAAAAAAATCCAAAATCAGACAGAGTGTTGAGACCAGAGAGGCTAAGACCGCATTGACTCAGTGCGGTATTCAGCCTCTCTGGTGTCAATACTCTGATTTTGGGAAAAAAAAAAAAAAAATCCAAAATCAGACAGAGTGTTGACACCAGAGAGGCTAAAACTGCATTGAATCAGTGTGCTATACAGCCTCTCTGGTGTCAAGTCTGATTTTGGGAAAAAAAAAAAATCCAAAATCAGACAGAGTGTTGAGACCAGAGAGGCTAAGACTGCATTGACTCAGTGCGGTATTCAGCCTCTCTGGTGTCAAGTCTGATTTTGGGAAGAAAAAAAAAATCCAAAAGTAGACAGAGTGTTGAGACCAGAGAGGCTAAGACCGCATTGACTCAGTGCGGTATTCAGCCTCTCTGGTGTCAATACTCTGATTTTGGGAAAGAAAAAAAAAAATCCAAAATCAGACAGAGTGTTGAGACCAGAGAGGCTAAGACTGCATTGACTCAGTGCGGTATTCAGCCTCTCTGGTGTCAAGTCTGATTTTGGGAAAAAAAAAAATCCAAAATCAGACAGAGTGTTGAGACCAGAGAGGCTAAGACCGCATTGACTCAGTGCGGTATTCAGCCTCTCTGGTGTCAATACTCTGATTTTTTTGGGGAAAAAAAAAATCCAAAATCAGACAGAGTGTTGAGACCAGAGAGGCTAAGACTGCATTGACTCAGTGCGGTATTCAGCCTCTCTGGTGTCAAGTCTGATTTTGGGAAAAAAAAAAAAATCCAAAATCAGACAGAGTGTTGAGACCAGAGAGGCTAAGACCGCATTGACTCAGTGCGGTATTCAGCCTCTCTGGTGTCAAGTCTGATTTTGGGAAGGAAAAAAAAAAATCCAAAATCAGACAGAGTGTTGAGACCAGAGAGGCTAAGACCGCATTGACTCAGTGCGGTATTCAGCCTCTCTGGTGTCAATACTCTGATTTTGGGAAAAAAAAAAAAAAAATCCAAAATCAGACAGAGTGTTGACACCAGAGAGGCTAAAACTGCATTGAATCAGTGTGCTATACAGCCTCTCTGGTGTCAAGTCTGATTTTGGGAAAAAAAAAAAATCCAAAATCAGACAGAGTGTTGAGACCAGAGAGGCTAAGACTGCATTGACTCAGTGCGGTATTCAGCCTCTCTGGTGTCAAGTCTGATTTTGGGAAGAAAAAAAAAATCCAAAAGTAGACAGAGTGTTGAGACCAGAGAGGCTAAGACCGCATTGACTCAGTGCGGTATTCAGCCTCTCTGGTGTCAATACTCTGATTTTGGGAAAGAAAAAAAAAAATCCAAAATCAGACAGAGTGTTGAGACCAGAGAGGCTAAGACTGCATTGACTCAGTGCAGTATTCAGCCTCTCTGGTGTCAAGTCTGATTTTGGGAAAAAAAAAAAATCCAAAATCAGACAGAGTGTTGAGACCAGAGAGGCTAAGACCGCATTGACTCAGTGCGGTATTCAGCCTCTCTGGTGTCAATACTCTGATTTTTTGGGGGAAAAAAAAATCCAAAATCAGACAGAGTGTTGAGACCAGAGAGGCTAAGACTGCATTGACTCAGTGCGGTATTCAGCCTCTCTGGTGTCAAGTCTGATTTTGGGAAAAAAAAAAAAATCCAAAATCAGACAGAGTGTTGAGACCAGAGAGGCTAAGACCGCATTGACTCAGTGCGGTATTCAGCCTCTCTGGTGTCAATACTCTGATTTTTTGGGGGAAAAAAAAAATCCAAAATCAGACAGAGTGTTGAGACCAGAGAGGCTAAGACTGCATTGACTCAGTGCGGTATTCAGCCTCTCTGGTGTCAAGTCTGATTTTGGGAAAAAAAAAAAAATCCAAAATCAGACAGAGTGTTGAGACCAGAGAGGCTAAGACCGCATTGACTCAGTGTGCTATACAGCCTCTCTGGTGTCAATACTCTGTCTGATTTTGGGAGATTTTTTTTATTTTTTCCAAAATCAGACAGAGTGTTGAGACCAGAGAGGCTAAGACCGCATTGACTCAGTGCGGTATTCAGCCTCTCTGGTGTCAATCCTCTGTCTGATTTTGGAAGAAAGAAAAAAAATCCAAAATCAGACAGTGTTGAGACCAGAGAAGCATTGACTCAGTGTGGTATTCAGCCTCTCTGGTGTCAATACTCTGTCTGATTTGGGGAGATTTTTTTTTTTTTTTCCAAAATCAGACAGTGTTGAGACCAGAGAGGCTAAGACCGCATTGACTCAGTGCAGTATTCAGCCTCTCTGGTGTCAAGACTGATTTTGGGAAGAAAAAAAAAAATCAAAAATCAGACAGAGTGTTGAGACCAGAGAGCCTAAGACCGCATTGACTCAGTGCGGTATTCAGCCTCTCTGGTGTCAATACTCTGATTTTGGGGAAAAAAAAAAAAAAATCCAAAATCAGACAGAGTGTTGACACCAGAGAGGCTAAAACTGCATTGAATCAGTGTGCTATACAGCCTCTCTGGTGTCAAGTCTGATTTTGGGAAAAAAAAAAAAATCCAAAATCAGACAGAGTGTTGAGACCAGAGAGGCTAAGACCGCATTGACTCAGTGCGGTATTCAGCCTCTCTGGTGTCAATACTCTGATTTTGGGAAAGAAAAAAAAAAAATCCAAAATCAGACAGATTGTTGAGACCAGAGAGCCTAAGACCGCATTGACTCAGTGCGGTATTCAGCCTCTCTGGTGTCAATACTCTGATTTTGGGGAAAAAAAAAAAAAAATCCAAAATCAGACAGAGTGTTGACACCAGAGAGGCTAAAACTGCATTGAATCAGTGTGCTATACAGCCTCTCTGGTGTCAATACTCTGTCTGATTTTGGGAAAAAAAAATCCAAAATCAGACAGAGTGTTGAGACCAGAGAGGCTAAGACTGCATTGACTCAGTGCGGTATTCAGCCTCTCTGGTGTCAAGTCTGATTTTGGGAAGAAAAAAAAAATCCAAAATCAGACAGAGTGTTGAGACCAGAGAGGCTAAGACTGCATTGACTCAGTGCGGTATTCAGCCTCTCTGGTGTCAAGTCTGATTTTGGGAAGAAAAAAAAAATCAAAAAACAGACAGAGTGTTGAGACCAGAGAGGCTAAGACTGCATTGACTCAGTGCGGTATTCAGCCTCTCTGGTGTCAAGTCTGATTTTGGGAAGAAAAAAAAAATCCAAAAGTAGACAGAGTGTTGAGACCAGAGAGGCTAAGACCGCATTGACTCAGTGCGGTATTCAGCCTCTCTGGTGTCAATACTCTGATTTTGGGAAAGAAAAAAAAAAATCCAAAATCAGACAGAGTGTTGAGACCAGAGAGGCTAAGACTGCATTGACTCAGTGCGGTATTCAGCCTCTCTGGTGTCAAGTCTGATTTTGGGAAGAAAAAAAAATCCAAAAGTAGACAGAGTGTTGAGACCAGAGAGGCTAAGACCGCATTGACTCAGTGCGGTATTCAGCCTCTCTGGTGTCAATACTCTGATTTTGGGAAAGAAAAAAAAAAATCCAAAATCAGACAGAGTGTTGAGACCAGAGAGGCTAAGACTGCATTGACTCAGTGCGGTATTCAGCCTCTCTGGTGTCAAGTCTGATTTTGGGAAAAAAAAAAAATCCAAAATCAGACAGAGTGTTGAGACCAGAGAGGCTAAGACCGCATTGACTCAGTGCGGTATTCAGCCTCTCTGGTGTCAATCCTCTGTCTGATTTTGGAAGAAAGAAAAAAAATCCAAAATCAGACAGTGTTGAGACCAGAGAAGCATTGACTCAGTGCGGTATTCAGCCTCTCTGGTGTCAATACTCTGTCTGATTTGGGGAGATTTTTTTTTTTTTTTCCAAAATCAGACAGTGTTGAGACCAGAGAGGCTAAGACCGCATTGACTCAGTGCAGTATTCAGCCTCTCTGGTGTCAAGACTGATTTTGGGAAGAAAAAAAAAATCAAAAATCAGACAGAGTGTTGAGACCAGAGAGCCTAAGACCGCATTGACTCAGTGCGGTATTCAGCCTCTCTGGTGTCAATACTCTGATTTTGGAAAAAAAAAAAAAAAATCCAAAATCAGACAGAGTGTTGACACCAGAGAGGCTAAAACTGCATTGAATCAGTGTGCTATACAGCCTCTCTGGTGTCAAGTCTGATTTTGGGAAAAAAAAAAATCCCAAATCAGACAGAGTGTTGAGACCAGAGAGGCTAAGACCGCATTGACTCAGTGCGGTATTCAGCCTCTCTGGTGTCAAGTCTGATTTTGGGAAAAAAAAAAAAATCCAAAATCAGACAGAGTGTTGAGACCAGAGAGGCTAAGACCGCATTGACTCAGTGCGGTATTCAGCCTCTCTGGTGTCAATACTCTGATTTTGGGAAAGAAAAAAAAAAAATCCAAAATCAGACAGATTGTTGAGACCAGAGAGCCTAAGACCGCATTGACTCAGTGCGGTATTCAGCCTCTCTGGTGTCAATACTCTGATTTTGGGAAAGAAAAAAAAAAAATCCAAAATCAGACAGATTGTTGAGACCAGAGAGCCTAAGACCGCATTGACTCAGTGCGGTATTCAGCCTCTCTGGTGTCAATACTCTGATTTTGGGGAAAAAAAAAAAAAAAATCCAAAATCAGACAGAGTGTTGACACCAGAGAGGCTAAAACTGCATTGAATCAGTGTGCTATACAGCCTCTCTGGTGTCAATACTCTGTCTGATTTTGGGGAAAAAAAATCCAAAATCAGACAGAGTGTTGAGACCAGAGAGGCTAAGACTGCATTGACTCAGTGCGGTATTCAGCCTCTCTGGTGTCAAGTCTGATTTTGGGAAGAAAAAAAAAATCAAAAAACAGACAGAGTGTTGAGACCAGAGAGGCTAAGACTGCATTGACTCAGTGCGGTATTCAGCCTCTCTGGTGTCAAGTCTGATTTTGGGAAGAAAAAAAAAATCCAAAAGTAGACAGAGTGTTGAGACCAGAGAGGCTAAGACCGCATTGACTCAGTGCGGTATTCAGCCTCTCTGGTGTCAATACTCTGATTTTGGGAAAGAAAAAAAAAAATCCAAAATCAGACAGAGTGTTGAGACCAGAGAGGCTAAGACTGCATTGACTCAGTGCGGTATTCAGCCTCTCTGGTGTCAAGTCTGATTTTGGGAAGAAAAAAAAATCAAAAAGTAGACAGAGTGTTGAGACCAGAGAGGCTAAGACCGCATTGACTCAGTGCGGTATTCAGCCTCTCTGGTGTCAATACTCTGATTTTGGGAAAGAAAAAAAAAAATCCAAAATCAGACAGAGTGTTGAGACCAGAGAGGCTAAGACTGCATTGACTCAGTGCGGTATTCAGCCTCTCTGGTGTCAAGTCTGATTTTGGGGGAAAAAAATAATCCAAAATCAGACAGAGTGTTGAGACCAGAGAGGCTAAGACCGCATTGACTCAGTGCGGTATTCAGCCTCTCTGGTGTCAATACTCTGATTTTGGGAAAAAAAAAAAAAAAATCCAAAATCAGACAGAGTGTTGACACCAGAGAGGCTAAAACTGCATTGAATCAGTGTGCTATACAGCCTCTCTGGTGTCAAGTCTGATTTTGGGAAAAAAAAAAAATCCAAAATCAGACAGAGTGTTGAGACCAGAGAGGCTAAGACTGCATTGACTCAGTGCGGTATTCAGCCTCTCTGGTGTCAAGTCTGATTTTGGGAAGAAAAAAAAAATCCAAAAGTAGACAGAGTGTTGAGACCAGAGAGGCTAAGACCGCATTGACTCAGTGCGGTATTCAGCCTCTCTGGTGTCAATACTCTGATTTTGGGAAAGAAAAAAAAAAATCCAAAATCAGACAGAGTGTTGAGACCAGAGAGGCTAAGACTGCATTGACTCAGTGCGGTATTCAGCCTCTCTGGTGTCAAGTCTGATTTTGGGAAAAAAAAAAAATCCAAAATCAGACAGAGTGTTGAGACCAGAGAGGCTAAGACCGCATTGACTCAGTGCGGTATTCAGCCTCTCTGGTGTCAATACTCTGATTTTTTTGGGGAAAAAAAAAATCCAAAATCAGACAGAGTGTTGAGACCAGAGAGGCTAAGACTGCATTGACTCAGTGCGGTATTCAGCCTCTCTGGTGTCAAGTCTGATTTTGGGAAAAAAAAAAAAATCCAAAATCAGACAGAGTGTTGAGACCAGAGAGGCTAAGACCGCATTGACTCAGTGCGGTATTCAGCCTCTCTGGTGTCAAGTCTGATTTTGGGAAGAAAAAAAAAAATCCAAAATCAGACAGAGTGTTGAGACCAGAGAGGCTAAGACCGCATTGACTCAGTGCGGTATTCAGCCTCTCTGGTGTCAATACTCTGATTTTGGGAAAAAAAAAAAAAAAATCCAAAATCAGACAGAGTGTTGACACCAGAGAGGCTAAAACTGCATTGAATCAGTGTGCTATACAGCCTCTCTGGTGTCAAGTCTGATTTTGGGAAAAAAAAAAATCCAAAATCAGACAGAGTGTTGAGACCAGAGAGGCTAAGACTGCATTGACTCAGTGCGGTATTCAGCCTCTCTGGTGTCAAGTCTGATTTTGGGAAGAAAAAAAAAATCCAAAAGTAGACAGAGTGTTGAGACCAGAGAGGCTAAGACCGCATTGACTCAGTGCGGTATTCAGCCTCTCTGGTGTCAATACTCTGATTTTGGGAAAGAAAAAAAAAAATCCAAAATCAGACAGAGTGTTGAGACCAGAGAGGCTAAGACTGCATTGACTCAGTGCGGTATTCAGCCTCTCTGGTGTCAAGTCTGATTTTGGGAAAAAAAAAAAATCCAAAATCAGACAGAGTGTTGAGACCAGAGAGGCTAAGACCGCATTGACTCAGTGCGGTATTCAGCCTCTCTGGTGTCAATACTCTGATTTTTTGGGGGAAAAAAAAAATCCAAAATCAGACAGAGTGTTGAGACCAGAGAGGCTAAGACTGCATTGACTCAGTGCGGTATTCAGCCTCTCTGGTGTCAAGTCTTATTTTGGGAAGAAAAAAAAATATCCAAAATCAGACAGAGTGTTGAGACCAGAGAGGCTAAGACCGCATTGACTCAGTGCGGTATTCAGCCTCTCTGGTGTCAATACTCTGATTTTTTGGGGGAAAAAAAAAATCCAAAATCAGACAGAGTGTTGAGACCAGAGAGGCTAAGACTGCATTGACTCAGTGCGGTATTCAGCCTCTCTGGTGTCAAGTCTGATTTTGGGAAAAAAAAAAAAATCCAAAATCAGACAGAGTGTTGAGACCAGAGAGGCTAAGACCGCATTGACTCAGTGTGCTATACAGCCTCTCTGGTGTCAATACTCTGTCTGATTTTGGGAGATTTTTTTTATTTTTTCCAAAATCAGACAGAGTGTTGAGACCAGAGAGGCTAAGACCGCATTGACTCAGTGCGGTATTCAGCCTCTCTGGTGTCAATCCTCTGTCTGATTTTGGAAGAAAGAAAAAAAATCCAAAATCAGACAGTGTTGAGACCAGAGAAGCATTGACTCAGTGCGGTATTCAGCCTCTCTGGTGTCAATACTCTGTCTGATTTGGGGAGATTTTTTTTTTTTTTTCCAAAATCAGACAGTGTTGAGACCAGAGAGGCTAAGACCGCATTGACTCAGTGCAGTATTCAGCCTCTCTGGTGTCAAGACTGATTTTGGGAAGAAAAAAAAAAATCAAAAATCAGACAGAGTGTTGAGACCAGAGAGCCTAAGACCGCATTGACTCAGTGCGGTATTCAGCCTCTCTGGTGTCAATACTCTGATTTTGGGAAAAAAAAAAAAAAAAATCCAAAATCAGACAGAGTGTTGAGACCAGAGAGGCTAAGACCGCATTGACTCAGTGCGGTATTCAGCCTCTCTGGTGTCAATACTCTGATTTTGGGAAAAAAAAAAAAAAAATCCAAAATCAGACAGAGTGTTGACACCAGAGAGGCTAAAACTGCATTGAATCAGTGTGCTATACAGCCTCTCTGGTGTCAAGTCTGATTTTGGGAAAAAAAAAAAAATCCAAAATCAGACAGAGTGTTGAGACCAGAGAGGCTAAGACCGCATTGACTCAGTGCGGTATTCAGCCTCTCTGGTGTCAATACTCTGATTTTGGGAAAGAAAAAAAAAAAATCCAAAATCAGACAGATTGTTGAGACCAGAGAGCCTAAGACCGCATTGACTCAGTGCGGTATTCAGCCTCTCTGGTGTCAATACTCTGATTTTGGGGGGAAAAAAAAAAAAATCCAAAATCAGACAGAGTGTTGACACCAGAGAGGCTAAAACTGCATTGAATCAGTGTGCTATACAGCCTCTCTGGTGTCAATACTCTGTCTGATTTTGGGGAAAAAAAAATCCAAAATCAGACAGAGTGTTGAGACCAGAGAGGCTAAGACTGCATTGACTCAGTGCGGTATTCAGCCTCTCTGGTGTCAAGTCTGATTTTGGGAAGAAAAAAAAAATCAAAAAACAGACAGAGTGTTGAGACCAGAGAGGCTAAGACTGCATTGACTCAGTGCGGTATTCAGCCTCTCTGGTGTCAAGTCTGATTTTGGGAAGAAAAAAAAAATCCAAAAGTAGACAGAGTGTTGAGACCAGAGAGGCTAAGACCGCATTGACTCAGTGCGGTATTCAGCCTCTCTGGTGTCAATACTCTGATTTTGGGAAAGAAAAAAAAAAATCCAAAATCAGACAGAGTGTTGAGACCAGAGAGGCTAAGACTGCATTGACTCAGTGCGGTATTCAGCCTCTCTGGTGTCAAGTCTGATTTTGGGAAAAAAAAAAAAATCCAAAATCAGACAGAGTGTTGAGACCAGAGAGGCTAAGACCGCATTGACTCAGTGCGGTATTCAGCCTCTCTGGTGTCAATACTCTGATTTTTTGGGGGAAAAAAAAAATCCAAAATCAGACAGAGTGTTGAGACCAGAGAGGCTAAGACCGCATTGACTCAGTGCGGTATTCAGCCTCTCTGGTGTCAATCCTCTGTCTGATTTTGGAAGAAAGAAAAAAAATCCAAAATCAGACAGTGTTGAGACCAGAGAAGCATTGACTCAGTGCGGTATTCAGCCTCTCTGGTGTCAATACTCTGTCTGATTTGGGGAGATTTTTTTTTTTTTTTCCAAAATCAGACAGTGTTGAGACCAGAGAGGCTAAGACCGCATTGACTCAGTGCAGTATTCAGCCTCTCTGGTGTCAAGACTGATTTTGGGAAGAAAAAAAAAAATCAAAAATCAGACAGAGTGTTGAGACCAGAGAGCCTAAGACCGCATTGACTCAGTGCGGTATTCAGCCTCTCTGGTGTCAATACTCTGATTTTGGGAAAAAAAAAAAAAAATCCAAAATCAGACAGAGTGTTGAGACCAGAGAGGCTAAGACCGCATTGACTCAGTGCGGTATTCAGCCTCTCTGGTGTCAATACTCTGATTTTGGGAAAAAAAAAAAAAAAATCCAAAATCAGACAGAGTGTTGACACCAGAGAGGCTAAAACTGCATTGAATCAGTGTGCTATACAGCCTCTCTGGTGTCAAGTCTGATTTTGGGAAAAAAAAAAAAATCCAAAATCAGACAGAGTGTTGAGACCAGAGAGGCTAAGACCGCATTGACTCAGTGCGGTATTCAGCCTCTCTGGTGTCAAGTCTGATTTTGGGAAGAAAAAAAAAAAATCCAAAATCAGACAGAGTGTTGAGACCAGAGAGGCTAAGACCGCATTGACTCAGTGCGGTATTCAGCCTCTCTGGTGTCAATCCTCTGTCTGATTTTGGAAGAAAGAAAAAAAATCCAAAATCAGACAGTGTTGAGACCAGAGAAGCATTGACTCAGTGCGGTATTCAGCCTCTCTGGTGTCAATACTCTGTCTGATTTGGGGAGATTTTTTTTTTTTTTTCCAAAATCAGACAGTGTTGAGACCAGAGAGGCTAAGACCGCATTGACTCAGTGCAGTATTCAGCCTCTCTGGTGTCAAGACTGATTTTGGGAAGAAAAAAAAAAATCAAAAATCAGACAGAGTGTTGAGACCAGAGAGCCTAAGACCGCATTGACTCAGTGCGGTATTCAGCCTCTCTGGTGTCAATACTCTGATTTTGGGAAAAAAAAAAAAAAAAATCCAAAATCAGACAGAGTGTTGAGACCAGAGAGGCTAAGACCGCATTGACTCAGTGCGGTATTCAGCCTCTCTGGTGTCAATACTCTGATTTTGGGGGAAAAAAAAAAAAAATCCAAAATCAGACAGAGTGTTGACACCAGAGAGGCTAAAACTGCATTGAATCAGTGTGCTATACAGCCTCTCTGGTGTCAAGTCTGATTTTGGGAAAAAAATAATAATCCAAAATCAGACAGAGTGTTGAGACCAGAGAGGCTAAGACTGCATTGACTCAGTGCGGTATTCAGCCTCTCTGGTGTCAAGTCTGATTTTGGGAAGAAAAAAAAAATCCAAAAGTAGACAGAGTGTTGAGACCAGAGAGGCTAAGACCGCATTGACTCAGTGCGGTATTCAGCCTCTCTGGTGTCAATACTCTGATTTTGGGAAAAAAAGAAAAAAAATCCAAAATCAGACAGAGTGTTGACACCAGAGAGGCTAAAACTGCATTGAATCAGTGTGCTATACAGCCTCTCTGGTGTCAAGTCTGATTTTGGGAAAAAAAAAAAATCCAAAATCAGACAGAGTGTTGAGACCAGAGAGGCTAAGACTGCATTGACTCAGTGCGGTATTCAGCCTCTCTGGTGTCAAGTCTGATTTTGGGAAGAAAAAAAAAATCCAAAAGTAGACAGAGTGTTGAGACCAGAGAGGCTAAGACCGCATTGACTCAGTGCGGTATTCAGCCTCTCTGGTGTCAATACTCTGATTTTGGGAAAGAAAAAAAAAAATCCAAAATCAGACAGAGTGTTGAGACCAGAGAGGCTAAGACTGCATTGACTCAGTGCGGTATTCAGCCTCTCTGGTGTCAAGTCTGATTTTGGGAAAAAAAAAAATCCAAAATCAGACAGAGTGTTGAGACCAGAGAGGCTAAGACCGCATTGACTCAGTGCGGTATTCAGCCTCTCTGGTGTCAATACTCTGATTTTGGGAAAAAAAAAAAAAAAATCCAAAATCAGACAGAGTGTTGACACCAGAGAGGCTAAAACTGCATTGAATCAGTGTGCTATACAGCCTCTCTGGTGTCAAGTCTGATTTTGGGAAAAAAAAAAAATCCAAAATCAGACAGAGTGTTGAGACCAGAGAGGCTAAGACTGCATTGACTCAGTGCGGTATTCAGCCTCTCTGGTGTCAAGTCTGATTTTGGGAAGAAAAAAAAAATCCAAAAGTAGACAGAGTGTTGAGACCAGAGAGGCTAAGACCGCATTGACTCAGTGCGGTATTCAGCCTCTCTGGTGTCAATACTCTGATTTTGGGAAAGAAAAAAAAAAATCCAAAATCAGACAGAGTGTTGAGACCAGAGAGGCTAAGACTGCATTGACTCAGTGCGGTATTCAGCCTCTCTGGTGTCAAGTCTGATTTTGGGAAAAAAAAAAAATCCAAAATCAGACAGAGTGTTGAGACCAGAGAGGCTAAGACCGCATTGACTCAGTGCGGTATTCAGCCTCTCTGGTGTCAATACTCTGATTTTTTTGGGGAAAAAAAAAATCCAAAATCAGACAGAGTGTTGAGACCAGAGAGGCTAAGACTGCATTGACTCAGTGCGGTATTCAGCCTCTCTGGTGTCAAGTCTGATTTTGGGAAAAAAAAAAAAATCCAAAATCAGACAGAGTGTTGAGACCAGAGAGGCTAAGACCGCATTGACTCAGTGCGGTATTCAGCCTCTCTGGTGTCAAGTCTGATTTTGGGAAGAAAAAAAAAAAATCCAAAATCAGACAGAGTGTTGAGACCAGAGAGGCTAAGACCGCATTGACTCAGTGCGGTATTCAGCCTCTCTGGTGTCAATACTCTGATTTTGGGAAAAAAAAAAAAAAAATCCAAAATCAGACAGAGTGTTGACACCAGAGAGGCTAAAACTGCATTGAATCAGTGTGCTATACAGCCTCTCTGGTGTCAAGTCTGATTTTGGGAAAAAAAAAAAATCCAAAATCAGACAGAGTGTTGAGACCAGAGAGGCTAAGACTGCATTGACTCAGTGCGGTATTCAGCCTCTCTGGTGTCAAGTCTGATTTTGGGAAGAAAAAAAAAATCCAAAAGTAGACAGAGTGTTGAGACCAGAGAGGCTAAGACCGCATTGACTCAGTGCGGTATTCAGCCTCTCTGGTGTCAATACTCTGATTTTGGGAAAGAAAAAAAAAATCCAAAATCAGACAGAGTGTTGAGACCAGAGAGGCTAAGACTGCATTGACTCAGTGCGGTATTCAGCCTCTCTGGTGTCAAGTCTGATTTTGGGAAAAAAAAAAAATCCAAAATCAGACAGAGTGTTGAGACCAGAGAGGCTAAGACCGCATTGACTCAGTGCGGTATTCAGCCTCTCTGGTGTCAATCCTCTGTCTGATTTTGGAAGAAAGAAAAAAAATCCAAAATCAGACAGTGTTGAGACCAGAGAAGCATTGACTCAGTGTGGTATTCAGCCTCTCTGGTGTCAATACTCTGTCTGATTTGGGGAGATTTTTTTTTTTTTTTCCAAAA
This sequence comes from Poromitra crassiceps, assembly GCF_964638095.1. NCBI lineage: Eukaryota > Metazoa > Chordata > Actinopteri > Beryciformes > Melamphaidae > Poromitra > Poromitra crassiceps. Next base: position 358,139 of record NW_028152190.1, read on the forward strand.
TCAGACAGTGTTGAGACCAGAGAGGCTAAGACCGCATTGACTCAGTGCAGTATTCAGCCTCTCTGGTGTCAAGACTGATTTTGGGAAGAAAAAAAAAAATCAAAAATCAGACAGAGTGTTGAGACCAGAGAGCCTAAGACCGCATTGACTCAGTGCGGTATTCAGCCTCTCTGGTGTCAATACTCTGATTTTGGGAAAAAAAAAAAAAAAATCCAAAATCAGACAGAGTGTTGACACCAGAGAGGCTAAAACTGCATTGAATCAGTGTGCTATACAGCCTCTCTGGTGTCAAGTCTGATTTTGGGAAAAAAAAAAAAATCCAAAATCAGACAGAGTGTTGAGACCAGAGAGGCTAAGACCGCATTGACTCAGTGCGGTATTCAGCCTCTCTGGTGTCAATACTCTGATTTTGGGAAAGAAAAAAAAAAAATCCAAAATCAGACAGATTGTTGAGACCAGAGAGCCTAAGACCGCATTGACTCAGTGCGGTATTCAGCCTCTCTGGTGTCAATACTCTGATTTTGGGAAAGAAAAAAAAAAATCCAAAATCAGACAGAGTGTTGAGACCAGAGAGGCTAAGACCGCATTGACTCAGTGCGGTATTCAGCCTCTCTGGTGTCAATACTCTGATTTTTTGGGGGAAAAAAAAAATCCAAAATCAGACAGAGTGTTGAGACCAGAGAGGCTAAGACTGCATTGACTCAGTGCGGTATTCAGCCTCTCTGGTGTCAAGTCTGATTTTGGGAAGAAAAAAAAAAATCCAAAATCAGACAGAGTGTTGAGACCAGAGAGGCTAAGACCGCATTGACTCAGTGCGGTATTCAGCCTCTCTGGTGTCAATACTCTGATTTTTTTGGGGAAAAAAAAAATCCAAAATCAGACAGAGTGTTGAGACCAGAGAGGCTAAGACTGCATTGACTCAGTGCGGTATTCAGCCTCTCTGGTGTCAAGTCTGATTTTGGGAAAAAAAAAAAAATCCAAAATCAGACAGAGTGTTGAGACCAGAGAGGCTAAGACCGCATTGACTCAGTGTGCTATACAGCCTCTCTGGTGTCAATACTCTGTCTGATTTTGGGAGATTTTTTTTATTTTTTCCAAAATCAGACAGAGTGTTGAGACCAGAGAGGCTAAGACCGCATTGACTCAGTGCGGTATTCAGCCTCTCTGGTGTCAATCCTCTGTCTGATTTTGGAAGAAAGAAAAAAAATCCAAAATCAGACAGTGTTGAGACCAGAGAAGCATTGACTCAGTGCGGTATTCAGCCTCTCTGGTGTCAATACTCTGTCTGATTTGGGGAGATTTTTTTTTTTTTTTCCAAAATCAGACAGTGTTGAGACCAGAGAGGCTAAGACCGCATTGACTCAGTGCAGTATTCAGCCTCTCTGGTGTCAAGACTGATTTTGGGAAGAAAAAAAAAAATCAAAAATCAGACAGAGTGTTGAGACCAGAGAGGCTAAGACCGCATTGACTCAGTGCGGTATTCAGCCTCTCTGGTGTCAATACTCTGATTTTGGGGAAAAAAAAAAAAAAATCCAAAATCAGACAGAGTGTTGACACCAGAGAGGCTAAAACTGCATTGAATCAGTGTGCTATACAGCCTCTCTGGTGTCAAGTCTGATTTTGGGAAAAAAAAAAAAATCCAAAATCAGACAGAGTGTTGAGACCAGAGAGGCTAAGACCGCATTGACTCAGTGCGGTATTCAGCCTCTCTGGTGTCAATACTCTGATTTTGGGAAAGAAAAAAGAAAAATCCAAAATCAGACAGATTGTTGAGACCAGAGAGCCTAAGACCGCATTGACTCAGTGCGGTATTCAGCCTCTCTGGTGTCAATACTCTGATTTTGGGGGAAAAAAAAAAAAAATCCAAAATCAGACAGAGTGTTGACACCAGAGAGGCTAAAACTGCATTGAATCAGTGTGCTATACAGCCTCTCTGGTGTCAATACTCTGTCTGATTTTGGGAAAAAAAAATCCAAAATCAGACAGAGTGTTGAGACCAGAGAGGCTAAGACTGCATTGACTCAGTGCGGTATTCAGCCTCTCTGGTGTCAAGTCTGATTTTGGGAAGAAAAAAAAAATCAAAAAACAGACAGAGTGTTGAGACCAGAGAGGCTAAGACTGCATTGACTCAGTGCGGTATTCAGCCTCTCTGGTGTCAAGTCTGATTTTGGGAAGAAAAAAAAAATCCAAAAGTAGACAGAGTGTTGAGACCAGAGAGGCTAAGACCGCATTGACTCAGTGCGGTATTCAGCCTCTCTGGTGTCAATACTCTGATTTTGGGAAAGAAAAAAAAAAATCCAAAATCAGACAGAGTGTTGAGACCAGAGAGGCTAAGACTGCATTGACTCAGTGCGGTATTCAGCCTCTCTGGTGTCAAGTCTGATTTTGGGAAAAAAAAAAAAATCCAAAATCAGACAGAGTGTTGAGACCAGAGAGGCTAAGACCGCATTGACTCAGTGCGGTATTCAGCCTCTCTGGTGTCAATACTCTGATTTTTTGGGGGGAAAAAAAAATCCAAAATCAGACAGAGTGTTGAGACCAGAGAGGCTAAGACTGCATTGACTCAGTGCGGTATTCAGCCTCTCTGGTGTCAAGTCTGATTTTGGGGAAAAAAAAAAAATCCAAAATCAGACAGAGTGTTGAGACCAGAGAGGCTAAGACCGCATTGACTCAGTGCGGTATTCAGCCTCTCTGGTGTCAATACTCTGATTTTGGGAAAAAAAAAAAAAAAATCCAAAATCAGACAGAGTGTTGACACCAGAGAGGCTAAAACTGCATTGAATCAGTGTGCTATACAGCCTCTCTGGTGTCAAGTCTGATTTTGGGAAAAAAAAAAAAATCCAAAATCAGACAGAGTGTTGAGACCAGAGAGGCTAAGACCGCATTGACTCAGTGCGGTATTCAGCCTCTCTGGTGTCAATACTCTGATTTTGGGAAAGAAAAAAAAAAATCCAAAATCAGACAGATTGTTGAGACCAGAGAGCCTAAGACCGCATTGACTCAGTGCGGTATTCAGCCTCTCTGGTGTCAATACTCTGATTTTGGGGAAAAAAAAAAAAAAATCCAAAATCAGACAGAGTGTTGACACCAGAGAGGCTAAAACTGCATTGAATCAGTGTGCTATACAGCCTCTCTGGTGTCAATACTCTGTCTGATTTTGGGAAAAAAAAATCCAAAATCAGACAGAGTGTTGAGACCAGAGAGGCTAAGACTGCATTGACTCAGTGCGGTATTCAGCCTCTCTGGTGTCAAGTCTGATTTTGGGAAGAAAAAAAAAATCCAAAATCAGACAGAGTGTTGAGACCAGAGAGGCTAAGACCGCATTGACTCAGTGCGGTATTCAGCCTCTCTGGTGTCAATACTCTGATTTTTGGGGGGGGAAAAAAAATCCAAAATCAGACAGAGTGTTGAGACCAGAGAGGCTAAGACTGCATTGACTCAGTGCGGTATTCAGCCTCTCTGGTGTCAAGTCTGATTTTGGGAAAAAAAAAAAATCCAAAATCAGACAGAGTGTTGAGACCAGAGAGGCTAAGACCGCATTGACTCAGTGCGGTATTCAGCCTCTCTGGTGTCAATACTCTGATTTTGGGAAAGAAAAAAAAAAATCCAAAATCAGACAGAGTGTTGAGACCAGAGAGGCTAAGACTGCATTGACTCAGTGCGGTATTCAGCCTCTCTGGTGTCAAGTCTGATTTTGGGAAAAAAAAAAAATCCAAAATCAGACAGTGTTGAGACCAGAGAGGCTAAGACCGCATTGACTCAGTGCGGTATTCAGCCTCTCTGGTGTCAATACTCTGATTTTTTTGGGGAAAAAAAAAATCCAAAATCAGACAGAGTGTTGAGACCAGAGAGGCTAAGACTGCATTGACTCAGTGCGGTATTCAGCCTCTCTGGTGTCAAGTCTGATTTTGGGAAAAAAAAAAAAATCCAAAATCAGACAGAGTGTTGAGACCAGAGAGGCTAAGACCGCATTGACTCAGTGCGGTATTCAGCCTCTCTGGTGTCAATACTCTGATTTTTTGGGGGAAAAAAAAAATCCAAAATCAGACAGAGTGTTGAGACCAGAGAGGCTAAGACTGCATTGACTCAGTGCGGTATTCAGCCTCTCTGGTGTCAATACTCTGATTTTGGGAAAGAAAAAAAAAATCCAAAATCAGACAGAGTGTTGAGACCAGAGAGGCTAAGACTGCATTGACTCAGTGCGGTATTCAGCCTCTCTGGTGTCAAGTCTGATTTTGGGGAAAAAAAAAAATCCAAAATCAGACAGAGTGTTGAGACCAGAGAGGCTAAGACCGCATTGACTCAGTGCGGTATTCAGCCTCTCTGGTGTCAATACTCTGATTTTGGGAAAAAAAAAAAAAAAATCCAAAATCAGACAGAGTGTTGACACCAGAGAGGCTAAAACTGCATTGAATCAGTGTGCTATACAGCCTCTCTGGTGTCAAGTCTGATTTTGGGAAAAAAAAAAAAATCCAAAATCAGACAGAGTGTTGAGACCAGAGAGGCTAAGACTGCATTGACTCAGTGCGGTATTCAGCCTCTCTGGTGTCAAGTCTGATTTTGGGAAGAAAAAAAAAATCCAAAAGTAGACAGAGTGTTGAGACCAGAGAGGCTAAGACCGCATTGACTCAGTGCGGTATTCAGCCTCTCTGGTGTCAATACTCTGATTTTGGGAAAGAAAAAAAAAAATCCAAAATCAGACAGAGTGTTGAGACCAGAGAGGCTAAGACTGCATTGACTCAGTGCGGTATTCAGCCTCTCTGGTGTCAAGTCTGATTTTGGGAAAAAAAAAAAATCCAAAATCAGACAGAGTGTTGAGACCAGAGAGGCTAAGACCGCATTGACTCAGTGTGCTATACAGCCTCTCTGGTGTCAATACTCTGTCTGATTTTGGGAGATTTTTTTTATTTTTTCCAAAATCAGACAGAGTGTTGAGACCAGAGAGGCTAAGACCGCATTGACTCAGTGCGGTATTCAGCCTCTCTGGTGTCAATACTCTGATTTTGGGGGAAAAAAAATAAAAATCCAAAATCAGACAGAGTGTTGACACCAGAGAGGCTAAAACTGCATTGAATCAGTGTGCTATACAGCCTCTCTGGTGTCAATACTCTGTCTGATTTTGGGAAAAAAAAATCCAAAATCAGACAGAGTGTTGAGACCAGAGAGGCTAAGACTGCATTGACTCAGTGTGGTATTCAGCCTCTCTGGTGTCAAGTCTGATTTTGGGAAGAAAAAAAAAATCAAAAAACAGACAGAGTGTTGAGACCAGAGAGGCTAAGACTGCATTGACTCAGTGCGGTATTCAGCCTCTCTGGTGTCAAGTCTGATTTTGGGAAGAAAAAAAAAATCCATAAGTAGACAGAGTGTTGAGACCAGAGAGGCTAAGACCGCATTGACTCAGTGCGGTATTCAGCCTCTCTGGTGTCAATACTCTGATTTTGGGAAAAAAAAAAAAATCCAAAATCAGACAGAGTGTTGAGACCAGAGAGGCTAAGACTGCATTGACTCAGTGCGGTATTCAGCCTCTCTGGTGTCAAGTCTGATTTTGGGAAAAAAAAAAAATCCAAAATCAGACAGAGTGTTGAGACCAGAGAGGCTAAGACCGCATTGACTCAGTGCGGTATTCAGCCTCTCTGGTGTCAATACTCTGATTTTTTGGGGGGAAAAAAAAATCCAAAATCAGACAGAGTGTTGAGACCAGAGAGGCTAAGACTGCATTGACTCAGTGCGGTATTCAGCCTCTCTGGTGTCAAGTCTGATTTTGGGAAAAAAAAAAAAATCCAAAATCAGACAGAGTGTTGAGACCAGAGAGGCTAAGACCGCATTGACTCAGTGCGGTATTCAGCCTCTCTGGTGTCAATACTCTGATTTTTTGGGGGGAAAAAAAAATCCAAAATCAGACAGAGTGTTGAGACCAGAGAGGCTAAGACTGCATTGACTCAGTGCGGTATTCAGCCTCTCTGGTGTCAAGTCTGATTTTGGGAAAAAAAAAAAAAATCCAAAATCAGACAGAGTGTTGAGACCAGAGAGGCTAAGACCGCATTGACTCAGTGTGCTATACAGCCTCTCTGGTGTCAATACTCTGTCTGATTTTGGGAGATTTTTTTTATTTTTTCCAAAATCAGACAGAGTGTTGAGACCAGAGAGGCTAAGACCGCATTGACTCAGTGCGGTATTCAGCCTCTCTGGTGTCAATCCTCTGTCTGATTTTGGAAGAAAGAAAAAAAATCCAAAATCAGACAGTGTTGAGACCAGAGAAGCATTGACTCAGTGCGGTATTCAGCCTCTCTGGTGTCAATACTCTGTCTGATTTGGGGAGATTTTTTTTTTTTTTTCCAAAATCAGACAGTGTTGAGACCAGAGAGGCTAAGACCGCATTGACTCAGTGCAGTATTCAGCCTCTCTGGTGTCAAGACTGATTTTGGGAAGAAAAAAAAAAATCAAAAATCAGACAGAGTGTTGAGACCAGAGAGCCTAAGACCGCATTGACTCAGTGCGGTATTCAGCCTCTCTGGTGTCAATACTCTGATTTTGGGAAAAAAAAAAAAAAAAATCCAAAATCAGACAGAGTGTTGAGACCAGAGAGGCTAAGACCGCATTGACTCAGTGCGGTATTCAGCCTCTCTGGTGTCAATACTCTGATTTTGGGAAAAAAAAAAAAAATCCAAAATCAGACAGAGTGTTGACACCAGAGAGGCTAAAACTGCATTGAATCAGTGTGCTATACAGCCTCTCTGGTGTCAAGTCTGATTTTGGGAAAAAAAAAAAAATCCAAAATCAGACAGAGTGTTGAGACCAGAGAGGCTAAGACCGCATTGACTCAGTGCGGTATTCAGCCTCTCTGGTGTCAAGTCTGATTTTGGGAAGAAAAAAAAAAAAATCCAAAATCAGACAGAGTGTTGAGACCAGAGAGGCTAAGACCGCATTGACTCAGTGCGGTATTCAGCCTCTCTGGTGTCAATACTCTGATTTTGGGGAAAAAAAAAAAAATCCAAAATCAGACAGAGTGTTGACACCAGAGAGGCTAAAACTGCATTGAATCAGTGTGCTATACAGCCTCTCTGGTGTCAAGTCTGATTTTGGGAAAAAAAAAAAAATCCAAAATCAGACAGAGTGTTGAGACCAGAGAGGCTAAGACTGCATTGACTCAGTGCGGTATTCAGCCTCTCTGGTGTCAAGTCTGATTTTGGGAAAAAAAAAAAAATCCAAAATCAGACAGAGTGTTGAGACCAGAGAGGCTAAGACCGCATTGACTCAGTGCGGTATTCAGCCTCTCTGGTGTCAAGTCTGATTTTGGGAAGAAAAAAAAAATCCAAAATCAGACAGAGTGTTGAGACCAGAGAGGCTAAGACCGCATTGACTCAGTGCGGTATTCAGCCTCTCTGGTGTCAATACTCTGATTTTGGGAAAAAAAAAAAAAAATCCAAAATCAGACAGAGTGTTGACACCAGAGAGGCTAAAACTGCATTGAATCAGTGTGCTATACAGCCTCTCTGGTGTCAAGTCTGATTTTGGGAAAAAAAAAAAAATCCAAAATCAGACAGAGTGTTGAGACCAGAGAGGCTAAGACTGCATTGACTCAGTGCGGTATTCAGCCTCTCTGGTGTCAAGTCTGATTTGGGGAAGAAAAAAAAATCCAAAAGTAGACAGAGTGTTGAGACCAGAGAGGCTAAGACCGCATTGACTCAGTGCGGTATTCAGCCTCTCTGGTGTCAATACTCTGATTTTGGGAAAGAAAAAAAAAATCCAAAATCAGACAGAGTGTTGAGACCAGAGAGGCTAAGACTGCATTGACTCAGTGCGGTATTCAGCCTCTCTGGTGTCAAGTCTGATTTTGGGAAAAAAAAAAAATCCAAAATCAGACAGAGTGTTGAGACCAGAGAGGCTAAGACCGCATTGACTCAGTGCGGTATTCAGCCTCTCTGGTGTCAAGTCTGATTTTGGGAAGAAAAAAAAAAATCCAAAATCAGACAGAGTGTTGAGACCAGAGAGGCTAAGACCGCATTGACTCAGTGCGGTATTCAGCCTCTCTGGTGTCAATACTCTGATTTTGGGAAAAAAAAAAAAAAATCCAAAATCAGACAGAGTGTTGACACCAGAGAGGCTAAAACTGCATTGAATCAGTGTGCTATACAGCCTCTCTGGTGTCAAGTCTGATTTTGGGAAAAAAAAAAAATCCAAAATCAGACAGAGTGTTGAGACCAGAGAGGCTAAGACTGCATTGACTCAGTGCGGTATTCAGCCTCTCTGGTGTCAAGTCTGATTTGGGGAAGAAAAAAAAAATCCAAAAGTAGACAGAGTGTTGAGACCAGAGAGGCTAAGACCGCATTGACTCAGTGCGGTATTCAGCCTCTCTGGTGTCAATACTCTGATTTTGGGAAAGAAAAAAAAAAATCCAAAATCAGACAGAGTGTTGAGACCAGAGAGGCTAAGACTGCATTGACTCAGTGCGGTATTCAGCCTCTCTGGTGTCAAGTCTGATTTTGGGAAAAAAAAAAAATCCAAAATCAGACAGAGTGTTGAGACCAGAGAGGCTAAGACCGCACTGACTCAGTGCGGTATTCAGCCTCTCTGGTGTCAATACTCTGATTTTGGGAAAAAAAAAAAAAATCCAAAATCAGACAGAGTGTTGACACCAGAGAGGCTAAAACTGCATTGAATCAGTGTGCTATACAGCCTCTCTGGTGTCAAGTCTGATTTTGGGAAAAAAAAAAAAATCCAAAATCAGACAGAGTGTTGAGACCAGAGAGGCTAAGACCGCATTGACTCAGTGCGGTATTCAGCCTCTCTGGTGTCAAGTCTGATTTTGGGAAGAAAAAAAAAAAAATCCAAAATCAGACAGAGTGTTGAGACCAGAGAGGCTAAGACCGCATTGACTCAGTGCGGTATTCAGCCTCTCTGGTGTCAATACTCTGATTTTGGGGAAAAAAAAAAAAAATCCAAAATCAGACAGAGTGTTGACACCAGAGAGGCTAAAACTGCATTGAATCAGTGTGCTATACAGCCTCTCTGGTGTCAAGTCTGATTTTGGGAAAAAAAAAAAAATCCAAAATCAGACAGAGTGTTGAGACCAGAGAGGCTAAGACTGCATTGACTCAGTGCGGTATTCAGCCTCTCTGGTGTCAAGTCTGATTTTGGGAAGAAAAAAAAAATCCAAAAGTAGACAGAGTGTTGAGACCAGAGAGGCTAAGACCGCATTGACTCAGTGCGGTATTCAGCCTCTCTGGTGTCAATACTCTGATTTTGGGAAAAAAAAAAAAAAATCCAAAATCAGACAGAGTGTTGACACCAGAGAGGCTAAAACTGCATTGAATCAGTGTGCTATACAGCCTCTCTGGTGTCAAGTCTGATTTTGGGAAAAAAAAAAAATCCAAAATCAGACAGAGTGTTGAGACCAGAGAGGCTAAGACTGCATTGACTCAGTGCGGTATTCAGCCTCTCTGGTGTCAAGTCTGATTTTGGGAAGAAAAAAAAAATCCAAAAGTAGACAGAGTGTTGAGACCAGAGAGGCTAAGACCGCATTGACTCAGTGCGGTATTCAGCCTCTCTGGTGTCAATACTCTGATTTTGGGAAAGAAAAAAAAAAATCCAAAATCAGACAGAGTGTTGAGACCAGAGAGGCTAAGACTGCATTGACTCAGTGCGGTATTCAGCCTCTCTGGTGTCAAGTCTGATTTTGGGAAAAAAAAAAAATCCAAAATCAGACAGAGTGTTGAGACCAGATAGGCTAAGACCGCATTGACTCAGTGCGGTATTCAGCCTCTCTGGTGTCAATACTCTGATTTTGGGAAAAAAAAAAAAAAAAATCCAAAATCAGACAGAGTGTTGACACCAGAGAGGCTAAAACTGCATTGAATCAGTGTGCTATACAGCCTCTCTGGTGTCAAGTCTGATTTTGGGAAAAAAAAAAAAATCCAAAATCAGACAGAGTGTTGAGACCAGAGAGGCTCAGACTGCATTGACTCAGTGCGGTATTCAGCCTCTCTGGTGTCAAGTCTGATTTTGGGAAGAAAAAAAAAATCCAAAAGTAGACAGAGTGTTGAGACCAGAGAGGCTAAGACCGCATTGACTCAGTGCGGTATTCAGCCTCTCTGGTGTCAATACTCTGATTTTGGGAAAGAAAAAAAAAAATCCAAAATCAGACAGAGTGTTGAGACCAGAGAGGCTAAGACTGCATTGACTCAGTGCGGTATTCAGCCTCTCTGGTGTCAAGTCTGATTTTGGGAAAAAAAAAAAATCCAAAATCAGACAGAGTGTTGAGACCAGAGAGGCTAAGACCGCATTGACTCAGTGCGGTATTCAGCCTCTCTGGTGTCAATACTCTGATTTTTTTGGGGAAAAAAAAAATCCAAAATCAGACAGAGTGTTGAGACCAGAGAGGCTAAGACCGCATTGACTCAGTGCGGTATTCAGCCTCTCTGGTGTCAATACTCTGATTTTGGGAAAGAAAAAAAAAAAATCCAAAATCAGACAGATTGTTGAGACCAGAGAGCCTAAGACCGCATTGACTCAGTGCGGTATTCAGCCTCTCTGGTGTCAATACTCTGATTTTGGGGGAAAAAAAAAAAAAATCCAAAATCGGACAGAGTGTTGACACCAGAGAGGCTAAAACTGCATTGAATCAGTGTGCTATACAGCCTCTCTGGTGTCAATACTCTGTCTGATTTTGGGAAAAAAAAATCCAAAATCAGACAGAGTGTTGAGACCAGAGAGGCTAAGACTGCATTGACTCAGTGCGGTATTCAGCCTCTCTGGTGTCAAGTCTGATTTTGGGAAGAAAAAAAAAATCAAAAAACAGACAGAGTGTTGAGACCAGAGAGGCTAAGACTGCATTGACTCAGTGCGGTATTCAGCCTCTCTGGTGTCAAGTCTGATTTTGGGAAGAAAAAAAAAATCCAAAAGTAGACAGAGTGTTGAGACGAGAGAGGCTAAGACCGCATTGACTCAGTGCGGTATTCAGCCTCTCTGGTGTCAAGTCTGATTTTGGGAAAAAAAAAAAAAAAAAAAAATCAGACAGATTGTTGAGACCAGAGAGCCTAAGACCGCATTGACTCAGTGCGGTATTCAGCCTCTCTGGTGTCAATACTCTGATTTTGGGGAAAAAAAAAAAAAATCCAAAATCAGACAGAGTGTTGACACCAGAGAGGCTAAAACTGCATTGAATCAGTGTGCTATACAGCCTCTCTGGTGTCAATACTCTGTCTGATTTTGGGAAAAAAAAATCCAAAATCAGACAGAGTGTTGAGACCAGAGAGGCTAAGACTGCATTGACTCAGTGCGGTATTCAGCCTCTCTGGTGTCAAGTCTGATTTTGGGAAGAAAAAAAAAATCCAAAATCAGACAGAGTGTTGAGACCAGAGAGGCTAAGACTGCATTGACTCAGTGCGGTATTCAGCCTCTCTGGTGTCAAGTCTGATTTTGGGAAGAAAAAAAAAATCCAAAAGTAGACAGAGTGTTGAGACCAGAGAGGCTAAGACCGCATTGACTCAGTGCGGTATTCAGCCTCTCTGGTGTCAATACTCTGATTTTGGGAAAGAAAAAAAAAAATCCAAAATCAGACAGAGTGTTGAGACCAGAGAGGCTAAGACTGCATTGACTCAGTGCGGTATTCAGCCTCTCTGGTGTCAAGTCTGATTTTGGGAAAAAAAAAAAATCCAAAATCAGACAGAGTGTTGAGACCAGAGAGGCTAAGACCGCATTGACTCAGTGCGGTATTCAGCCTCTCTGGTGTCAATACTCTGATTTTTTGGGGGGAAAAAAAAATCCAAAATCAGACAGAGTGTTGAGACCAGAGAGGCTAAGACTGCATTGACTCAGTGCGGTATTCAGCCTCTCTGGTGTCAAGTCTGATTTTGGGAAAAAAAAAAAAATCCAAAATCAGACAGAGTGTTGAGACCAGAGAGGCTAAGACCGCATTGACTCAGTGCGGTATTCAGCCTCTCTGGTGTCAAGTCTGATTTTGGGAAGAAAAAAAAAATCCAAAATCAGACAGAGTGTTGAGACCAGAGAGGCTAAGACCGCATTGACTCAGTGCGGTATTCAGCCTCTCTGGTGTCAATACTCTGATTTTGGGAAAAAAAAAAAAAATCCAAAATCAGACAGAGTGTTGACACCAGAGAGGCTAAAACTGCATTGAATCAGTGTGCTATACAGCCTCTCTGGTGTCAAGTCTGATTTTGGGAAAAAAAAAAAAATCCAAAATCAGACAGAGTGTTGAGACCAGAGAGGCTAAGACTGCATTGACTCAGTGCGGTATTCAGCCTCTCTGGTGTCAAGTCTGATTTGGGGAAGAAAAAAAAATCCAAAAGTAGACAGAGTGTTGAGACCAGAGAGGCTAAGACCGCATTGACTCAGTGCGGTATTCAGCCTCTCTGGTGTCAATACTCTGATTTTGGGAAAGAAAAAAAAAATCCAAAATCAGACAGAGTGTTGAGACCAGAGAGGCTAAGACTGCATTGACTCAGTGCGGTATTCAGCCTCTCTGGTGTCAAGTCTGATTTTGGGAAAAAAAAAAAATCCAAAATCAGACAGAGTGTTGAGACCAGAGAGGCTAAGACCGCATTGACTCAGTGCGGTATTCAGCCTCTCTGGTGTCAAGTCTGATTTTGGGAAGAAAAAAAAAAATCCAAAATCAGACAGAGTGTTGAGACCAGAGAGGCTAAGACCGCATTGACTCAGTGCGGTATTCAGCCTCTCTGGTGTCAATACTCTGATTTTGGGAAAAAAAAAAAAAAATCCAAAATCAGACAGAGTGTTGACACCAGAGAGGCTAAAACTGCATTGAATCAGTGTGCTATACAGCCTCTCTGGTGTCAAGTCTGATTTTGGGAAAAAAAAAAATCCAAAATCAGACAGAGTGTTGAGACCAGAGAGGCTAAGACTGCATTGACTCAGTGCGGTATTCAGCCTCTCTGGTGTCAAGTCTGATTTGGGGAAGAAAAAAAAAATCCAAAAGTAGACAGAGTGTTGAGACCAGAGAGGCTAAGACCGCATTGACTCAGTGCGGTATTCAGCCTCTCTGGTGTCAATACTCTGATTTTGGGAAAGAAAAAAAAAAATCCAAAATCAGACAGAGTGTTGAGACCAGAGAGGCTAAGACTGCATTGACTCAGTGCGGTATTCAGCCTCTCTGGTGTCAAGTCTGATTTTGGGAAAAAAAAAAAATCCAAAATCAGACAGAGTGTTGAGACCAGAGAGGCTAAGACCGCATTGACTCAGTGCGGTATTCAGCCTCTCTGGTGTCAATACTCTGATTTTGGGGAAAAAAAAAAAAATCCAAAATCAGACAGAGTGTTGACACCAGAGAGGCTAAAACTGCATTGAATCAGTGTGCTATACAGCCTCTCTGGTGTCAAGTCTGATTTTGGGAAAAAAAAAAAATCCAAAATCAGACAGAGTGTTGAGACCAGAGAGGCTAAGACTGCATTGACTCAGTGCGGTATTCAGCCTCTCTGGTGTCAAGTCTGATTTGGGGAAGAAAAAAAAAATCCAAAAGTAGACAGAGTGTTGAGACCAGAGAGGCTAAGACCGCATTGACTCAGTGCGGTATTCAGCCTCTCTGGTGTCAATACTCTGATTTTGGGAAAGAAAAAAAAAATCCAAAATCAGACAGAGTGTTGAGACCAGAGAGGCTAAGACTGCATTGACTCAGTGCGGTATTCAGCCTCTCTGGTGTCAAGTCTGATTTTGGGAAGAAAAAAAAAATCCAAAAGTAGACAGAGTGTTGAGACCAGAGAGGCTAAGACCGCATTGACTCAGTGCGGTATTCAGCCTCTCTGGTGTCAATACTCTGATTTTGGGAAAGAAAAAAAAAAATCCAAAATCAGACAGAGTGTTGAGACCAGAGAGGCTAAGACTGCATTGACTCAGTGCGGTATTCAGCCTCTCTGGTGTCAAGTCTGATTTTGGGAAGAAAAAAAAAATCCAAAATCAGACAGAGTGTTGAGACCAGAGAGGCTAAGACCGCATTGACTCAGTGCGGTATTCAGCCTCTCTGGTGTCAATACTCTGATTTTTTTGGGGAAAAAAAAAATCCAAAATCAGACAGAGTGTTGAGACCAGAGAGGCTAAGACTGCATTGACTCAGTGCGGTATTCAGCCTCTCTGGTGTCAAGTCTGATTTTGGGAAAAAAAAAAATCCAAAATCAGACAGAGTGTTGAGACCAGAGAGGCTAAGACCGCATTGACTCAGTGCGGTATTCAGCCTCTCTGGTGTCAAGTCTGATTTTGGGAAGAAAAAAAAAAATCCAAAATCAGACAGAGTGTTGAGACCAGAGAGGCTAAGACCGCATTGACTCAGTGCGGTATTCAGCCTCTCTGGTGTCAATACTCTGATTTTGGGAAAAAAAAAAAAAAAAATCCAAAATCAGACAGAGTGTTGACACCAGAGAGGCTAAAACTGCATTGAATCAGTGTGCTATACAGCCTCTCTGGTGTCAAGTCTGATTTTGGGAAGAAAAAAAAAATCCAAAATCAGACAGAGTGTTGAGACCAGAGAGGCTAAGACTGCATTGACTCAGTGCGGTATTCAGCCTCTCTGGTGTCAAGTCTGATTTTGGGAAGAAAAAAAAAATCCAAAAGTAGACAGAGTGTTGAGACCAGAGAGGCTAAGACCGCATTGACTCAGTGCGGTATTCAGCCTCTCTGGTGTCAATACTCTGATTTTGGGAAAGAAAAAAAAAATCCAAAATCAGACAGAGTGTTGAGACCAGAGAGGCTAAGACTGCATTGACTCAGTGCGGTATTCAGCCTCTCTGGTGTCAAGTCTGATTTTGGGAAAAAAAAAAAATCCAAAATCAGACAGAGTGTTGAGACCAGAGAGGCTAAGACCGCATTGACTCAGTGCGGTATTCAGCCTCTCTGGTGTCAATACTCTGATTTTGGGAAAGAAAAAAAAAAATCCAAAATCAGACAGATTGTTAAGACCAGAGAGCCTAAGACCGCATTGACTCAGTGCGGTATTCAGCCTCTCTGGTGTCAATACTCTGATTTTGGGAAAAAAAAAAAAAAATCCAAAATCAGACAGAGTGTTGACACCAGAGAGGCTAAAACTGCATTGAATCAGTGTGCTATACAGCCTCTCTGGTGTCAATACTCTGCCTGATTTTTGGAAAAAAAAATCCAAAATCAGACAGAGTGTTGAGACCAGAGAGGCTAAGACTGCATTGACTCAGTGTGGTATTCAGCCTCTCTGGTGTCAAGTCTGATTTTGGGAAGAAAAAAAAAATCAAAAAACAGACAGAGTGTTGAGACCAGAGAGGCTAAGACTGCATTGACTTAGTGCGGTATTCAGCCTCTCTGGTGTCAAGTCTGATTTTGGGAAGAAAAAAAAAATCCAAAAGTAGACAGAGTGTTGAGACCAGAGAGGCTAAGACCGCATTGACTCAGTGCGGTATTCAGCCTCTCTGGTGTCAATACTCTGATTTTGGGAAAGAAAAAAAAAATCCAAAATCAGACAGAGTGTTGAGACCAGAGAGGCTAAGACTGCATTGACTCAGTGCGGTATTCAGCCTCTCTGGTGTCAAGTCTGATTTTGGGAAAAAAAAAAAATCCAAAATCAGACAGAGTGTTGAGACCAGAGAGGCTAAGACCGCATTGACTCAGTGCGGTATTCAGCCTCTCTGGTGTCAATACTCTGATTTTTTTGGGGAAAAAAAAAATCCAAAATCAGACAGA
This sequence comes from Poromitra crassiceps, assembly GCF_964638095.1. Classification (NCBI taxonomy): domain Eukaryota; kingdom Metazoa; phylum Chordata; class Actinopteri; order Beryciformes; family Melamphaidae; genus Poromitra; species Poromitra crassiceps. The sequence goes on from NW_028152190.1 coordinate 373,814, forward strand.
GTGTTGAGACCAGAGAGGCTAAGACCGCATTGACTCAGTGCGGTATTCAGCCTCTCTGGTGTCAATACTCTGATTTTGGGAAAGAAAAAAAAAAAATCCAAAATCAGACAGATTGTTGAGACCAGAGAGCCTAAGACCGCATTGACTCAGTGCGGTATTCAGCCTCTCTGGTGTCAAGTCTGATTTTGGGAAAGAAAAAAAATCCAAAATCAGACAGTGTTGAGACCAGAGAAGCATTGACTCAGTGCGGTATTCAGCCTCTCTGGTGTCAATACTCTGTCTGATTTGGGGAGATTTTTTTTTTTTTTTCCAAAATCAGACAGTGTTGAGACCAGAGAGGCTAAGACCGCATTGACTCAGTGCAGTATTCAGCCTCTCTGGTGTCAAGACTGATTTTGGGAAGAAAAAAAAAAATCAAAAATCAGACAGAGTGTTGAGACCAGAGAGCCTAAGACCGCATTGACTCAGTGCGGTATTCAGCCTCTCTGGTGTCAATACTCTGATTTTGGGGAAAAAAAAAAAAAAAATCCAAAATCAGACAGAGTGTTGAGACCAGAGAGGCTAAGACCGCATTGACTCAGTGCGGTATTCAGCCTCTCTGGTGTCAATACTCTGATTTTGGGAAAAAAAAAAAAAAAATCCAAAATCAGACAGAGTGTTGACACCAGAGAGGCTAAAACTGCATTGAATCAGTGTGCTATACAGCCTCTCTGGTGTCAAGTCTGATTTTGGGAAAAAAAAAAAAATCCAAAATCAGACAGAGTGTTGAGACCAGAGAGGCTAAGACCGCATTGACTCAGTGCGGTATTCAGCCTCTCTGGTGTCAAGTCTGATTTTGGGAAGAAAAAAAAAAAATCCAAAATCAGACAGAGTGTTGAGACCAGAGAGGCTAAGACCGCATTGACTCAGTGCGGTATTCAGCCTCTCTGGTGTCAATACTCTGATTTTGGGGGAAAAAAAAAAAAAAATCCAAAATCAGACAGAGTGTTGACACCAGAGAGGCTAAAACTGCATTGAATCAGTGTGCTATACAGCCTCTCTGGTGTCAAGTCTGATTTTGGGAAAAAAAAAAAAATCCAAAATCAGACAGAGTGTTGAGACCAGAGAGGCTAAGACTGCATTGACTCAGTGCGGTATTCAGCCTCTCTGGTGTCAAGTCTGATTTTGGGAAGGAAAAAAAAATCCAAAAGTAGACAGAGTGTTGAGACCAGAGAGGCTAAGACCGCATTGACTCAGTGCGGTATTCAGCCTCTCTGGTGTCAATACTCTGATTTTGGGGAAAAAAAAAAAAAATCCAAAATCAGACAGAGTGTTGACACCAGAGAGGCTAAAACTGCATTGAATCAGTGTGCTATACAGCCTCTCTGGTGTCAAGTCTGATTTTGGGAAAAAAAAAAAATCCAAAATCAGACAGAGTGTTGAGACCAGAGAGGCTAAGACTGCATTGACTCAGTGCGGTATTCAGCCTCTCTGGTGTCAAGTCTGATTTTGGGAAGAAAAAAAAAATCCAAAAGTAGACAGAGTGTTGAGACCAGAGAGGCTAAGACCGCATTGACTCAGTGCGGTATTCAGCCTCTCTGGTGTCAATACTCTGATTTTGGGAAAGAAAAAAAAAAATCCAAAATCAGACAGAGTGTTGAGACCAGAGAGGCTAAGACTGCATTGACTCAGTGCGGTATTCAGCCTCTCTGGTGTCAAGTCTGATTTTGGGAAAAAAAAAAAATCCAAAATCAGACAGTGTTGAGACCAGAGAGGCTAAGACCGCATTGACTCAGTGCGGTATTCAGCCTCTCTGGTGTCAATACTCTGATTTTTTTGGGGAAAAAAAAAATCCAAAATCAGACAGAGTGTTGAGACCAGAGAGGCTAAGACTGCATTGACTCAGTGCGGTATTCAGCCTCTCTGGTGTCAAGTCTGATTTTGGGAAAAAAAAAAAAATCCAAAATCAGACAGAGTGTTGAGACCAGAGAGGCTAAGACCGCATTGACTCAGTGCGGTATTCAGCCTCTCTGGTGTCAATACTCTGATTTTTTGGGGGAAAAAAAAAATCCAAAATCAGACAGAGTGTTGAGACCAGAGAGGCTAAGACTGCATTGACTCAGTGCGGTATTCAGCCTCTCTGGTGTCAATACTCTGATTTTGGGAAAGAAAAAAAAAATCCAAAATCAGACAGAGTGTTGAGACCAGAGAGGCTAAGACTGCATTGACTCAGTGCGGTATTCAGCCTCTCTGGTGTCAAGTCTGATTTTGGGAAGAAAAAAAAAATCCAAAATCAGACAGAGTGTTGAGACCAGAGAGGCTAAGACCGCATTGACTCAGTGCGGTATTCAGCCTCTCTGGTGTCAATACTCTGATTTTGGGAAAAAAAAAAAAAAAATCCAAAATCAGACAGAGTGTTGACACCAGAGAGGCTAAAACTGCATTGAATCAGTGTGCTATACAGCCTCTCTGGTGTCAAGTCTGATTTTGGGAAAAAAAAAAAAATCCAAAATCAGACAGAGTGTTGAGACCAGAGAGGCTAAGACTGCATTGACTCAGTGTGCTATACAGCCTCTCTGGTGTCAATACTCTGTCTGATTTTGGGAGATTTTTTTTATTTTTTCCAAAATCAGACAGAGTGTTGAGACCAGAGAGGCTAAGACCGCATTGACTCAGTGCGGTATTCAGCCTCTCTGGTGTCAATCCTCTGTCTGATTTTGGAAGAAAGAAAAAAAATCCAAAATCAGACAGTGTTGAGACCAGAGAAGCATTGACTCAGTGCGGTATTCAGCCTCTCTGGTGTCAATACTCTGTCTGATTTGGGGAGATTTTTTTTTTTTTTTCCAAAATCAGACAGTGTTGAGACCAGAGAGGCTAAGACCGCATTGACTCAGTGCAGTATTCAGCCTCTCTGGTGTCAAGACTGATTTTGGGAAGAAAAAAAAAAATCAAAAATCAGACAGAGTGTTGAGACCAGAGAGCCTAAGACCGCATTGACTCAGTGCGGTATTCAGCCTCTCTGGTGTCAATACTCTGATTTTGGGAAAAAAAAAAAAAAAAATCCAAAATCAGACAGAGTGTTGAGACCAGAGAGGCTAAGACCGCATTGACTCAGTGCGGTATTCAGCCTCTCTGGTGTCAATACTCTGATTTTGGGAAAAAAAAAAAAAAAATCCAAAATCAGACAGAGTGTTGACACCAGAGAGGCTAAAACTGCATTGAATCAGTGTGCTATACAGCCTCTCTGGTGTCAAGTCTGATTTTGGGAAAAAAAAAAAAAATCCAAAATCAGACAGAGTGTTGAGACCAGAGAGGCTAAGACCGCATTGACTCAGTGCGGTATTCAGCCTCTCTGGTGTCAAGTCTGATTTTGGGAAGAAAAAAAAAAAATCCAAAATCAGACAGAGTGTTGAGACCAGAGAGGCTAAGACCGCATTGACTCAGTGCGGTATTCAGCCTCTCTGGTGTCAATACTCTGATTTTGGGGGAAAAAAAAAAAAAAATCCAAAATCAGACAGAGTGTTGACACCAGAGAGGCTAAAACTGCATTGAATCAGTGTGCTATACAGCCTCTCTGGTGTCAAGTCTGATTTTGGGAAAAAAAAAAAAATCCAAAATCAGACAGAGTGTTGAGACCAGAGAGGCTAAGACCGCATTGACTCAGTGCGGTATTCAGCCTCTCTGGTGTCAAGTCTGATTTTGGGAAGAAAAAAAAAAAATCCAAAATCAGACAGAGTGTTGAGACCAGAGAGGCTAAGACCGCATTGACTCAGTGCGGTATTCAGCCTCTCTGGTGTCAATACTCTGATTTTGGGGGAAAAAAAAAAAAAAATCCAAAATCAGACAGAGTGTTGACACCAGAGAGGCTAAAACTGCATTGAATCAGTGTGCTATACAGCCTCTCTGGTGTCAAGTCTGATTTTGGGAAAAAAAAAATAATCCAAAATCAGACAGAGTGTTGAGACCAGAGAGGCTAAGACTGCATTGACTCAGTGCGGTATTCAGCCTCTCTGGTGTCAAGTCTGATTTTGGGAAGGAAAAAAAAATCCAAAAGTAGACAGAGTGTTGAGACCAGAGAGGCTAAGACCGCATTGACTCAGTGCGGTATTCAGCCTCTCTGGTGTCAATACTCTGATTTTGGGAAAAAAAAAAAAAAATCCAAAATCAGACAGAGTGTTGACACCAGAGAGGCTAAAACTGCATTGAATCAGTGTGCTATACAGCCTCTCTGGTGTCAAGTCTGATTTTGGGAAAAAAAAAAAATCCAAAATCAGACAGAGTGTTGAGACCAGAGAGGCTAAGACTGCATTGACTCAGTGCGGTATTCAGCCTCTCTGGTGTCAAGTCTGATTTTGGGAAGAAAAAAAAAATCCAAAAGTAGACAGAGTGTTGAGACCAGAGAGGCTAAGACTGCATTGACTCAGTGCGGTATTCAGCCTCTCTGGTGTCAATACTCTGATTTTGGGAAAAAAAAAAAAAAAATCCAAAATCAGACAGAGTGTTGACACCAGAGAGGCTAAAACTGCATTGAATCAGTGTGCTATACAGCCTCTCTGGTGTCAAGTCTGATTTTGGGAAAAAAAAAAAATCCAAAATCAGACAGAGTGTTGAGACCAGAGAGGCTAAGACCGCATTGACTCAGTGCGGTATTCAGCCTCTCTGGTGTCAAGTCTGATTTTGGGAAGAAAAAAAAAAAATCCAAAATCAGACAGAGTGTTGAGACCAGAGAGGCTAAGACCGCATTGACTCAGTGCGGTATTCAGCCTCTCTGGTGTCAATACTCTGATTTTGGGAAAAAAAAAAAAAAAAATCCAAAATCAGACAGAGTGTTGACACCAGAGAGGCTAAAACTGCATTGAATCAGTGTGCTATACAGCCTCTCTGGTGTCAAGTCTGATTTTGGGGAGAAAAAAAAAATCCAAAATCAGACAGAGTGTTGAGACCAGAGAGGCTAAGACTGCATTGACTCAGTGCGGTATTCAGCCTCTCTGGTGTCAAGTCTGATTTTGGGAAGAAAAAAAAAATCCAAAAGTAGACAGAGTGTTGAGACCAGAGAGGCTAAGACCGCATTGACTCAGTGCGGTATTCAGCCTCTCTGGTGTCAATACTCTGATTTTGGGAAAGAAAAAAAAAAATCCAAAATCAGACAGAGTGTTGAGACCAGAGAGGCTAAGACTGCATTGACTCAGTGCGGTATTCAGCCTCTCTGGTGTCAAGTCTGATTTTGGGAAAAAAAAAAAATCCAAAATCAGACAGAGTGTTGAGACCAGAGAGGCTAAGACCGCATTGACTCAGTGCGGTATTCAGCCTCTCTGGTGTCAATACTCTGATTTTTTGGGGGAAAAAAAAAATCCAAAATCAGACAGAGTGTTGAGACCAGAGAGGCTAAGACTGCATTGACTCAGTGCGGTATTCAGCCTCTCTGGTGTCAAGTCTTATTTTGGGAAGAAAAAAAAATATCCAAAATCAGACAGAGTGTTGAGACCAGAGAGGCTAAGACCGCATTGACTCAGTGCGGTATTCAGCCTCTCTGGTGTCAATACTCTGATTTTTTTGGGGAAAAAAAAAATCCAAAATCAGACAGAGTGTTGAGACCAGAGAGGCTAAGACTGCATTGACTCAGTGTGCTATACAGCCTCTCTGGTGTCAATACTCTGTCTGATTTTGGGAGATTTTTTTTATTTTTTCCAAAATCAGACAGAGTGTTGAGACCAGAGAGGCTAAGACCGCATTGACTCAGTGCGGTATTCAGCCTCTCTGGTGTCAAGTCTGATTTTGGGGAAAAAAAAAAATCCAAAATCAGACAGAGTGTTGAGACCAGAGAGGCTAAGACCGCATTGACTCAGTGTGCTATACAGCCTCTCTGGTGTCAATACTCTGTCTGATTTTGGGAGATTTTTTTTATTTTTTCCAAAATCAGACAGAGTGTTGAGACCAGAGAGGCTAAGACCGCATTGACTCAGTGCGGTATTCAGCCTCTCTGGTGTCAATCCTCTGTCTGATTTTGGAAGAAAGAAAAAAAATCCAAAATCAGACAGTGTTGAGACCAGAGAAGCATTGACTCAGTGCGGTATTCAGCCTCTCTGGTGTCAATACTCTGTCTGATTTGGGGAGATTTTTTTTTTTTTTTCCAAAATCAGACAGTGTTGAGACCAGAGAGGCTAAGACCGCATTGACTCAGTGCAGTATTCAGCCTCTCTGGTGTCAAGACTGATTTTGGGAAGAAAAAAAAAAATCAAAAATCAGACAGAGTGTTGAGACCAGAGAGCCTAAGACCGCATTGACTCAGTGCGGTATTCAGCCTCTCTGGTGTCAATACTCTGATTTTGGGAAAAAAAAAAAAAAAAATCCAAAATCAGACAGAGTGTTGAGACCAGAGAGGCTAAGACCGCATTGACTCAGTGCGGTATTCAGCCTCTCTGGTGTCAATACTCTGATTTTGGGAAAAAAAAAAAAAAAATCCAAAATCAGACAGAGTGTTGACACCAGAGAGGCTAAAACTGCATTGAATCAGTGTGCTATACAGCCTCTCTGGTGTCAAGTCTGATTTTGGGAAAAAAAAAAAAATCCAAAATCAGACAGAGTGTTGAGACCAGAGAGGCTAAGACCGCATTGACTCAGTGCGGTATTCAGCCTCTCTGGTGTCAATACTCTGATTTTGGGAAAGAAAAAAAAAATCCAAAATCAGACAGATTGTTGAGACCAGAGAGCCTAAGACCGCATTGACTCAGTGCGGTATTCAGCCTCTCTGGTGTCAATACTCTGATTTTGGGGGAAAAAAAAAAAAAATCCAAAATCAGACAGAGTGTTGACACCAGAGAGGCTAAAACTGCATTGAATCAGTGTGCTATACAGCCTCTCTGGTGTCAATACTCTGTCTGATTTTGGGAAAAAAAAATCCAAAATCAGACAGAGTGTTGAGACCAGAGAGGCTAAGACTGCATTGACTCAGTGCGGTATTCAGCCTCTCTGGTGTCAAGTCTGATTTTGGGAAGAAAAAAAAAATCAAAAAACAGACAGAGTGTTGAGACCAGAGAGGCTAAGACTGCATTGACTCAGTGCGGTATTCAGCCTCTCTGGTGTCAAGTCTGATTTTGGGAAGAAAAAAAAAATCCAAAAGTAGACAGAGTGTTGAGACCAGAGAGGCTAAGACCGCATTGACTCAGTGCGGTATTCAGCCTCTCTGGTGTCAATACTCTGATTTTGGGAAAGAAAAAAAAAAATCCAAAATCAGACAGAGTGTTGAGACCAGAGAGGCTAAGACTGCATTGACTCAGTGCGGTATTCAGCCTCTCTGGTGTCAAGTCTGATTTTGGGAAAAAAAAAAAAATCCAAAATCAGACAGAGTGTTGAGACCAGAGAGGCTAAGACCGCATTGACTCAGTGCGGTATTCAGCCTCTCTGGTGTCAATACTCTGATTTTTTGGGGGGAAAAAAAAATCCAAAATCAGACAGAGTGTTGAGACCAGAGAGGCTAAGACTGCATTGACTCAGTGCGGTATTCAGCCTCTCTGGTGTCAAGTCTGATTTTGGGAAAAAAAAAAAAATCCAAAATCAGACAGAGTGTTGAGACCAGAGAGGCTAAGACCGCATTGACTCAGTGCGGTATTCAGCCTCTCTGGTGTCAATACTCTGATTTTTTGGGGAAAAAAAAAAATCCAAAATCAGACAGAGTGTTGAGACCAGAGAGGCTAAGACTGCATTGACTCAGTGCGGTATTCAGCCTCTCTGGTGTCAAGTCTGATTTTGGGAAAAAAAAAAAAATCCAAAATCAGACAGAGTGTTGAGACCAGAGAGGCTAAGACCGCATTGACTCAGTGTGCTATACAGCCTCTCTGGTGTCAATACTCTGTCTGATTTTGGGAGATTTTTTTTATTTTTTCCAAAATCAGACAGAGTGTTGAGACCAGAGAGGCTAAGACCGCATTGACTCAGTGCGGTATTCAGCCTCTCTGGTGTCAATACTCTGATTTTGGGAAAGAAAAAAAAAATCCAAAATCAGACAGATTGTTGAGACCAGAGAGCCTAAGACCGCATTGACTCAGTGCGGTATTCAGCCTCTCTGGTGTCAATACTCTGATTTTGGGGAAAAAAAAAAAAAAATCCAAAATCAGACAGAGTGTTGACACCAGAGAGGCTAAAACTGCATTGAATCAGTGTGCTATACAGCCTCTCTGGTGTCAATACTCTGTCTGATTTTGGGAAAAAAAAATCCAAAATCAGACAGAGTGTTGAGACCAGAGAGGCTAAGACTGCATTGACTCAGTGCGGTATTCAGCCTCTCTGGTGTCAAGTCTGATTTTGGGAAGAAAAAAAAAATCAAAAAACAGACAGAGTGTTGAGACCAGAGAGGCTAAGACTGCATTGACTCAGTGCGGTATTCAGCCTCTCTGGTGTCAAGTCTGATTTTGGGAAGAAAAAAAAAATACAAAAGTAGACAGAGTGTTGAGACCAGAGAGGCTAAGACCGCATTGACTCAGTGCGGTATTCAGCCTCTCTGGTGTCAATACTCTGATTTTGGGAAAGAAAAAAAAAATCCAAAATCAGACAGAGTGTTGAGACCAGAGAGGCTAAGACTGCATTGACTCAGTGCGGTATTCAGCCTCTCTGGTGTCAAGTCTGATTTTGGGAAAAAAAAAAAAATCCAAAATCAGACAGAGTGTTGAGACCAGAGAGGCTAAGACCGCATTGACTCAGTGCGGTATTCAGCCTCTCTGGTGTCAATACTCTGATTTTTTGGGGGGAAAAAAAAATCCAAAATCAGACAGAGTGTTGAGACCAGAGAGGCTAAGACTGCATTGACTCAGTGCGGTATTCAGCCTCTCTGGTGTCAAGTCTGATTTTGGGAAAAAAAAAAAAATCCAAAATCAGACAGAGTGTTGAGACCAGAGAGGCTAAGACCGCATTGACTCAGTGCGGTATTCAGCCTCTCTGGTGTCAATACTCTGATTTTTTGGGGGAAAAAAAAAATCCAAAATCAGACAGAGTGTTGAGACCAGAGAGGCTAAGACTGCATTGACTCAGTGCGGTATTCAGCCTCTCTGGTGTCAAGTCTGATTTTGGGGAAAAAAAAAAAATCCAAAATCAGACAGAGTGTTGAGACCAGAGAGGCTAAGACTGCATTGACTCAGTGCGGTATTCAGCCTCTCTGGTGTCAAGTCTGATTTTGGGAAGAAAAAAAAAATCCAAAAGTAGACAGAGTGTTGAGACCAGAGAGGCTAAGACCGCATTGACTCAGTGCGGTATTCAGCCTCTCTGGTGTCAATACTCTGATTTTGGGAAAAAAAAAAAAAAATCCAAAATCAGACAGAGTGTTGACACCAGAGAGGCTAAAACTGCATTGAATCAGTGTGCTATACAGCCTCTCTGGTGTCAAGTCTGATTTTGGGAAAAAAAAAAAATCCAAAATCAGACAGAGTGTTGAGACCAGAGAGGCTAAGACTGCATTGACTCAGTGTGGTATTCAGCCTCTCTGGTGTCAAGTCTGATTTTGGGAAGAAAAAAAAAAATCCAAAAGTAGACAGAGTGTTGAGACCAGAGAGGCTAAGACCGCATTGACTCAGTGCGGTATTCAGCCTCTCTGGTGTCAATACTCTGATTTTGGGAAAGAAAAAAAAAATCCAAAATCAGACAGAGTGTTGAGACCAGAGAGGCTAAGACTGCATTGACTCAGTGCGGTATTCAGCCTCTCTGGTGTCAAGTCTGATTTTGGGAAAAAAAAAAAATCCAAAATCAGACAGAGTGTTGAGACCAGAGAGGCTAAGACCGCATTGACTCAGTGCGGTATTCAGCCTCTCTGGTGTCAATACTCTGATTTTGGGAAAAAAAAAAAAAAAAATCCAAAATCAGACAGAGTGTTGACACCAGAGAGGCTAAAACTGCATTGAATCAGTGTGCTATACAGCCTCTCTGGTGTCAAGTCTGATTTTGGGAAAAAAAAAAAAATCCAAAATCAGACAGAGTGTTGAGACCAGAGAGGCTCAGACTGCATTGACTCAGTGCGGTATTCAGCCTCTCTGGTGTCAAGTCTGATTTTGGGAAGAAAAAAAAAATCCAAAAGTAGACAGAGTGTTGAGACCAGAGAGGCTAAGACCTCATTGACTCAGTGCGGTATTCAGCCTCTCTGGTGTCAATACTCTGATTTTGGGAAAGAAAAAAAAAAATCCAAAATCAGACAGAGTGTTGAGACCAGAGAGGCTAAGACTGCATTGACTCAGTGCGGTATTCAGCCTCTCTGGTGTCAAGTCTGATTTTGGGAAAAAAAAAAAATCCAAAATCAGACAGAGTGTTGAGACCAGAGAGGCTAAGACCGCATTGACTCAGTGCGGTATTCAGCCTCTCTGGTGTCAATACTCTGATTTTTTTGGGGAAAAAAAAAATCCAAAATCAGACAGAGTGTTGAGACCAGAGAGGCTAAGACCGCATTGACTCAGTGCGGTATTCAGCCTCTCTGGTGTCAATACTCTGATTTTGGGAAAGAAAAAAAAAAAATCCAAAATCAGACAGATTGTTGAGACCAGAGAGCCTAAGACCGCATTGACTCAGTGCGGTATTCAGCCTCTCTGGTGTCAATACTCTGATTTTGGGGAAAAAAAAAAAAAAATCCAAAATCGGACAGAGTGTTGACACCAGAGAGGCTAAAACTGCATTGAATCAGTGTGCTATACAGCCTCTCTGGTGTCAATACTCTGTCTGATTTTGGGAAAAAAAAATCCAAAATCAGACAGAGTGTTGAGACCAGAGAGGCTAAGACTGCATTGACTCAGTGCGGTATTCAGCCTCTCTGGTGTCAAGTCTGATTTTGGGAAGGAAAAAAAAATCAAAAAACAGACAGAGTGTTGAGACCAGAGAGGCTAAGACTGCATTGACTCAGTGCGGTATTCAGCCTCTCTGGTGTCAAGTCTGATTTTGGGAAGAAAAAAAAAATCCAAAAGTAGACAGAGTGTTGAGACGAGAGAGGCTAAGACCGCATTGACTCAGTGCGGTATTCAGCCTCTCTGGTGTCAAGTCTGATTTTGGGAAAAAAAAAAAAAAAACCAAAATCAGACAGATTGTTGAGACCAGAGAGCCTAAGACCGCATTGACTCAGTGCGGTATTCAGCCTCTCTGGTGTCAATACTCTGATTTTGGGGAAAAAAAAAAAAATCCAAAATCAGACAGAGTGTTGACACCAGAGAGGCTAAAACTGCATTGAATCAGTGTGCTATACAGCCTCTCTGGTGTCAATACTCTGTCTGATTTTGGGAAAAAAAAATCCAAAATCAGACAGAGTGTTGAGACCAGAGAGGCTAAGACTGCATTGACTCAGTGCGGTATTCAGCCTCTCTGGTGTCAAGTCTGATTTTGGGAAGAAAAAAAAAATCCAAAATCAGACAGAGTGTTGAGACCAGAGAGGCTAAGACTGCATTGACTCAGTGCGGTATTCAGCCTCTCTGGTGTCAAGTCTGATTTTGGGAAGAAAAAAAAAATCCAAAAGTAGACAGAGTGTTGAGACCAGAGAGGCTAAGACCGCATTGACTCAGTGCGGTATTCAGCCTCTCTGGTGTCAATACTCTGATTTTGGGAAAGAAAAAAAAAATCCAAAATCAGACAGAGTGTTGAGACCAGAGAGGCTAAGACTGCATTGACTCAGTGCGGTATTCAGCCTCTCTGGTGTCAAGTCTGATTTTGGGAAAAAAAAAAAATCCAAAATCAGACAGAGTGTTGAGACCAGAGAGGCTAAGACCGCATTGACTCAGTGCGGTATTCAGCCTCTCTGGTGTCAATACTCTGATTTTTTTGGGGGAAAAAAAAATCCAAAATCAGACAGAGTGTTGAGACCAGAGAGGCTAAGACTGCATTGACTCAGTGCGGTATTCAGCCTCTCTGGTGTCAAGTCTGATTTTGGGAAAAAAAAAAAAATCCAAAATCAGACAGAGTGTTGAGACCAGAGAGGCTAAGACCGCATTGACTCAGTGCGGTATTCAGCCTCTCTGGTGTCAAGTCTGATTTTGGGAAGAAAAAAAAAATCCAAAATCAGACAGAGTGTTGAGACCAGAGAGGCTAAGACCGCATTGACTCAGTGCGGTATTCAGCCTCTCTGGTGTCAATACTCTGATTTTGGGAAAAAAAAAAAAAAATCCAAAATCAGACAGAGTGTTGACACCAGAGAGGCTAAAACTGCATTGAATCAGTGTGCTATACAGCCTCTCTGGTGTCAAGTCTGATTTTGGGAAAAAAAAAAAAATCCAAAATCAGACAGAGTGTTGAGACCAGAGAGGCTAAGACTGCATTGACTCAGTGCGGTATTCAGCCTCTCTGGTGTCAAGTCTGATTTGGGGAAGAAAAAAAAATCCAAAAGTAGACAGAGTGTTGAGACCAGAGAGGCTAAGACCGCATTGACTCAGTGCGGTATTCAGCCTCTCTGGTGTCAATACTCTGATTTTGGGAAAGAAAAAAAAAATCCAAAATCAGACAGAGTGTTGAGACCAGAGAGGCTAAGACTGCATTGACTCAGTGCGGTATTCAGCCTCTCTGGTGTCAAGTCTGATTTTGGGAAAAAAAAAAAATCCAAAATCAGACAGAGTGTTGAGACCAGAGAGGCTAAGACCGCATTGACTCAGTGCGGTATTCAGCCTCTCTGGTGTCAAGTCTGATTTTGGGAAGAAAAAAAAAAATCCAAAATCAGACAGAGTGTTGAGACCAGAGAGGCTAAGACCGCATTGACTCAGTGCGGTATTCAGCCTCTCTGGTGTCAATACTCTGATTTTGGGAAAAAAAAAAAAAAATCCAAAATCAGACAGAGTGTTGACACCAGAGAGGCTAAAACTGCATTGAATCAGTGTGCTATACAGCCTCTCTGGTGTCAAGTCTGATTTTGGGAAAAAAAAAAAATCCAAAATCAGACAGAGTGTTGAGACCAGAGAGGCTAAGACTGCATTGACTCAGTGCGGTATTCAGCCTCTCTGGTGTCAAGTCTGATTTGGGGAAGAAAAAAAAAATCCAAAAGTAGACAGAGTGTTGAGACCAGAGAGGCTAAGACCGCATTGACTCAGTGCGGTATTCAGCCTCTCTGGTGTCAATACTCTGATTTTGGGAAAGAAAAAAAAAAATCCAAAATCAGACAGAGTGTTGAGACCAGAGAGGCTAAGACTGCATTGACTCAGTGCGGTATTCAGCCTCTCTGGTGTCAAGTCTGATTTTGGGAAAAAAAAAAAATCCAAAATCAGACAGAGTGTTGAGACCAGAGAGGCTAAGACTGCATTGACTCAGTGCGGTATTCAGCCTCTCTGGTGTCAAGTCTGATTTTGGGAAAAAAAAAAAATCCAAAATCAGACAGAGTGTTGAGACCAGAGAGGCTAAGACCGCATTGACTCAGTGCGGTATTCAGCCTCTCTGGTGTCAATACTCTGATTTTTTGGGGGGAAAAAAAAATCCAAAATCAGACAGAGTGTTGAGACCAGAGAGGCTAAGACTGCATTGACTCAGTGCGGTATTCAGCCTCTCTGGTGTCAAGTCTGATTTTGGGAAAAAAAAAAAAATCCAAAATCAGACAGAGTGTTGAGACCAGAGAGGCTAAGACCGCATTGACTCAGTGCGGTATTCAGCCTCTCTGGTGTCAAGTCTGATTTTGGGAAGAAAAAAAAAATCCAAAATCAGACAGAGTGTTGAGACCAGAGAGGCTAAGACCGCATTGACTCAGTGCGGTATTCAGCCTCTCTGGTGTCAATACTCTGATTTTGGGAAAAAAAAAAAAAAAATCCAAAATCAGACAGAGTGTTGACACCAGAGAGGCTAAAACTGCATTGAATCAGTGTGCTATACAGCCTCTCTGGTGTCAAGTCTGATTTTGGGAAAAAAAAAAAAATCCAAAATCAGACAGAGTGTTGAGACCAGAGAGGCTAAGACTGCATTGACTCAGTGCGGTATTCAGCCTCTCTGGTGTCAAGTCTGATTTGGGGAAGAAAAAAAAATCCAAAAGTAGACAGAGTGTTGAGACCAGAGAGGCTAAGACCGCATTGACTCAGTGCGGTATTCAGCCTCTCTGGTGTCAATACTCTGATTTTGGGAAAGAAAAAAAAAATCCAAAATCAGACAGAGTGTTGAGACCAGAGAGGCTAAGACTGCATTGACTCAGTGCGGTATTCAGCCTCTCTGGTGTCAAGTCTGATTTTGGGAAAAAAAAAAAATCCAAAATCAGACAGAGTGTTGAGACCAGAGAGGCTAAGACCGCATTGACTCAGTGCGGTATTCAGCCTCTCTGGTGTCAAGTCTGATTTTGGGAAGAAAAAAAAAAATCCAAAATCAGACAGAGTGTTGAGACCAGAGAGGCTAAGACCGCATTGACTCAGTGCGGTATTCAGCCTCTCTGGTGTCAATACTCTGATTTTGGGAAAAAAAAAAAAAAATCCAAAATCAGACAGAGTGTTGACACCAGAGAGGCTAAAACTGCATTGAATCAGTGTGCTATACAGCCTCTCTGGTGTCAAGTCTGATTTTGGGAAAAAAAAAAAATCCAAAATCAGACAGAGTGTTGAGACCAGAGAGGCTAAGACTGCATTGACTCAGTGCGGTATTCAGCCTCTCTGGTGTCAAGTCTGATTTGGGGAAGAAAAAAAAAATCCAAAAGTAGACAGAGTGTTGAGACCAGAGAGGCTAAGACCGCATTGACTCAGTGCGGTATTCAGCCTCTCTGGTGTCAATACTCTGATTTTGGGAAAGAAAAAAAAAAATCCAAAATCAGACAGAGTGTTGAGACCAGAGAGGCTAAGACTGCATTGACTCAGTGCGGTATTCAGCCTCTCTGGTGTCAAGTCTGATTTTGGGAAAAAAAAAAAATCCAAAATCAGACAGAGTGTTGAGACCAGAGAGGCTAAGACCGCATTGACTCAGTGCAGTATTCAGCCTCTCTGGTGTCAATACTCTGATTTTGGGGAAAAAAAAAAAAATCCAAAATCAGACAGAGTGTTGACACCAGAGAGGCTAAAACTGCATTGAATCAGTGTGCTATACAGCCTCTCTGGTGTCAAGTCTGATTTTGGGAAAAAAAAAAAATCCAAAATCAGACAGAGTGTTGAGACCAGAGAGGCTAAGACTGCATTGACTCAGTGCGGTATTCAGCCTCTCTGGTGTCAAGTCTGATTTGGGGAAGAAAAAAAAAATCCAAAAGTAGACAGAGTGTTGAGACCAGAGAGGCTAAGACCGCATTGACTCAGTGCGGTATTCAGCCTCTCTGGTGTCAATACTCTGATTTTGGGAAAGAAAAAAAAAATCCAAAATCAGACAGAGTGTTGAGACCAGAGAGGCTAAGACTGCATTGACTCAGTGCGGTATTCAGCCTCTCTGGTGTCAAGTCTGATTTTGGGAAGAAAAAAAAAATCCAAAAGTAGACAGAGTGTTGAGACCAGAGAGGCTAAGACCGCATTGACTCAGTGCGGTATTCAGCCTCTCTGGTGTCAATACTCTGATTTTGGGAAAGAAAAAAAAAAATCCAAAATCAGACAGAGTGTTGAGACCAGAGAGGCTAAGACTGCATTGACTCAGTGCGGTATTCAGCCTCTCTGGTGTCAAGTCTGATTTTGGGAAAAAAAAAAAATCCAAAATCAGACAGAGTGTTGAGACCAGAGAGGCTAAGACCGCATTGACTCAGTGCGGTATTCAGCCTCTCTGGTGTCAATACTCTGATTTTTTGGGGAAAAAAAAAAATCCAAAATCAGACAGAGTGTTGAGACCAGAGAGGCTAAGACTGCATTGACTCAGTGCGGTATTCAGCCTCTCTGGTGTCAATACTCTGATTTTGGGAAAGAAAAAAAAAATCCAAAATCAGACAGATTGTTAAGACCAGAGAGCCTAAGACCGCATTGACTCAGTGCGGTATTCAGCCTCTCTGGTGTCAATACTCTGATTTTGGGAAAGAAAAAAAAAATCCAAAATCAGACAGAGTGTTGAGACCAGAGAGGCTAAGACCGCATTGACTCAGTGCGGTATTCAGCCTCTCTGGTGTCAATACTCTGATTTTGGGAAAAAAAAAAAAAAATCCAAAATCAGACAGAGTGTTGACACCAGAGAGGCTAAAACTGCATTGAATCAGTGTGCTATACAGCCTCTCTGGTGTCAAGTCTGATTTTGGGAAAAAAAAAAAATCCAAAATCAGACAGAGTGTTGAGACCAGAGAGGCTAAGACTGCATTGACTCAGTGCGGTATTCAGCCTCTCTGGTGTCAAGTCTGA